>NW_006399890.1:1222220-1226573 GCF_000299155.1 Elephantulus edwardii | reverse complement strand
GACAAAGGAGATTAATCAGAACTGGCTTTGACAAGCACTGTGGCAATTGGACAAATAAAACAGACATTCGGGGGGTGGGGTGGGGAGAAGAATGAACTGGGGAGGAGGGTAGAGAAAACAGTGCAACAATGAATGAATGAGAACCCAAAATCTCTGTAAATGTTCATTAAAACTAATAAAATTTAATAATAAAGAAAATACCATGTCTTAGGTGAGAGGCACCTTAGTCTTTAAAATAATATTCTTGCACCTTAGCGTATCCATGGATTGAATTATGTTTTCCTCAAATACTTGGATGTAATGATTTCATGTGGAAACTGTGTAATGATCTCCCCTACAAGGGATATCATTGGTGATGTCTGATTAATTTTGGCCGAGAACAGAGAATAACAGAAAGAAGTTTACTTGTATTTTGTTGACTATGCAAAAGCATTTGAGTGTATGAATCATAATAAATTATGGCTAATATTGAGAAGAATGAGAATTTCTGAACAATTAATTGTGCTTATGTGAAACCTATACATAAATCAAGAAGCAGATATCTGAACAAAACAAAGGAACACTGAGTACTTTAAAACCAGGACAAGTGTTTGCTATCACTTTACCTTTTCTCCATACCTGTCCAAATACATAGGTTGAGCTAAAAATTCAAGTAGTTGTGGTTAGGTTCTGTCAACTCACGTACAACTCATAGCAGTCCTATGAACAACAGATCTGAACTCTGTCTTCTCCTCAGCCATCCTCACAATCTCTGACACACTCAAAGATGTAGATGACATACTTCTTTCTGTGTACCTGGCCTACCTTGCCAATTTGCTGACCTTGTGGTGTCCCCACATCACCTGGACCTTGCTGTCCTTGCGGATGGGCTTGGAGCACCTCTGTCCCAGCTCCTTGGACACCAGGGAGGACATGATCTTCCTGCACATGTGTGAGGGGGCATTGAATTGACGTTTGTGGTTCTTGCTGCAGTCTGAGGTCACTAAAGGGTTGAACTTCATGGTGACTGTTAGGCGGCAAGTAGCATCAGATTCTCAAAGCACAGGAGATTTTTGTCTTCATGATCCTGAGAGACAATCCATATTGAAGGCTGCAGTATTTAACCTTCTACAGCAAGGACTTCAAGTACTTCTAGTACTTCTCATTTCTGAACAATATGAAGGAGAACGTGACATCAGGATTGGAGGAAGATTGATACAACTTTGCTTGCACAAAGTGAAGAAGACTTTAAGCACTTGCTTCAGGAGATCAAAGACTATAGCTTTCATATCTCAGTATCAAGAAAACAAAAGAATCCTTACCACTGGACCAACAAGTAATATCATGATAGATGGAGAAAAGACTGAAGTTGTAAATTGTTTCATCTTACTTGGATCTAAAATCAATACTCAATGGTAACAGTAGTCAAGAAATCAAAAGCTGTGTTGTGCTGGGAAAAATCTCCCATCAAGGACCTCTCCAAAGTGCTAAAGAGCAAGAATATTAGTATAAAGAGTAAGCTGAGCTTGAATTAAGTCATAGTATTTTCTACTACTTTTTATCCATTTTAAGTTGGACAATGAATAAGGAAAACCCAAGAGAAATAGATGTCTTTGAATTGTGGTATCAGCAGGGCGTATTGAGTATACTATGGACCAACAAATTTGTGTTGGTGGAAGTGCAGCAAGGGTGCTTCTAGAGGCAAGGATGGTGAAATGTGTCTCATATAGTTTGGGCACATTATGGGGATGGGGGCAATTCTTGGGGAAAGACATCACGCTGGGAAAGATAGAGGGTCAGCAAAAGAGAAGAAGACCCTCCACACAATGGAGTGACACGGTGACTGCACCAGCGGACTCGAGCACGGTGGGGGTGCTGAGGATGGTGCAGGCAGCGCGAGTTCACATCTGTTGTCCATAGGGCCACTATGAGTGATACTGGAATGAAGGGCTTCTGACAACAACAACAGCAACAACACATGGGTGGACATCAGTATGTTTTAATCCCATCACAGCCCTGTTATGAGATGAAGTTCTCCTCAGTATCACCTAAGAGGAATTACCAAGAGTATAGTGTATCCTTTTGTAGGGGGTTTCTGCCGGAGGAGGCACTTTGATATTTGAGAAGGCCAAGATCAGGTGTATTTCCATGGTATACCTGGTCTACTGATACTGAAGGGAACAGGGATTTTTCTTCCACAATGGACACACAGGAAGTGAGGGCCAGTCTCAAGAGCTGGTAACCTGAATGCGGTTTACCAGCTTCCTGCTCTGTAAGAGTGTAGGAAAGTGAAGAATCCTCTTCACTTTCAGTAAGGAGACTTATTCGTTTATGATATTCATAAAGACAGGATCGCTTCTATCACAATCATTTCTACACCTTCAGCAGCTGGCACTGCTTCTGCCACACAGTAGATGTTCTGTCTGGGTGGTATCCTCACAGTTCCTAGGATTATGATGTTACTATATTTCTCCTAAATTCAAGGCTTAAACAACAGCACATGAACTAGGTAGCATGTTCATAGCTGTTTGTATCATAGCAGGCATCCGAACAATCTTTGGGCAGCCTTAACCCTAGGGACATATCCTAGGAATTTTAAAAGCAAAGAATAAATGTAATTTCAATTAAAATAGGTTTAATAGAAGATTTGTATGAACTCCAAGTTAAATTCAGTGACCGAACTGGAACTCAAAGCAAATCAATTAATAATTCCAAAAGAGCTTGCATGGAGAACTGCGTACCACCCCCTTCGAAAGCTGCCCAATAGCACATTGTACTAAGCGAATAAAGGAATGAAAATAGTGCACTGGCGCCTTGAAAGGAGAACATGTCTTAGAAAGCCAAGTCCTAAATTGCCCACTACAGAGTTGGGCTGATGTGAAAATCAGAGCTGTGCGCAACTCAGCATTTATAACTTCAGGGAGGACAAAATTTCATTCCTTAAAGTGAAGCCTGAAAATCACTGAGTCATTCAGAACAATATGGGATGTTAACTCAACACATGGCTTCCGTGCGTTTTATAAACACACAATTTCACAACTGAAAGCTTTCAACAATTCCATCCCCTATTGCCTGAGCCAGTCACTGGATAAAGGGACCTTGGAAATGGCAGGAGGAGCTACCGCAAATAAACAGGACCTGTGTGCAGTGTTGCATCATCGTGAATTGCAAAGTACACTGCCTCAGCTCATACCTGCCCACCTGAGCACCACCCAATTTCATACAATCTGTTTGCTAAATGTTTCGAACAAAAATTGAGTTGTGTCTATTGTGCAGCCCCAATTGTTCCTGCTTGCTTTCTGAGTTCCTGAACAACTTACATAATGATAACACTTTGAAATAATGAAAACTGTGTCTCTCAAGGGCTCACAGAGTATTCTAACAAACTGTCAAATAAACTCCACCAAAAAAATTAAGGGGACTCTAGTGGCAAGAAGCTGAGCTGCAATACAGAAGGCATGCAGTTCGAGGCCACCATTTGAGGACACACCTAAAGACAGCCATCCTTGCTACAAAGGGATGTGCCCTGCAGCTAATCAAGGTGGAGCTTCAGGGGCCCCCACTAGCACTACCAAGGATGTGGGCCAGGGTAAACGAGGTACTTAATATATTTTTATATGTATGTTCCCAAACTTAAATACACCTCGTCATTTTCTATAGGAAATAGGAGAATATAGCCAGTAAAGTTTGTGCTACACCCTGTAGAGTCTAGTGCATTGCAGAGCTCAGTATTTAATTTATAATTGTTGTTGTTATTGTGTCCCATAAAGTGGGAACCAACTAGCTGATCCTCCAGCAAGTTTTCAGAGGCAGTTAATCGCACAGGAGTAGATTGCCCATCCTTCTCCCGCAGAGCTGCTGGTGGCCTTGAACCACATGCCTTGGGGTTTGCAGCGCAGCTTCTTGTCACCAGGCCACCAGAGCTCCCTTAATTTATAATTCATTGTTGTTGTTGTTGTTGTTATGTGCCATAGAGTCGTTTGCAACTCATTGCGACCCTATGTACAAGAGCTCTACGTGCTGTTCTATCCTGTGCCAACCTAGCCATCTCAAACACACTTATTCCACTGCTCCAGTCACAGAATTGATCCATCTCATCAAAGGTCTTCCTCTCCTTCGCCGCCCTTCCACTCTGCCAAACATGATGTCCCTCTCCAAGGACTAGTCCCTCCTTGCAACATGCCCAAAGTATGTTAGACAAAGCTTCATGATCCTTGACTCCAAGGAGCATTCTGGCTTCACCCTCCAGGACAAACCTGTTTGTTCTCCTAGCAGTCTATGGTATATTCAACACTCTTCTCCAGCACCACAGCTCAAAGGCATCAATTCTCTTTCTATCAATCCTATTCACTGTCCAACTCTCTGATGCATAGC
>NW_006399890.1:1219775-1221550 GCF_000299155.1 Elephantulus edwardii | reverse complement strand
GATGACACATAACTACAAACTGAAAAAATGAAATACACCACTGGCCCCAAGTGTGTATGTCGTTGGATACTAATTCTGAATGTTTTGGTTTTAGATGTTCTAGTTTTATTATTTAAAATTGAAATCGCAATAGCATTGTTACCCAGAAGATCTCTACAGGACTAACCGAAAGTGGCCTATGGAGTTCAATTACAAGGACATCAAGACATCAAGAGAGAGCCCTGAGCTTTTGTCAGATGATTGTTGACAGATGAAAGATCCCCGGTGGCTACGCACTTGACTTTAACAAAGGTCAGCAGTTCAAACTCATCTGTCACTCTGTGGAAGGAAGAATTAGCAATCTGTTTCTGTAGAGAGCACAGCCTTAGAAATCCCAAGGGACCACTCTACTCTGCCCTGTAGGTTTTAGAAGCTGCAATTTGACTAGATGGCAATGGTGTGATTTGAGCCTTGAAAACGTGCTGGAGGGTCAGTTTGGGGTTGGTTCTCTATGCTTCAGCTATGAGGCAATGCATTTGAGATATACAATTACTAATGAAACACTTTCCCAATTATTCTATCACTTGGCTTGTGGCTCATAATATTCATTGACATCCATGAAAACACAAATCAACCTGTGATTTTTGGATTCAGATGTTTATCTCTACCTAAACAGTATTTCAACTAAAACAGACTTGTGCAAGCTACTCTGAATATTGAATAAACCTGTTTGCTTAGTTCAAGTTCATTAATTGGGATTAGAGGTGAGAATTTTAAAATGATAGTAACACACACACACACACACGCGCGCGCGCGAACGCACAAAGCCTCTTCTGACCATCTTGGACTTTGAAATTCAATCTGAGAAGAAATAGATCTGTTGTCAGTACCTGTCTAGTTCTCAAGTTAAATAGTCAGGGTCAATGTCTTCAAGGCGGGGCCTCTCAGTCATGTGTGGAAAATTCTTGAAAGAATCGATTTCTTACAGATGCTTTGTAAACTTTCTCATCACATGGAACAATGACAGCATCCTCCCGTCCCTGGGTTTGTGCATGCTATCCGTTTGTATTCCCTGGTAATCGCTTACTTGAAGGGATTAACAATCAAACCAGACCCTCCAATTTTAGCCTCTCGTTCGTTTATTAGCTAGAAACTTGGTGGGCCTTACATATTTCATTTCTTTCAGTCCCGAAAGAAGCATTAGCAGTGAAATTCAAAAGCAAGCAGAAAACTGGCATAGCTAATTTAGGCTAATTAGGGTGGTGGAAGCCGGGATTCGGACTTCAGAGCTTCCCATGCCCTCTTGTGTCTCCACCTGATTGCTTTGTCCAGCAGCAAACCCAGGAGGCACTTCCAATTACATCATATCCTCTTCAAACACCAAACCACTCAAGCTAATTTTATCCTATTAAACAGACTGAAGGATCCAGAAGAAAGGTTCTCTTCCCCTCCCCAAAAGCTTCAATTACCAGGGTCCATGATTATCATCGCCTCTATCCTATATGCACCGCTGAATACTTTTTTGCTTAGTGTTGCTTACATGATTCAGATGAAAAGCAAATATGAGCATGTCTTTATAATTCTAGTAAGAGACTTTAAGAGCAAAGCAAAAAAAAAAAAACCAAACAAACAACACAAAGTCTCCTTGGTTAATCAAAATCAAGTTTGACGTTTCCAAATGCATTGGAATCACAGAAATCTTACCCACCTCTCTGGATTTTAGCATTTAGAGGAAGTATTAAAAATGTCATTCCATAGGGAGCTCTGGTGGCCTAGTGGCAAGACGCTGCACTGCA
>NW_006399890.1:1212869-1219195 GCF_000299155.1 Elephantulus edwardii | reverse complement strand
TGACTGCTGGTGCCAAGAGTGTTGACCGTGGAGCCAAGCAAAATGAAGCTGTGAAGAATCTCAATCTCTTCACCATCCATGCTGATGCTCCCAATTGGTCCAGTGGTGAGAATCTTTGTCTTCTTGACATTGAGCCTCACTCAGTCCATACTGAAGGCTACAGTCCTTGACCCTCTTTTTTTTTTTACCCTCTTCTAAAGAAGAGAAAAATTTCCATACAGGGACTGATAAGCACCATCATGATAAACAGAGAAAAGATTGAAGTTGCCAATGATTTTATTTTGTTTGGAGCAATACCCAGAAAATGAGCAGTCAAGAAATTAAAAGAAAAATGAATCAGTATTACTTTGGGTAAATCTGCTGCCAAAGACCCATTTAAAGTGCCTCAGAACAAAGATGCTATTTGAAGATTAACATGTGTCTGACACAAGCCATGATATTTTCAATTCTTCATGTGCATGTGAAAGTTATACAACACATAAGAAAGAATGACAAAGAATGCATGCATTTAAATTGTGGTGTTGGTGTATAGTACTGAACATGGTGTGGACTTCCAAAAGAATAATCTATCTCGAAAGAAACTTCCGTTACAGAATTATTGCTGTGGTTAGACACCAGAAAGTCCACTGCAACTAATAGTGAACTTACGAACAACAGATCGAAACCTTGCCCTATACTGCTGTATCTCACAATCTCTGAGTCGCTCAAGCCCATTGTTACATTCATTGTGTCAGTTCATCTTGTTGAAGGTCTTTTTCACAGTCTCTGAAACTCCACTTTGCCCAGCATAATGCCTTTCTTTAGTAGGAATCTTTAATTTCCAAATGGAAAAGAAAATTTGTGTTGAATTTTGACCCATCAGACCTTAATCTTGAAAAATTAGAGTTTTATTCTGATTATAGAAAGAACAGAATAAATGACTGGAACACTACATTGACAGAGAACTACCAGAAATACAAGCTGGGTTTAGAAGCGGCCATGGCACTAGAGATATTATCACCAATGTCAGATGGATCTTGGCAGAAAGCAAAGTGTACCAGAGAATATCTATCTGTATTGCATTGATTATGCAAAGGTATTTGACTGTGCAGATCACAACAAATTGTGGTTAACCTTGAGGAGAATGGGAATCCCAGAACACTTGATTGTGCTTATGAGAAACCTAAACTTGGACCAGGAAGTAGTCTTCAGAACAGAGCAGGGAGACATACCATGGTTCAAAAGCAGGAAGGGAGTGCATCAGGGATGCAACCTGTCTCCATACCTTTTCAATCTATATGCTGAACAGATTATTTGGGAGGCTGGGCTTCATGAGGAGGAATGTGGCATCAGGATTGGAGGAAGACTCATCAACAACCTACGTTATGCAGATGACACAACCTTGCTTGCTGAAACTGAGGAAGATCTGAAGGACTTGCTGCAGAAGGTCAAGGACTATAGTCTTCATTATGTATTGAAGTTCAACATCAAGAAGACAAAGATTCTCACCACTGGGTCAATTGGTAGCATTATGGTGGATGGAGATGAGATTGAGGCTGTTAACAGTTACAGTTTACTAGGCTCCTCAATCATTACTTTTGGCACCAGCAGCCAGGAAATCAAATGATGAATTACATTACGTAAATCTGCTGTCAAGGAGCTTTCCAAAGTATTGAGAAGCAACAATGTTGGTCTAGAGACTAAGGTGAGCCTAAGCCAGTCCATGGTCTTCACAATTACTTGCTATACATCAGAGAGCGAGATAATGACTAAGGAGGATAGAAGAAGAATTGATGCCTTTGAGTTGTGGTGCTAGAGAAGAGTCTTGAACATACATACAACATGGACTGCCAAGAAAACAAATAGGTATGTCTTGGAGAGGGTGAAGCCAAGATTCTCCTTGGAGACTAGGATTTTGAAGCTCTGTTTCACATACTTTGGGCGTGTGTCCAGAGGTACCAGTCTTTGGAGAAGGACATCATGCTCAGAAGGGTGGAGGGACAGCACAGGAGAGAAAGACCCCTGATGAGACGTATTGATACAGTGTCTAGGACAATGAGGGTAGGTGTATGGGAGTCAGTGAGACTGGCTTAGGAGAGGGCAGGCTTCGGAGCTGTTGTACATAGGGTCACTGTGAGTTGCAGGCAACTTGACAGCACATAAGACTAACAAGAAATGTAAAGTTGTTCCCAAGTAGATATAAGACTTGCCATCAAAATGAAACATTTAATTGTTCTTGATTCTTTCTTGGGCGGGGGAGGAATTATAAACCTACATTAAAAATCCTTGCAAAAGAAGAGAAGTCAAGAAAAGTTATGAATTTTATGAAAGACGTTATCTCATCTAGAAGGAGGTTGGTGGCACAGTGGGTTAAGTGTTGAATTGCTAACAAAAGATGAGCAGTGTGAATTCACCTCTAGCTCTGACGCAGAAAGACGTAATCTGAGGCTGCTAACATTTCAAGCTTGGGAACTCAGGAAAGAGTCAGTCTAAGACAAATTTGACTCAAAGGCAGTAGATCTGACTTCTGTGCTTTGCGGTTTCTAGAAGACTCGAGAAGCTATTTTTTGAAGTTTACTATGTCTTCTGTGTAAGGTTCCATCCCCTTCTCAATGGTAAGAAATAGGCTTGACAAATCTTAAAAGACACATGTGTCTGCTTGAAGATTGAAGAGATTATTTTACCCTCCAATTTTATACTCATTCTCCTTTCTTCTTTATTGTCCCTTCATAGTATTTATCCCTATCTAATATGGTATATGTATGACTTGTTTCATTTTATTTATTTCTCCTTTAAGGTTACATTAAACTCAACAATCATTATTTAGCCTATGTTTCAACATCCTTTTGTATAGATATGTAATTTTTCTAAAAATTAAAGTATAAGATGAAAAGTTATTTAAAAATTCTCATAACAAGTGCCCGATTACAATTGTATTTTATGTCTCAGGAATTACTGGGGAAATAAAAAACAAGTTTGGAGATTTTATATATATATAAAATGTATGTGTGGTAAAAGATTCTGCCATTTCCAATATTATCCAGCCACACTGTCTACTTGGAGCCAGGAAGAATGATTTTTTAAATTTCTTTTAAAAATTTATTATAGCTTGAAAAGAACTTTATACAACCTTCTTTTTTTATCTTAAAGCAGTTTTGACTCAAATAACTTCATTTCTATCCTGTGTAGTCAGTCTATGATTAAAATTAAATGTCTGCTTTATGAAAAAGTCTTTTATTTTGCTTTTTAAAAAATAAGTTTTAATTGTTTAAAAAAAAAAAACCAAACCCAAACCCCCCCATCTTTTTTAACGGAAAATCTACCCAGTGAATCTCCCTCAATTGTCACTGTTTTGCAGGTGTCCAAAAGCTATTGTCTTGGGACAATCCCTACCACCCTCTTACCCTACTGCCTTCCTCCTTGTAAGAGAAAGAAATAGCCGCTCGCTAAACAACAAGCCAGCCAAACTCTGGGCCAATTTTCTTAATGTTTCAGCAAGGCTTAATCTGTTGGCATAAGTGTTTAGTCCCATTAACAGCTAAAGTCACAGAGTCCACAACTCGCTGTGCTGACAGTAAACAAGGAATTTGAGGAATGGCTTTTAAACAATGGCTAAGCCTCAAGCCATTTTGTCTTCAGATGCTGTGAAACTTGTCCATGCCAGAGCCACCCCCTCTTTGCGGCTTTATTTCTAAAATGCACCCCTCTCCACTCTCCAACTTTGCTCTCATATTCACTATCTTCTGATTGGCCAATGAGGACTCTTATGAGTATTAAGATAAGCCACTCATTTTTTAAATTATTAGGAAAAAAGCTGTGGAAATACTGGAAAATGGGTAAGTTTACCCAAGCTACATTTCTCTTTGGAGATCTTCGCTTCTTCACCTATGCCACAAGCTCCATTGGGTGAAAACAGATTCTTTAACTTCTATTACTGTCTGCCATGTCTGAAGAGAGGCAAACACAACAAATGTGTGTAAGAGGACTGCCTCATCAACAGAAATGCTCCCACAATGGATATCACAGGATCATATTTCCCTGAAATGGACGATTCTGCTCTTTTTTGCACATAATCTCTACTTGCACGTAGGGACTTTGTTGGATGTTTTAATCAGTATGTTTTCATAAACATACTGATGTACTATTATCTCAGTGACCAATATTTCTATATGAGAGATAGCCAGTAATTTCTACTTTATTTGTTACTTTTTGTCACTGATTTCTAATGTTTTGCTCCTTGCCCTACATTCTCCAACTTCGGCCCACCCACAGTTTACAAATAACAACAAAGGAGAGTCTTCTTTGCCTCGGGATCTTTGTATGATTCCAGGATTAAGAAAATTCCCCAAGGGATCCAGGCTCCAATTTAAGGACTTAAAAAAAAAAACAAAAAACAAAAAACACAACACACACAACAAAAAAAAAAATACCCACAAAAAACTAGAGATTTTTCTAAATGAGAGCTTGAATCTCCTACTTGGCCAATAACAAACACCAATTCTTTCCCCAAGCCTACCACTGCCCTCTGAAATACTGTATACATGATATTCAGATTTGATCATGTGTGCTGTCCAGGATGGCTGAATAGAAAGGAGGTTGCATTTATTAAAGATGTGGCATTCTGGCAGGCTGTGGTTGGACTTGTAAACAAAGGGAGGAAGGAGAAAATCTGTAAATGGAGAAGTTGACATAGCTGGTAGAGAATTTTGAAACTCCTTTCCTAATGGCTATCAAAGGAAAAAGCACACAAAATTGAGAGGCATATAAAAGAGCAAAGATGAAACAAATAGATTTCCTGAACCTTTCAACAGTTAGCAAATGCCTGTTCCATGTTAGCTAGTGAACACTGGATGTGCTAGTTTCTGGAAACATAAGCATGTAAGCTGTATTTACCTTTCTATATTCTGAAATGAGAAGTGGACCAAAATATCAATCTTACTATTGCTACCCAGTGTGAGAAGTTGCTCCAGTAGCCCGAGTCACCTAAGTCATTTGGAGTGGGGTGAAACAGGGGTTACAAATAAAATTTACCCAAACGGACAAACACCAAAAAAATGGTGGTGAGGTCTTACAGAAAGACAAGAGGGGATGAAAAGGTGAGCATCCAGGGTAATTAAAGACCATGTATAGAAGCCCTGACGTCAAGTATATTTAGAAACTGAGAGCATCCTGGTGTGGATGAAGATGAAGATGGTCAAGAGCAAGTGAAGTCCTAATTATTTTTTTTTTGCTCCTAATTCTTAATTTATTAAAACAAACATGTTGTTGTTATGTGCCATCAAGTCTCCTGTGACTCATAGTGACACAGTGTACAACAGCCCTAAACCCTTCTCTACCCTGTATCAATCTTATTGTCTCTGACACACCTACCTCCAATACCGCAGTCACTAACTCAATCCATTTCATCAAGGGTCTTCCTCTCCTGTGCTGTCCCTCCACCCTCCCAAGCATGAAGGTCCTCTCCAAGGAATGGTCCCTCCTTGCAAAATGCCCAAAGTATGTCAGACGAAGCTCCAGAATCATTGTCTCCAAGGAACAGCATGGTTTAACCCTATCTAGGATGAATCTGCTGATTCTCTTAGAAGGAGAGAGAGAGAGATAGAAAGAGAGAGAAAGCGATCTCCATATATATAAGCCAAAATAGTAAAAACTCAACTGGCATAAAGTTAAGTCTTATACATAGGGACCCTATAGAACAGAGTACAAATGGCCTCTAAAGAAAGCAGACTGCCACATCCTTCTCCTGAGGAGTCGCTGATCTGTTTGGACCTTCTGATTAGTAGCTGAGTGCTTTACCCACCAGCGCTCCTTTTCACTTTTATGTTCTTGTCATTAGTTGCTATATAGAGGTGGTTCCAGTGCAGTGCAATCCAACGTACACAACAGAATGAAACACTTTCTAGGTCTTATGCCAGCCCTACAAAAAACAGTGTCAGTCTTAACTTGCAAGAGCTTAACAACCTAGCAAGTGTAACTATAACTTATTTTCATATTTCACTGGTTTCAATTTTTGAAAAGCACAGCAGGCTGCAGTATAATCTAGACATTACTGTAGTATTTAAAGTCTTGTGAATGTCAACATGAAACCCCATGGTCTCAACTCCATATTTTAAATAACCATGCAAATTCAAGCTAAAGCTGAGGAAAATTAAACCAAATCCGAGGCAACCAAAATATGACTTTGAGTCTATCCCACCTGAATTTCAGAACCACTCCAGGAACAGATTTGAGGCTTTGAACACTAATGAATGAAGGCCAGATGAGTTGTGGGAGGATATCAAGGGTATCATCCAGGAAGAGTGCAAACGGTCATTGCAAAGACAGAAGAGGAAGAAAAGACCAAAATG
>NW_006399890.1:1201951-1210599 GCF_000299155.1 Elephantulus edwardii | reverse complement strand
CCCTCCTGTGGGGTTCACAGGCTTGGGAACTCAATGGAGGGAAAGCTATGAGTTAGTTTTTTTGCTCGATGACAATGAGCTTTATGTTTTGTAAACCAGTGACTTTAAACCTTCATTTCTAACCCAACCTCTTCAGATCTCTCATATTTATTTTTACCCAAATGTAATAAGTTCAAAACTGGACCCAGCATCTCTTCTTTGTGCAAATCTGTTTCTTTCCCTGTAGTCCCTGCCTTTGTGAGTGGCACCACCATTCCTCCAAAGCTGGAAATTATGTTCTGTCTTTCCCCTATCCATGCATAGAGTTCTATCAATTCTATCTCTGAATAGCTCTTTTATCTTTCTCTTCCTCTCCAATTCTATTGAAAGAGAGCAACTAATTCAATCAGTTAACTAGATACTTACTGAAAAACAATTATATGCTTTATCAAGTTAACAAGGCATGACTTCTTAGAGAATCAGACTAGTTGGTATAGAGCTACCTTAATTGCAGATTTTCCTACTTCCATCTTGATCCTCTTGTATATTTTAAAATGGCCTAGTGGTCTGTTGTTGTTGTTGTTATGTGCCGTCGAGTCGCCTGCGACTCATAGTGACCCTATGTACAACAGCCCTAAACTCCGCTCTGTCCTGTGCCAATCGCACTGTCTCTGACACTCCCATCCCAATTATCCCAGTCACTGAATCAATCCACCTCATAGAGGGCCTTCCTCTCCTGCGCCGTCCCTCCACCCTCCCAAGCATGATGTCCCTCTCCAAGGACCGGTCTCTCCTCACTACATGTCCGAAGTAAGTTAGACAGAGCCTCAGAATCCTTGCCTCCAAGGAGCCACCCGGTTTAACCCTCTCCAGGACAAATCTATTTGTTTTCCTAGCAGTCCATGGTATTCTCAGTACTCTTCTCCAGCACCACAGCTCAAAGGCATCAGTTCTCCTTCTATCCTCCTTGGTCATTGTCCAACTCTCTGATGCATAACAGGTGATTGCGAAGACTATGGCCTGTATCAGACGCACCTTAGTCTCCAGAGAGACACCACTGCTCTTCAGCACTTTGGTCTAGTTACAAAAAATATACAACAATGACTAGGGATGACAGAAGGAGAACTGATGCCTTTGAGCTGTGTTGCTGGAGCAGATTATTGAATATTCCATGGACTGCTCGGAGAACAAACAGGTTTGTCTTGGAGAGGGTCAAATCAGGCTGCACCTTGGAGGCAAGGATTTTGAAGCTTCATCTGATATACTTTGGACATGTTTCAAGAAGAGATCAGTCCTTGGAAAGGGATATCATGCTTGGAAGGGTGGAGGGACAGCACATGAGAGGAAGACCCTCGATGAAATGGATTGACTCGGAAATGATGAGGTTGGCACAAGATAGAGCAGGGTTCAGAGCTGTTGTACACAGGGTTATTATGAGTAGCAAGTGACTCGATGGCATATAACAATAACAACAATAACAACAGTGGCCTAGTGATAAGCAGCTGCACTGCAAACACAAAAGCACATGGTTCATGTTAACCAGCTGCTTCATGACAGAAAGATGGGCAATTTCCTCCTGGACAATTTACAGCCTCTGAAAACCCACTGAAGTGTCAACTATGAGTCAGTTCTGACTCAACAGAGTATTAACTGCAACAACCTACTGCTGAAGATCTAAATATATATTATTTAATATGTGTGTGTATTATAAGGAGATATATAAGAAGATATAGATATATAGATATAGAAGATATAGATATCTAGATTATATAAGGAGAGATATACACACACATATGTGTGTGTGTAGAGATGTGAATTTACACTGATCTCACCTAAGAGATTTTTGTTTATACTTAATGACACTATTAAAAGCAGGACTGACATCCACTTCCTAAACAACATGCCTCTGGAAACACTATGAATTTTGAGAAACGATGATAGTTATAGAAAGGCTTCAGGTCTTTTGTTCATAGGGTCACTATGAGCTGGGCTCAACTCAATGGCAATCAACAACAACAACAACGATGACACTATTATATTCTGCTCTGTGATTACTTGTACCATGCCTACTAGCCAGTGAAACCGACTCAGTTGTTCTAACTCCACAGGAGCTAGTATGCTGTCTATCATGAGAAGGTGATCAATCACTGCAGGTCTTAGCTTAGAACCAGTTCATGGAGAAGTATTCAGAGGACAGTGTCTGCCACTGACAGCACCTCAAAGGATGCCATGGTCCTTCAGCATATGTTTTCCCTTTCCATCCATAGGCTAGGCACACATGACCACTTCTGTTACTAATGTATCTCAGACACATAACTTCTACAGTCTTATTCATTTTGTTCCCTGTCCTTGGAGTTCCACAATGATTCTTTAAGACTTACATTTCAATGTCATTTGTTCCTGGAATTTCCTCTATTCTCCAAATTGAAATTGATTCCCCCTTAGAATGTTTTGTTCCTACTTAATGATACCAATGTATTCTGCTCTGTGATTACTTTTACCATTCATATCAGTGGTGAGACCAACTAGGTTGTTTTTACTTCACAGGATCTATCTAGCATAGTGTCTATCACAAAGAAAGTGCTTAATCAGTGCCTTTCTCAGCAAAGAAATCAGTTCCTCCAAAAAAGTCCCTTCTTGACTTTCCAAGGTATATATATGTGCCTTATGTATCCATTTTTGGATCCTATATTGCCCATTGGCTCATCTGCTTTGGGAGGACAGGGATTATATCTCTCTTGTCCAAAGTGGTATTCCCAGTATTTAGCATAACACTGACTTAAATAAATATTTGATGACTAATCAGCAAATGTATGTTGTTGAGTAAGGAGAGTTCAACAGAAGAAATTATTTAAGGGTTTAAGGAATTGTAGCCTTTTAACTACATTACTCTGTGCCTTTTTGTTAAAGAAACCTGATAGTACAGCAGTTAAATGCTTGTCTGCAAACTGAAAGTTCAGGTTTGAATCCTCTTTCCTTTGCAGGAAAAAGATGTGTCAGTCTGCTTCCATAAATACTACAGCCTTGGAAACCCATGGGAATGGCCTCCTCTGTCTTACAGGGTCACTATGAGTTGGAATGACTTGATGGCAACAGGTAACAGTGCCCTTTATTTTAGTTTCATAAGATATCTTGGTAAATTTAGCTAGACAAACTATGGTATATTCATACAATGGAATACTATGCAGCACTGAAAAACCATGAACTTCTAGAACTTTACACAACGTGGGGGACCCAGCACATCATGCTGAGTGAACTATCTCAGTTACAAAAGGATAGATACTGAATGACATCACTGTTATAAAGTAGGTCTGATATGATGGTTGTGAGAAGAATAAGATAAAAGTGGATAGATAATGACCATTGCATTGGAACAGATGAAAGAAAGAATTGTCTAAAAGGAATATATGACTAGGCATTATATATATGACAACAGGCCAGAGTAAGAGGTATATTATTGCAGAGAGAACTGGGGTGGGGCAGGGATGAGGTAGGTAATTATGCAACAATGAATGATTTTTTTTTAAGTGAACTGGAGGGAAGGGAGAGAGAGGAAGTAAAATGTGTAAAAATTAATGAATGAGAATCTAACTTCTCTGTAAAATGCTCATTAAGATCACAATTATAATTTTATTAAAAGCCAAAAGAAAATATAGTTATTACCTTAAGCGAAAGGAAAAGAGTATCTAGAACCTGCCTAGTGACAACAAGGAGAGCGGTGGTGACAGTGTGGGAAATTTGGTGGGAGTGATGAATATGGAGCCAAGCTGTGGCAGATGCTCCCTCTCGACTTCCATTTCTAATTGGTAAAGGATTCCCACCCCAAGTGCTGATCCTCAAACTCCTGCTATTCCATGTGCTTTCCCAACTTTGTACAGTTGGGACATAAGGCAATGTGTTTTGATGGACTGAGGGAAGTCTTGACACCTGCTCAGAGTCTTAGAATAGAATTCCTCTTCATAGACCTGGACTCAACCTCTTCTGCTCATTGACTGAGATGCTTGATAAAGACCAAATGAGTTACCTAGGGGAGAGGAAGGCCATTTCTCTTTACTTTGGAAAGGGAATAATTTCAGGATAAGGAGTCTTTTTCATTCTTTTAGATTTTAATGGTTATATAAAATCTGTAGCCTGGCTACCCTGTTCATCCTTCTGCAGAAACTAAGATTTTTTCCCTACTTTAGCAGTAGCTTACAAACTTTACACACACACACACAGAGTTTATCCCAAATGGGGAAAAATTAGGCCACAATGAAAATGGAAGATGAAAATTTATCACAAAACCTTCACAAGAGCTGTGTTATTAAAGTTTCCATCATTTAGTTGGATATTATCAAGGCAAAAAAAAATTAAGGTAGAGATTGTGAGCACGGCTGTTCTCCTGTCTTTCCTTGCTTATAAATGAATATTTTTCAGCCTTCCCCATCCATCTTCATTAACATTGTTAGCAATTTGTATGGGTCTGCAAGGCAGCATCTCAACATTGCACAAATGCATGTGATGTTGTAGAAATGGGCAATTTAATATGAAAAGCACACTGTCTCTCAGATTTTTTTTCCCTAAACAGTAATTTCTGCTAAGAATTATTCCATGATTTGTGCATAATTTCACATAGACAGTTATTTAAATACAAATGGAGAAATGTGTCACTTTATATCGTGCCTGTCTCTATGTAGGTTGGCACTCCTGCATTTTAAAATAATGTGATAAACAAAAGATAAAAACATCTCTAAGCCACTCACCCCTCCAAAGATAATTGTGCCCATTTGCTAATTGTCATCTGAGCACCTTCCAATTAACTTTCTTAATATTTTCCACTATCTTTAAAAAGAAACATAAATGGGGTCTTTTTGGTGTAACATATTTACAGTGTAATGAAAAACCCCTTTGTTTACCTAATTAAGACGGTAATCTCCTAGGAGTAAAAATAGAGCTTCCTTCCTTGGTGACCAACCCATTTTCCTCTTCTGTAAATGTTAACTACCTTGTGACATTGAACAGAGATGGGAATGACTGGAATATGTTCATACGGAGGCAGACTTGATCTAAGCATCTCACGATTCAAAATATCTTGTGCAAAAAAACAAAAAAAAACAACCAAAAAAACAAAACAAAACAAAACAAACCAGATTTGTTTGCCTTGAAAGGTTTTGTAATAAGACAAACAACAAAAAGGAAAGCAATATCTGTTGGAATTAACTCTGTCACTTTGAAGAAGATCTAATTTAGTGGTAACAGGTTTAAAGGTCATTGTTTTGTGAATGCCAAACGTTGTTGAACTAAATATCCTACCATATTCATTGACCAAAAAATAGAACGTTGAAAATGGTGATGAAAACGTACAAAGTGGAAAAAGAGAACATATCACACCTCCCCAAAAAGCTGCCTTGTCATTTGTGGTGTATTGTTGGATTGATTTCAACTCATAGAGGCCCATTGCGACAGAATAGAATTAAAAAATAATACTTAGGACAGAGTAGAACTATCATAGGATTGCCTACGCTGTAATCCATATAGGACCAGATGGCTTTATTTTTCTTCCATAGAACTACAAAGAGAGTTAGCAAAGCTGATGCATTGTTAACAGCTAGGCGCTAAGCCATTCTTCAACCAGGCCTACTTCTGGGTTTTTTTGTGTTTTGTTTTGGTTATTTTGGGTTTTGTTTTGTTTTTTTGGTGGGGTTTTTTGTTGTTGTTATTTTTTGTTTGTTTGTTTGTTTTCCGGAAAGATGCTTTCTCATGTTTTATTGACTATGCAAAGACGTATGACTGCATGGATCACAACAAATTATAGATAACATATAGATCATAACAAATTACAGACTGAGGAGTAGTGGAATCCCAGGACACTTAACTGGGCTATTTCTGTTTTATCGTACAGCACTGTCGTTTCCTCATCTGTTGAGTCAAAGTGCCAATGATAACTCTGGCTGCTAACCAAAAGACGACACCTCTCTAGCCATTTGAACCAACCATTCCCTCCAAGGAAGAAAAATGGGCAAAGTCTTATGTTCTTGTTGTTCATAGGTATGTATCACTGAGCCAGAACTCACTCATCGCTGAGCCTCTGCTGAATTTTCAGTCACAGGAGGAGATTGCTTATCTCTGTCCGTGGAGCATCACGTGACTTTGGGTTGGTAGCTCAACTCTTTACCACTAAGACACAGCTTCTAAAAACCCATTGGAGGGTCAGCCATGACTTGCTTCCAGTTCAACAGGAATGAGTTCAAGTTTGTGCTAGTATTTATTCAAAGAGCCATAAATTTTATTTGTTGTTGTTATGTGCTGTTGAGTCATTTGCGACTCATAGCGACCCTATGTACAACAGCCCTAAACCCTGCTCTATCCTGTGCCAATCGCATTGCCTCTGACACACCCATCCCGATTACCCCAGTCACTGAATCAATCCACCTCCTGCGCTGTCACTCTACTCTACCCAGCATGATGTCCCTCTCTAAAGACCTCTCCCTCCTTACAACATGTCCAAAGTATGTCAGACGAAGCCCCAGAATCCTTGCCTCCAAGGAGCAGCCTGGTTTAACCCTCTCTAGGATGAATCTGTTTGTTTTCTTGGCAGTCCATGGTACCCTCAATACTCTTCTCCAGCACCACAGCTCAAAGGCGTCAATTATCCTTCTACCCTCCCTAGTCATTGTCCAACTCTCTGATGCATAACAAGTGATTGCAAAAACCATGGCCTGTATCAGGCTCACCTTGGTTTCCAGAGAGACAAATTTTTTGCAAAGGAAATTTTATTTACCTATGCTAAAATTACTTCTATGACTTAGAGCTTCAATTTGAAATAGTTTGCTATCACTGAAAGATGTTTTATGGTGAGAGAGAAAAGGAAAAGGTGAGTAATTGTGCATGAAGAGAGGGCAAGAAAGAAGAGTGAGAAAGAGATTGTGTCATTGGATTATAGGATGACAATGCCTGTATTCTTTTGACTCTGAAATCTACATCTTGGACTTAAATCTTTTCTCTCTTTGCATTTCTAGACTTTTTAATGACAAAAGGGCATCTCCCTCAGATTCAATGACAATTAAAAAGAAAAGCTCAAAATTGATTTTCCCTCCATGTGTCTTTTCCTAATTTCACTATGACTTTAAATTTTCTTTTCCTTTCTTGTTGACATAATCTGTACTACTAGTTCAATCCTAAATACTTTTCTCTTACAGTTACTTCATTTAGAATAATTCAGCAAGTTGCATGCAAGAGCAGGGATCACCATCATTTAGTTCACTTTGCTCTTTCTCAAAGAACTTTCAGGTAGCTTGTTGACTTTTAATAGTGGTTGGGGACAAATGAGAACAGGAAGTTTCTTGTCTCAGTTCTGCCATCAACAGTGCTATTTTACCTCTTGAGTTTCAGTTCCCATGTTTGTGAAATAAATAGTTTAGAATTGATAGTACCTCTCTGGTTTTCACATTCTATGCATCTAGGAGTCCGGATAAAAATTCTTAGAAAGGATCTTGGGGTCTTATGACAGTTGCTGTCTAAGTGGTCCTGTTGTTGAGGATATTAGGTGCTTTCTAGTCAACTACGACTCACAACAACCCTAAGTACAACAGATCTGAGCCTTGCTCTGTCCTGCTCCATCCTCTGCTCTCTGTCATACTCAAGTCCATTGTGGTGGTCACTGTGTCAGTCCATTTCATTAAGGGTCTTCCTCTCTTTCTCTGACCCTCAATATTTCCCAGCATGATCTCTCTCTCCAAGGATTGGTTCCTGCAAGAATATGCACAAAGTAAGACAAAGTTTTATCATCCTTGTCTCTAAGAGGGCTCTGGTTGCACTTCCTTCAAGACAGATTTATTTGTTCTCCTAGCAGTCTATGAGTAAGTGCTCTTCACCAATACCACGATTTATATTGTAGCTGATGTTAGATGGATCTTGACTGAAAGCAAGGAGTACCAAAAGAATGTCTATCTTTGTTTCAGCAATTACTCAAAGGCATTTGACTGTGTGGATCATAAACTGTGGCTGACTCTGAGATGAATGGGAATCCCAGAACACTTGTTCGTGCTAATGAAACCTATACTTGGACTAAGAAGCAGTCATCAGAACACAGAAAGGAAACTGCATGGTTCAAAATTGGGAAGGGTGTATGCCAAGGCTGTATCTTGTCTCCATACCTTTTCAATCTTTATGCAGAATGGGTTGTCTGGGAGGCTGGGCTCTATGAGGAGAAATGTGGCATCAGGATTGGATTAAGAATCATCAACAATCTGAGTTATGCAGATGACACAGCCCTGCTTGTAGAAACTGAGGAGGGCCTGAAGAACTTGCTATGGAAAGTCAGGGACTATAGTCTTCAGTATGGGTTGAGGCTCAATATCAAGAAAACAAAGATTCTCACCACTGGGCCAATCGGCAGCATCATAATGGATGGTGAAGAGATTGAGATTATTGACAGTTTTGATTTGCTTGGCTCGACAGTCAACACTCTTGGCACCAACAGCCAGGAAATTAAAAGATGTATTGCCATGGGAAAGTCTGTGGTTAGAGACCTCTCTAAGGTCCTGAAGTGCAACAATGTCAGTCTGAAGACTAAGGTGCACCTGATACATGCCATGGTCTTTGCAATCACTTGCTGTGCATCAGAGAGCTGGACAATGACTAGGGATGATAGAAGGAGAATTGATGCCTTTGAGCTGTGGTGTTGGAGA
>NW_006399890.1:1197486-1201851 GCF_000299155.1 Elephantulus edwardii | reverse complement strand
AAATATATATATAATATATACATACACACAGTGTATGAAAGTATACACACACACACACAGAGTATATGAAAAGTATACACATATAGAGTGTACAAAAAGTATATATACATTGCTAGTGATATAGTGATGAGCTACAAAAATATTAAAGACCCAGTTGAGATTAGTAATCTACTTTTGTTTCATAGTCATGGGTTGTAATTTTATGTTCTTTGAATTTGAGATTCAGAAAGATAACCCTATTCTTTTTTCAGGTTTTGTTCTTCGCACATCTCCTCCAACTACGAAGCTTGCAGTCATGTGGCCTACTCCTACTCCTATTTCATCAACCCTGTAAATTTGATCCAATGTTGAGTTCTCTTCCCTCACCGTAGCCTTCCTTTCCCTGTTGATTGCTGACACCATGGTCCTAGGGTTCTCTGTGAGTGGAGTATAACATTCTAAAAAGTAGAATGAGAGGCACTCAGCAAGAAATCTGGTTCTGTCACTTTCTGGCCGTATGACTGAGGGAATATATCTTAGTCCTTCTTTGAACCTCCCTTTCCAGAAATGGGAATAAAAATGCCTTAAACTCCAGAAGGACTACTCTTTTTTTCCCCTTCTTTTTTTATTAAATTTTATTAATTTTAATGAACCTTTACAGAGCTTTTGGGTTTCCATTTATTCATTGTTGCACTATTTTCTCTACCCTTCTCCCCAGTTGGTTCCTCTTTTCTTCCTCCCCCTTGAAAGTCTGTTTTAATTGTCCAATTGCCAGAGTGCTTGTCAAAGCCAGTTCTGAATAATCTCCTTTGTTAGTGTGTCCTTTGCTATTCCCTATCACTCCTCCCTGAGAGAGACTTCACCCTGATTCATAAGGAAAAGGGGACAGCGTATTCTCTTAGCTACTTCCTGCTGAAAAGGGACGCTGTAGGTTTCAGGGTGAAGATCTTCTCTCACTATTCTAAAGAGCCCCTCTGACAATAGGAAACATGTAAACTATTGTGGAGATTGATTTTGGAATTTAGATGCACTGTTATCAATTGTGTTTAGCCGTACATGTTCATATCCTGGAGGATGTATCATGGAAGTGTTGCAGCCTAGAAGACACAAATTTAACTAACAAGTTAAAAGTATATGAGTCAAAAATTAAAAAGCAATAATATTCCAAGTAGAGGTTCTAATAGTGGCACAAATCAAGTTACAGAGGGAAGGTAGTTCTTCAAATAAAAGGCCTATTGACTATCACTTTGTCTATTATAGTATAAAGGTTAGGAACCACAAGATGTAGAGGCTCAACTATGTCATTTATTGTTCTTAAGTCCTGGAGCAAATTCCATCTACCACTGGGTTGTTTTACAGCTTGGTAGTCCGCATGCAAGGCAGAGGTGAAGTAAGGAACTGCTTATGAGGTTTTCCGTCAGTTCAAACAACTAAGCAACAGTGAGAAGAGTTAGGACCTCAGAAGGCCCAAGGACCTCAGAAGGCTCAAAAAGGACCAAATAGTAGGCTCTTGTGTCCAGGAGAAAACGAATATACTTACCAGTAATGTTTATGCTCACCCACAGCTCTTCTGGGAGGATCTAAATCGTTGAAGCGTCATCCTTTGTTTCCACCTGGGAGCTGGGGCCTGTCAGTCCTCTCAGCCATGACCCTTGGCCAAGTGTCCTTCAGATCCACACGTAAAGCAAGTGAGTGGGAGCTTCCTCTCTACTCCCTTGCCTATCCGTGGCTCTCGTCTGTGACACTATCTCCTGAAGTGGCCCAGCTTTCCACAGTGGAAGCAATTCTGACCTCCTTTATTACCTTTGGGTGGCACTGTTTATGAGTAAGACTTCCTTTTCCTGATACAGGCAGGACCTGGCAGCAATAGCTGCCCCAATAATTTTATCCATTCTCTGGTCATTTTTCTTCCCTCTAGATCTCAGTTGTTAAAAGAGGTAAAAATTTAAACAAATATGTAACAAATAATTTTGAACATTATAATCTTTTACGCTTAAGGCTAGAAATATTAACAATATGATCATTTCCAATCCAGAGATACATGCTCCAATGCAGAGCAGGACTGCTCTTGTTGTTGAGTGCCACTGAGTTTTGTTTTCTGATGTTTTTCTTAAAATTGTTGCAACCCAATGTCATAGATATTTTCATAGACTGTATTCTTTATAAAACAGATTACCAGGTCTTAACTGCTGAATAGATTCCAAGTGCCAGGCTTTCAGTTAATAGCCGAGCACTTAACCATTCACTGCCAGGTTCAAGAACATCTTGGTAAATATTCATTCACAGAAATCTTTACAGACCTCAGTGCCATCATTGCTCTTGAATCCATCCCCAAAGCCTTGAACCCAATTTCAGGTTAGCACAGATTGGGTATTCTGTGTATGCCTGACACGGCATTGCCTTGAATTCAACAATCTAAACCCTAGATTTAAGAGTCACTCTCTTATTGTCTCTTAATTGTCTAGTCCGGGTCTATCAAGAACAATGTTTTTGAGGGATGATGTCCTAAAGAAACGTTTCGGTCTCTGAAATGCATGTATGGCCACATGTATGTACATATGTGTGCATGTGTGATTGTGCCTGAGAAGAAGTGCAGTTATGTGCACCAGGCAAAAGGAAGACCAAAACCTTGCTTGAATTACTGACTTGGCAATGACTGGGTAAAATCCCAAATTTGAAAATATTGTATTCTTAGAAAGTTAATAATTGTGTTGGTGACTTAAAGCTGCCTTAAATCACAAACAATTGTACAAGTGGTTAACTTCTTGCAGGCATTGATATTCCTGTTCAAACATAAATGGGAGTGGGGGTGGAATTGAGATATTGCAAAGTATAAAGATCACCAAGACTGAAATGACAGAGTGAAATTTTCTTTGATAGCACTGATAATTAAAGAATGAGAGATGTAACCCATATTTTTAGATAGAAAATGTCCTTTATTTTAGTTCTTTCTTCCTTGCCATATTTCTAACCCTACACAGTCTTCCTTGGAGACACAACTGAAGCAAACTAAAGTGATTTTCTCTAAGTGAAGACAACATGATTAGGTCTTCTGCAATACCTACATCCACAGCTTGCTTTTAGCTAAGAGAGACTAGAACAAAATTTCCAAGCCAAAAGCAAAAGAAAATAAGGTGTAAGAACTGAAGTTCCAAGGAAAAGCTCCAGAAATACTTCCCCCAGTATTTTAAGGAATGTGAAACTGGAGATATACATCTCCTATGTTCCCAAGTGTCCAATCCCTCTTGTTAATGGTTCAAATGAGTTGATTTCAAAATAACTGCTGACACAGAGTCAAACTGATTGGAAATGAAGGTGAGTCAGAATCAAACCTGGGCTGTTTCTTTTACGAATATTTTCTTTGGGGGAGGGAAGAAAGAGGGTCAGGGTAAGATAGTCCACAAGAAAGTGGAAAGGATTAACTCTTGAAAATAAAGAATGCCAAAGAGCACAAGTTGACATAACTAACACCTATTTGTGAAACAGAAATATCAACCACCTCAAAAAATGTCCACTGTGTTCCACACAAATAAGAACTTTACTCTCCATGAATGTTTTGTTAGTTTTTTTTAAAGTATTTTTTTAGAGAAAATATTTTTTTCCCTTCCCTCTACTTGGCATGTGCTTCTCTTACAAGCCTGTATATTAGAAATACAGGCATATAGCCACCCATGGAGTCAAATATTATTTAATTTGCTTTCTCCTATATGCTCTATGTAAAACTGCTTAAATCCACAACTGTAAAAGAGGAAAGAGAATAGGAGGGAAGATATGCAAGACTTCCATTTTCTTTCTCTTAGACAAACATATTTAACACCTACGTATTCTACAAGAAGTTGTAGACAGCTTTAATTGAGCCCCGCAAAACTATTTACCAGTAGACCCAAAGCATGTACTGTCTACAATTTCTCAGTTACATTTTTAATTACTGTCCACTGTCTTGGGCACAGTACCATGTCACCAAGTGAAAATCACAGCATCTCCTATTCACCTCCCCCCTGTACAGAAAAGTTCTTCTACATTCATTTAATCCCGAATCTGATTTAATCGGTCTAAAATTTTTGAATGCATTCAACCACATTGCATTTCCTTCTTAGAAAAACCTGAGACAATAGCAGGAATTCATAAAGTTTTCCCATTCAGTCAGACATTTCTTGAGGGAATTGCAAAGGCCCTGCAAAGAAACAGTTAAAATGTACAGATCGCTTGGAAATTGGCAAACATCTTTTATTTCTTCTAATATTCTAGCCAGAGATCTGAGCTCAATTTTTTTTTTCTGTCCATAGGCTCCAAAAAAAAAAAAAAAAAAAAAAAAAGACTGTATTCGCTAATTATACATCCTGAAAAGAATTTGGTTCAGTGTAAGATGATCCTAGTGATATGCTA
>NW_006399890.1:1193516-1197386 GCF_000299155.1 Elephantulus edwardii | reverse complement strand
AGGGATGGCACAGGAGAGGAAGACCCTCAATGAGATGGATCGATTCTGTGGTTGGGTTGGTGGGAGTGAGTGTGTCAGAGACAGTGAGGTTGGCACAGGATAGAGCAGGGTTTAGGGCTCTTGTAAATAGTGTATGGCTTGGATCAGGTGCACCTTAGTTTTTAAACGGAAATCTTTGCTCCTCAAAATGTTGGAGATGTCCTTGACAGCAGATTTTTCAAAGTCTTTTGATTTCTTTTCCACTGATAACATGGGTATTGATTGCAGATCCAAGTAAATGAAATTGTTGACAACTTCAATCTTTTTTCCAACTATCATGACATTGCGTATTGTTCAAGAGATGAAGATTTCTCTTTTCTTGATGTTGAGGTATAAGCAATATTGAAAGTTAATCTTCTGTAATAAGTGCTTCAACTCTTAACTTCTGGCAGGCAAAAATTGTGTCATCTGCATGATGCACTGATATGTCTTGCTCCAATTCTGATGCTACATTTTTCTTCATATAGTCCAGTTTCTCAAATGATTTGTCAGCATACAGGGTGAGTGAGTACATATGGAGAAAGAATATAGCCCTCATTCACAACATTCTTGGTTTTAAACCATGCAGTCCTCCCTTGTTCCAGTTGAATGACTGCTTCTTGGTCTATGTAAAGGCTTCATATGATCACAATTAAATGTTCTTGGATTCCCATTCTTATCAAGGTTATCCCTGATCTGTTATGATCCACACAATCAAATGCTTTTGTATAGTCAATATTTTTTTAAAAAAATCAAAACAGGTAAATAATTTTTTTATATTCTCGCTTTTCTGGCAAAATTCATCTGACCTCAACAATGCTATCTTCTTTGTAGTGGCGTCTTCTAAACCCAGCTTGAATCTCCAGCCATTATTTGTTGATATTCTGTTCCAGTCATTTTTAAAATATCAAACTTTGCATTACTTTCTTTGCATGTTATTCTAATAACATTATTCAATTATTTCCATATTTCCTTAGACTAACTTTTTTTTCAAACAAAAGATTAGAGCAAATATAGATGTCTAGTCAATTGATCAGGTAGCTATCTCCCAAATTTCTTGCTGTAAGGTAGTGTGTTTAGGGCCATATCTATTTGTTGAAACACTTCAATTGATACATCAATTCTTTGTGCCCAATTTTTTACCAATATCTTCAGTGCAGGTTAAACTTCTTTCTTTAACATTAGTTCTTGATCACATGCTACCTCGGTGTCAACCAGTTCTTTTTGGTACAGTGACTTTGTGCATTGCTTCCATATTCTTTTGATGTTTTCTTTGTTATTCAAAATTTTGACCATAGAATCCTCTTCAGCGTTGCAATTGGAGGATTGACTTTTTTCATCAGTTCTTTCAGCTTGAGAAACGCCGAGTTGACTGTGGAACAGATTATCTACTACTTAGATGCAAGTTGAAAATGAAACTAAAGAAAATAAAAGCCAGTCTAGTGTATATTTTACCTGAATTTAAAGACATCTTAAGAATAGATTTGGTGCATTGAATACTATTAACCAAAAATCAGATGGTTGTGAGAGGACATCATTCATCAAGAAAACAAAAACAAGGAAAAAAGAAAAGACTAAAATGGATGTCAGGACAGATTCTGAAACTTGCAAAAAAAAAAACCAAAACAAAACCCCTTATTCTTAGGTTTCTGAGCATTAGATGAGATAACATGTAAATCCTTAGAATAGTTCAGATTTTGGTTCCAAACCCACTGCCCTAGAGTCTGACTCATAACTACCCTCCGTTGGGTTTATATATATCCTTACAGGAGGAGACTGTTCATCTTTCTCTATTGGAGCAGTTACTGGATTTGAACTGCTAACCTTTTGGTTAACAGTGCCAGACACTATACTACACTTCATGCTATCAGAGCTCCTAGACTTCAGTTACAGTTCAATAAACATTGATCATCAAAATAAAATAACTTTTTGTTTAGATACTATAGATTAATCTTAAGAGTATAAGAAACAACTCATAAGTCTATCATTCTCATTTTTTTTACATTATCTATACCACTGTTGTTTAAGGTAAGCTCGATAAGGATCATGTCGTCATCACATTATAAAAATATTTACATGAGCTTATTTTATCTTCATCATAACAATTTCCATGCCTAAGAGTAGAAAGTCTTCTCTTATGGGCTGTGTACATGTACAGTGTCAAAAAGCCAGTTAACTGAGACAAATAGATTGAGCAATCTACTTACACCTAATTTGAGTATTTGAAATGTGTATCTACACTAATAGAGCTTGTGCCTCTGCTGCCACCTACTACCTCTGAGTCCTTCACAATTTTTTCACTGGATGTCCGAGTCTATAAAATCTTTATGTGAGGAGACTGCCCCTCTTTCTAATGAGAAGTGGTGGAGATTAGAACTATGACCTTTCTATTAGTAGTGTAACACATGATGCACATGCCACAATTTATGTAATCTCCAGATATAGTTAAAGAACATTTACTTTATGCATTCATATAGGCAATATTTTAAAATGGGAGCCGTGAGATTCCTACATTTTTAAAATGTAAGTTTTCTTGTTCTTTCCTAAAAGGAGGCTCAAAAGGAGATCTGGTGCCATAGCACATAATTTAGGGGGCTACTAACAGAAAGGTCCACCATCTGCCCTGGAAGAATGAGGGACAGTTTCCTCCCATAAAGATTTACAGCTTTAGGAATGATGGAGGATTGATATGAGTCAGAATCAACTCAAAGGCACAAACTTTGTTAGTGTAGTGCCATATTTAAATTACACAGAGTTTTGAGAATTTTGTTTGTTTCTTTTAAAACATAATCAATTATAATAATCCAAAGTTAGCTAATAATAATTAATGAAGTTGTGATGCTGAACTCAATGACATATAGTAAACTATTCCTGCCATTCCAGAGGTTAAATTTGGAAAGGAAATTATTGATATAGAGAACAACCAGATTCATCCTAGAGAGAGTGAAATCAAGCTGCTCCTTAGAGGCAAGGATTTTGAAGCTTCGTCTCACATAGTTTGGGCTTGTTACAAGGAGTGACCAGCCCTTGGAGAGGGACATCATACTTGGGAGGGTGAAGGGACAGAATAAGAGAGGAAGACCCTCAATGAGATGGATTGATTCAGTGACTAGGGTAGTGGAGGTAGATGTATCAGAGACAATAAGGCTGGCACAGCATAGAGCAGGGTTCAGAGCTGTTGTACATACATAACTATGAGTTGAAAGTAACTGGTGGCATATAACAACAAATATCAAGTATGGTCCTCCAAATAACCCAACATTATCCATGATGTAAAAACAAAAATATATATGCACCAAAATAATTATGGGATATCATCTCAATCCAGTAAGAAAAGCAAAATTCAACAGAACAGCCAACAACAAATGCTGATGAGGTTGTGAAGAAACTGGAACCCTTATTCACTATCATTGGGAGTGTAAAATGGTGCAACCACTATGGAAGGCGGTATAGTGCTTTCTCAAAAACTTTGACATAGAAATACTATTTGACACAGCAATTTCACTACTGGGAATATACCCTAAAGAAATCAGAACTGCCAACCAAACAGATATATGAACACTCATGTTTATTGCTGCTTTGTTCACAATAGCAAAGAGCTGGAAACAATCCAAGTGTCCATCAAAACAAATGGATAGAGAAGCTTTGGTATATTCACACAATGGAATACTATGCTGCTTTGAAAAACAAGGAACTCGGTCACAAGGCAAGCATCAGTAGATTCAAAAACGTAGAAATAATACAAACCATCTTGTCAGACCATAATGCCACAAAATTAGAAATTAATAATAGGATGATAAAGGAGAAAAAAACCCATACATTTAGAAGCTGAACAACACCTTGCTTGAACAT
>NW_006399890.1:1177349-1184453 GCF_000299155.1 Elephantulus edwardii | reverse complement strand
AATTTGGTTCAGTGTAAGATGATCCTAGTGATATGCTAATCCCTTTTTCTGCTTGGTGCTGCCTGAAGCTTGTGTCTAACATTTTTTTTTCAACTGTATGACAATAAAAGTTCTGGCAACAAAAGAAATAAATGGGCAGCTAAAGAAGGTATAGCTCCGACACATGGCAGGCCGGCGCTCCCTCCCCTCTGGCTGTTCTTTTGTGGACTCCAGTTTGGTATCCTCAAGTCAATAGCCGAAACCCAGCCACCTTAGCAACTTAGTATGACACCCAAGCCCTCTCTCTTTACATTCATGAATAGTCAGCACCCAGCAGACAAAATAGAACTAATCTTTTTTGACAGAATTGTTCAATTTTAGAGGAAAAGCTTTTGAGTCTTCCACACATTTGCAGAATATGAGACAACAATGGCTGCAATCAAATTTTAAAAACAACAGTGGCCAACAGGGTCGGGGAGGGCCGGGGGGGGGGGGGGGGAAGTCCCTTGGAATTAAATAACACATTCAGGCCGTCCCAGTGATCATAAACTTGGGGCAATCATTAATTTTAATACGTGAAAGGGAGAGATAAACAATTGAGGAGCCGCTTGCACAGCCCGGATCTGGGCTCCATGCAGTCATTCCTTCTGCTATGATACATGTATCATTTTTTTTCCTCCTTCCCCCCCCCATTTCCTTTTACATAGATGAATACAAATATTTCTTTCCTCCCTAAAATAATTTCATGACGGGGGGGGGGAACACGAGCATCGGTTTAAAACGCTTTTTTTTTTTAAATCCAGGAGCCTTTTGTAGTCGATTGAAAGCAGTTTTACCATTTAGAAATCCTGTAATGGATCCACCACTTACAAGTCTAACATGTGCTAAAAATGAATCTCCTCTCCCACTTCCCCCACCCCTCCTATTTCATACCAGGCGTCTCTATACCTTTGGAGACAATATGAGCAAGGAGGGGGGAAAAAATCTACCCAGTTCATGGCAAAAACAGAAGTTAGCAACATGGTCCGTGCAGCTGCAACATTGCATTTAAAATTCAGTTTCCTCATAGGAAGAGGGCTAATCCTGCCCCCGTAATTCCCTACAGCCAAAATGTGGCCCCTCCCTGAGTGACAGTGCAATGCAAAGACACTAGCACGCTTATCTTGCCTAACCAGATGGCCGACTTGGATCAATGCACACACGCCACGATCAATGGGAGAGATAAAGAATTAGGAAAACAGTGGTACATGCTCCCAGAAAGCTTGTACACTGCATAATTATTTTATGATTCTACACATGGCTACATGTGATACTGAAGTAGAGAAGGAAAGGATAATTAGAGTGCCAGGAAGAATTTTGTAGGAGACTACACTTTGTCTGTCAGCACTTCCCACTCTAGCAAACTCGCAGTCCTTATCTGAAAGTGAATTTAGAAAGCATGGGCAAAAATGTCAGGGAAGGTATTTCCATTTTTGCCAGGTCCTGTCACGTCCTAAAGTTTAGTTCAAAGCCCGAAGAGGCTTGCTGGGATTTGGATATGCCTCTCGTCATTAGCGACCCTTGGTTCCCCAGGCAAGGAAACCCACCAGATAATATTTATATGTGATGCAGACTGTAACCAGGAGGAATTCAGTCTCCAAGTGAGTCAGTCAAGTTCATTCAGCAAAATAGAGCAGGCCGAGGCAGTCCCTTAATATCTGTTTCCTGATTGGCTAACCTAAGCAATGTCTTTGAGCAGGTTCGTTAAACACTTCAAACTAAGAAGAAGAAGAAGACAAAAAAAAAATCTACTTTTTTGTGGCCCGTCCAGATTACAGAGAAAGCATATGAGGAGATGAAGCTGAGGTAGTGTGGCTTTATTCTGAAGTCAGACCCAGTTCATAAACCAGAACAATAACCTACCTCAAACCTTCACCACAGCAATGTGTTAATAATAATAATAAAAATGAAAATATTCTTTCAGCTCCTATTTCACAGGCTGCTTCATGAACGATTATAGTATTGTTGCAAATAATAAAAATGAAAATATTTTACCTTGTACCATTCCCAATTTTTTCCCTTTTATTATCTTGCATTAGGCCCAACTAAAAGTAGTATTAGGTTTGCCTTTGGATCTGAGACGCAACTTGCATGCTAATTAAAACACTGAATGCGTGTTTTACACCATTTTTTATATAAAGAGAGACAGGGACTGAAATCTTGAATTAGACACTGCTCCCCATCACTATCAACCTCAAAAACCCTGTGGGTGAGCTAGTCATTTTAAGTAGTCTATTACATGCCAAAATAGAGTGAATATTTATTCAATATCCACATAATTAAAATGACTAGAAATTAACTCCTAAGGATACATAAAATACAGTAGGGGTAAAATTCAGAAGGAATTAAAAAAAGAAATATAGACCATTATGGAAAGCCACAGATGTTCTCTTTATAATTTGGTTAAGTCATATATGATGCCCTGGATTTTCATAAGATTCAGCTGTTTCTCTGTAGTTGTTATCTCTGCTCCATAATATTTCTCTCTTCAACCTAAGTACCAAATAGATAGCTGTCTATAATCACCACTTAAGTTTGCTCTCCATAATCAGATTTGGAGAAAGATCCTCAGTTGGGGGATGTGACGCTTATTACCATATTTACTTTCAATTCCAAATCCTAAAAGTACAGGGCAATCATTTTACCACTTAGGCTTGATTTCTTTTTTCTGATATTCAAGTAAAAAATATAAGAGTAAACATCCCTTTCTAGTAGTATAACAGATCCATTAAGGGCTCTTCTTGCTTTGAAATACTTGGATTTTGGTGGCTTAGTGGTAAAGAGTTGTGCTGCCAAAGTGAAAAGCACATGGTTCAAATCCACTGGCTGCTTCACAGGAGAAAGATGGGCAAACTCCTCTCTGGAGATTTACTGCCTCTGAACACACACTGGAGGGTCAGCTATGAGTTGGTTCTGACTTGATGTCACCAAGAACAATGACAATACTTTATATCAAAGAACTCTGGTAGCCTAGTGGGTAAAAAGTTACCCACAAACAAACTCAAAGGCAAGTGGTTGAGATCAACCAGCTGCTCCTGAGCAAAAAAGATGAGTAATCTCCTCTGAAAACTTACTAGAAAGTCAGCTACAAGTCAGTTCCAAACTCAGAGGAATGAGATGGCAGATTTTAGACATTACATCATGAAGCTTTTTCTATGGGGAGTAAGAGAAACCTATGAATGTTGGAGAGTTGAGAAGGGGAAAATTCCATGGTAGAAGCTGAAATACTTGAGGTAAGGTTTCTTTTCTCACAGGGCAGGGCTAAGATGAGTTTCCTTCAGGCAGGGATCAAGGCAGGGTGGGGCTGAGACTCACCACTTAGTCTGGTTTCTTAAGAGGAAATTGGTGATCTCTCAGCTTAGAAATACCACAGAAATACCACTGCAAAGGTAATTCTTATCTGAAAGAAAATATAATCAGGCAAGATTCTGGGAAATCAGCTATTCCAATGCTAGGAATATACTCTAAGGAAAACAGAACCGAGACTCAGATTTGTACACCTATGTTCACAGCAGTGTTATTTATAAAAGCAAGAAAATGGAAATAGCCCAAATGTCCATCAGCAAAATGAGTGGATCTAGAAATTATGGTACATTCACACAAGGAATACTATGCGGCATTAAGGATCAATGATTTTGTAAAATACTATATTATATGGGAGACTCTAGGGAGCATTATGCTGAATGAACTAATTCAATCTCCTCAATAGAAGGATAACTAGTAAGATGTATATAAAAGTCCAAAAGAGGAAGGAAATAGGGGCAGGAGGGTGAGAGTGAGGCAGGGAAGAAATCACAGGATAGTGAGTTTGGTGAGCAGAGGTGGAGTAGGTGAAGGAATTAGGAGAGATCCAATGGGAGCCTGAAAAGATGGGGGAATCATAGGAATAGATCAGTGGGGATTAATTTATAAAACACAATGTATACGAGTAATCATATGAAACACAATGTGAATGAAGAATGTGTGAGACTCAGTGTACATGAATGATACACAAAGTTTTTCAAATCTTGTATGCAAACCAATATTTAAAAAAATATAAGAAAACAGAAAATTCCAATCAGAGATCACCAATCACAGTAATACTTTGGACATACTGTTAGGAGGTGCTATTTCTTGGATAAGGACATGATGTTGGGAAGGGTGGAGGGTTGGCGAAAGCAGTAGATTGACAAGGAGACTGATGCAATGTGCTCTTGTGTGTCAGGAAATGTGAGGATGGTGCAAGACAGAACTGGTACCGGATTTTTTGTTCATAGGGTCGCTATGAGTCGTACTCGACTCTATGGCACCTGACAACAAACGAGAGGCAGCTGAAACAATGAATGATAGATTGTATAGAGAACTAAATAGTGAGAAATTGCAGAATTAAATTATCAGAATGGATCAGATATAGAGTATAAAATATATTTGTATTACATTTTTAAAAAATAAAAGTTGGAGTCAACATTGTTGTTGTTGTTATGTGCTGTTGAGTCACTTGCGACTCATAGTGAACCTATGCACAATAGCCCTAAACTCTGCTCTGTCCTGTGCCAATTGCACTGTCTCTGACACACCCATACTGATTACCCCAGTCACTGAATCAATCCATCTCATAGAGGGCCTTCCCCTCCTGTGCTGTCCCTCCACCCTACCAAGCATGATGTCCCTCTCCAAGGACCAGTCCCTCCTCACAACATGTTTAAAGTATATTAGACACAGCCTCAGAATCCTTGCCTCAAGGAGATACTGGTTTAACCCTTTCCAGGATGAATCTGTTTGTTTTCCTGGCAGTCCATGGTACCCTCAGTACACTTTCTTGCCCAACATGACAGCTCAAAGACATCAATTCTCCTTCTAGCCTCCTTGGTCATTGTCCAACTCTCTGATGCATAACAAGTGATTGCAAAGACCATGGCCTATATCAGATGCACCTTAGTCTCCAGAGAGACACCATTGCTCTTCAGTACTTTAAGAAGTGAAGAAAAATCAAAGAGAACTTTTAAAAATACTTTCAAATCTTATACTATTTAAAATCTATTTATTTACATACATTAAATGTTGCCTATTTAGAATGTATAATTTAGTGGTACTTGGCAGACATATACAATTTGTGAAACCAGCACTGCAAACAAGATACAGAATATCTCTATCAAATTTCAAAGTTTCCTTGTGCTCCTCTAAAGTCGACTCTCTCCTTTGTTCCTGGAACTACACAATTACTAATTTAGCTTCTGTCACTGTAACATTATTTGCAATTTCCAGGATCTTATTCAGAGCTCTGATGTAGTCCATAGAGAGTGTACTGCTAACTCAAAAAGGTATGGAGATAGAACACATCCCTGGTGTATACCCTTCCCAATTTTGAACCATACAGTCTTTCCATGCTCTGTTCTGATGACTGCTTCCTGGTGCAAGTATAGGTTTCACTTAAGCACAATCAAGTGTTCTGGGATTCCCATTCTTCTTGGAGTCAGCCACAGTTTGTTGTGATCCACACAGCTAAATGCCTTTGCTTAGTCAATGAAACACAGATAGACCTAACTCTTGTATTCCCTGCTTTCAGCCAAGATCTGTCTAATATTAGCTACAATATCCCTAGTAGTACACTCTCTTCTAAACCCAGCCTGCACTTCAGGCAGTTCTCTATCAATGTGCTGTTCCAGTCGTTTATGGATAATCTTCAGCAGAATCTTGCTTGCATTTGATATCAATGATGTTGTTCAATAATTTTGCACTCTGTTGGGTCACCTCTCTTTGGAATGAGAATAAATATAGATCTCTTCCAGTCAGATGGGCAGGTGGTTGTCCTCCAGATTTCTTGGCACAACTTGGTGAGCACATCCAGGGCAGAGTGTGTTTATTTAAATATGTCAATCAGTATACCATCAGTTCCTGGGGCCTCGTTTTTTGCCAATTGTTCAGAGCCAGCTTGAACTTCTTCCTTCTTCACCACAGGCTCTTGCTTATACATTGTTTCATTGAATTCTTCTGTATCCACCAATTCTTTTTGGTACAATGTCTCTGTATACTCTTCCCATCTTCTTTTTATACTTCCTGGATTATTTAATATTCTTCCCAAAACATCCTTAAATATTACAACTCGAGGCTAGAATTTGTTCCTCAGTTTCTTGAGCTTAAGAAATGCCGAATGAGTTCAGCTCCTTTGATTTTCTGACTCCAGCTGTTTGCACATTTCATTGTAATACTTTGTCCACTCAACAGCATATTAACAACAATAACAATCGTTAACTCTAAGGAGGCTTGTATCATCTAGTGGTTCAAACCTACCAGCTCCTACTTCTGTTACAATTTACAGACTCAGAATCTCAATGGAGGGTTGATGTGAGTTGGAAATGCAAAAGTAGAGTCTGAAGCATTTTTATTTTAAAGATTTTATATAAATGTGATCATACATTGTTTATTTCAGGGTCTTTTGAAATTTTTTTAACTCAGCAGAAGGATTTTGTGATTGACCTTTTTGTGTATGTACCAGTTCATTTTCCTTTGTCTTGTTACTAAGCAGCATTCCACTGTTTGTGCTCATCCATCCCTCTATTGATGGGGACTCTGGTGGCCTAGTGCTAAGAATTGTGCTGCCAACCCAAAGGTATGTGGGTTGAATCCACTAGCTCTTCAGGAGGAAGATGGGTAATCTCCTCCCATGTGATTTATAGCCTTTAAAACAACCCCTGAGAGGACACCAAGCAACACAACTATTGACAGGCATTAAACTTGTTTCCAGTCTGGGGTTATTGTGGATAAAGCTACTGTGAAGACATTTATTTCCATTCCAAAGTGATTGTGCCATTTTACATTTGTATCATGTGTATAAAAGTAATAAATGCTTCGCATTCTCTTCTGTACTTGATGTTATTGTCAGTCTTTTAAGTCTTTTTCAACTGTAATAATTTTGAAGGGCTAGAAATGGAACACATAAATATTGACATACTGGGCATTGGTGAGATGAGATGGACCGGCATGGGGCATTTTGAGTCAGATGATCATATATTACTCTGGAGATGAAAAGGTGAGAAAACATGGAGTTGTTTTCATAGTTAAGAAAGTCATTTCTAGATCCATCTTGAAGTACAATATTGTGAGTGA
>NW_006399890.1:1174234-1176349 GCF_000299155.1 Elephantulus edwardii | reverse complement strand
AAGAATTTAATGAAACAACATATGAGCAAGAGCCTATGGTGCTGAAGGAAGAAGTTCAAGATGTTTTGAAGAAAATAGCAAAAAATAAGGCCCCAAGAATAGATGGTACACCAATTGACATATTTCAGCTAAGAGATGCTGCCCTGGATATTTGTTCCTATCCCAAAGAAAGGTGACCCAACAGAGTGTGGAAACTATGGAACAGTATCATTGATTTCATATGCAAGCAAGATTCTCCTGAAGATTATCCAAAAATGACTGAAACACCACATCAGCAGAGAACTGCCAGAAGTCCAGGCTGGGTTTAGAAGGGGTCGTGGTAGTAGGGTTATTGTAGCTAATGTTAGATGGATCTTGGCTGAAAGCAGGGAATACCAGAGGAATGTCTATCTGTGTTTCATTGACTATGCAAAGGCGTTTGACTTTGTGGACCATAAAAAACTGTGGCTGACTCTGAGAAGAATGGGAATCCCAGAACACTTGATCATGCTAATGAGAAACCTATACTTGGACCAAGAGGCAGTAGTTAGAACAGAGCAAGGAAAGACTGTATGGCTCAAAATTGGGAAGGGGATACGCCAGGGATGTGTCCTGTCTGTCTCCATACCTTTTCAACTTGTATGCAGAACAGATTATCCGGGAGGCTGGGCTCTATGAAGAGAAATGTGGTTTCAGGATTGGTGGAAGATCTATCAACAATCTGCATTATATAGATGACACAACTCTGCTTGCTGAAACTGAGGAGGACCTGAAGCACTTGCTGCAGAGGGTCAAGGACTACAGCCTTCAATATGGATTGAGGCTCAATGTCAAGCAAAGATTCTCACCATTGGACCAATTAGCAGCATTAGGATGGATGGTGAAGAGATTGAGATTGTTCACAGCTTTAGTCTACTTGCTCCACAGTCAACACTCTTGGCACCAGCAGCCAGGAAATTAAAAGATGTATTGCAATGGGAAAGTCTGCTGTTAGGGACCTTTCCAAAGTTCCGAAGAGCAATCATGTCTCTCTGGAGACTAAAGTGTGTCTGATACAGGCCATGGTCTTTGCAATCACTTGTTATGCATTACAGAGTTGGACAATGACTAGGGAGAACAGAAGGAGAATTGATGCCTTTGAGCTGTGGTGTTGGAGAAGGGTACTGAGGGTACCATGGGCTGCTAAAAAAACAAACATATTCATCCTGGAAAGGGTTAAACTAGGAGGCTCCTTGGAGGCAAGGATTCTGAGACTCCGTCTAACATACTTTGGACATGTCCTTGGAGAAAGACATCATGCTTGGGACGGTGGAGGGACAGCTCAGGAGAGGAAGGTCCTCTATGAGGTGGATTGATTCAGTGACTGGGGTAATCAGGATGAGTGAGTCAGAGACGGTGCAATTGGCACAGGATAGAGCAGAGTTTAGGGCTGTTGTACATAGGGTCGCTACGTGTTGCAAGTGACTCAACGGAACATAACAACAACGTACAATGAAAGGATTATATATGTTGTGTGACTTGCATTTTTGAATACTTAACTGTGTCCTCTACTTTCATAAGGTCTGATTTATTAATTCTGTTTTATGACTTGTGACTTATTTTTAATTTTTCCTTCTATTGAAAACATGTCTGCTAATCATAAGTTTGCAGAGGTTGTCTTCCAAGTTTTTTAGAAGTTTCATAGTTTTATATCTTTAGATGTGTGACCCATATTAGGCTAAATTTTATGTATGATATGTGATAAAAGTGTTCGCATTTTTCTCTCATTTCCCCAGCCTTTCCTATTGAATGTCTAGGGGAGCTCTGGTGACGTAATCTATAGGAAATGACAGTGCTAACTCAAAATCAATGATACCTCTCTGGTGCTTCGAATCCCAGGCACTCACTCCTCATGAGAAATAGCAATCTCCATTTTGAAAATGAGGTGAATTGAAATGAGCAATCACTTCCCGTGCAATTTACAGTCTCACAAACCCTATGGAGGGTCAGTTATGAGTGGGTTCCCCACTTAATAGCAATGAATTTGAGTTTTGACTTTCTAAAATTGGATTGCCTTAGGATCTTGCTGGAATAAAAATTATCTATGAAAAAAATACCAAAAAAAAAGAAAAAATTATCTATGAATGTAGGGTATAT
>NW_006399890.1:1172345-1173498 GCF_000299155.1 Elephantulus edwardii | reverse complement strand
CATAGACCAATGGAACAGAATTGAGAACCCAGAAATAGACCCAGCTATCTATGGTCAACTAATATTCAACAAGGAAATCAAAGCTATCAAATGGGGAAATGATAACCTCTTCAATAAATGGTGCTGGCAAAACTGGACTTCCACCTGCAGAAAGCTGAAACAGGATCCACACCTCATACCATACACAAAAATCAACTCAAAGTGGATCAAAGACCTGAGAGTAAAGCCCAAAACCATAACGTTCATAAGATCATAAGATCATTTTTTATCAAGCTTAGAAGTGCTAGTCCAAGATATAAAGATACTTCCAAATATAATCAGAAATACACAATTTAAAGAGGATAAAATTGATGCATGGGTCTTCCTAAAGATTAAATCCATATGTACATCCAAAAGTTTTCCCAACAGGATGAAAAGAAAACCTACAGACTGGGAACCAACATTTAGTAATACCATGTCAGAAAAGAGTCTTATGATGAAAGTTTATAGAATACTCCTGGGCCTCCACAGAAAAAAACTGATAATCCAATTAAAAAATGGGCAAAAGACATGGGAAGAATTTTCACAGAGGAAGATATTAAAATGGCAAACAGACACATGAAGAAATGCTTGAAATCACTGGCAATAAGAGAGATGCAAATCAAAACCACAATTAGGTACCATCTCACTCGAGTAAGAGTCACAAAGTTTAACAGGTCAGCAAGTAATAAATGTTGCAGAGGATGTGGTGAGAAAAGAACTCTTATACGTTGTTGATGGGACTGTAAAATGGGACAACCAATCTGGAAGGCAATTTGGCGCTTCCTCAAAAACATAGACATTCCATATGACAAACCTATTCCACTACTTGGAATGTACCCTGAGAAAATGAGAACTGAGGAACAAACAGATTTGTACACCAATTTTCATAGCAGCATTATTCACCATAGCAAGAACATGGTTGTTGTTGTTGTTGTTATGTGCCGTCGAGGCGTTTGTGACTCATAGCGACCCTATGCACAACAGCCCTAAACCCTGCTCTATCCTGCGCCAACCGCACTGCCTCTGACACACCCATCCTGATTACTCCAGTCACCGAATCAATCCATCTCATAGAGGGTCTTCCCCTCCTGCGCTGTCCCTCCACCCTCCGAAGCATGATGTCCCTCTCCAA
>NW_006399890.1:1163160-1164025 GCF_000299155.1 Elephantulus edwardii | reverse complement strand
TTAGAGAGGTCCCTAAAATCAGACTTTCCCATCGCAATACGTCTTTCAATTTCCTGACTGCTGATGCCAAGAGTGTTGATTATGGAGCCAATCAAACTAAAGCTGTGAACAATCTCAATCTCTTCACCATCCATCCTGACGCTTCCAATTGGTCCAGTGGTGAGAATCTTTGTCTTCTTGACATTGAGCCTCAATCCATATAGAAGGCTGTAGTCTTTGACCCTCTGCAGCAAGCGCTTCAGGTCCGCCTCAGTTTCAGCAAGCAAGGGTGTGTCATGTGCATAAAGCAGATTGTTGATAGATCTTCCACCAATCCTGATGCCACATTTCTCCTCATAAATAAACTAGTAGAAAATAAAAAAATAACAGCTGAATAAAACAAAACAACAAACCCTACTAGCTGAAAACCCTGTGGTTTGAATTCACAAGCTACTCTGTGGGAGAAAAACATGGCAGTCTGCTTCTGTGAAGATTACATTTTGGATGCCCTATAGGGCAGTTGTACTAGCCACTGCACTAATAAAATATCAAATACATGTGGTGAGACCAAGTAATCTTTTCACTGTGTTGATAATGTAAAGGGGAAGTATTAAAGTTTTCACCCTTCAGTGTGGTGGTAACTGCCGGCATTCTTTAGTTTCTTTCTCATTGTTGGATTGATGATTCCTCTTTTCCTATTTTTCTGGAATTGTCTTAAAATCATAAACTGATGTTGAATCACAACTAACTCTGTAGGCATACTGACTCTGCAAACATTATGATATACATTTTCTCCTTTAACATGTTAGTGTAATGAATTTTATATTTTAAAATAACTTTCTACAACATTGGCACCATATAGCATTTGTAGAATGAGGCTGATATC
>NW_006399890.1:1161504-1162888 GCF_000299155.1 Elephantulus edwardii | reverse complement strand
CAATGAATGAATGGAATTCCAAAATCTCTGTAGATGTTCATTGAAATGAAAAAGAAATAAATTAATTAATTTTAAAAAAATAACTTTCAATTTTTGGACAACCCTCCTTTGTCACGATGTATTAACTAGTTCCTTTGTTTTTTTTATTTTTATTATTTCTTGTGTGTGTACCTTCAAATCAGATCTGACTGGTACAGGCAGAGATTGTTGCTCTTTCTTTAGCAGAATCGTCTGGTGGATTTGAACCACTTACCTCTGGGATTGCAGTGTAGCTTCTTGCCATTAGACCACCAGAGCTTGCCAGTCACTTTGTTTTTTAAAACATATTATCAAATATGATTTATTAATGCTTTGTAGATTCTGTTATCTACATAATGCCAGTTATTGATGAGACTTCCTCCAATCTTGATGACACATTCTTCTTTTAATCCAGATCTTTGAAGTATTTGTTCAGTATATAGATTGAATAGGTATGGAGAAACGATACAGCCCTGCTTCACACATATCTTGATTTTAAACCGTGCAGTGTTCTTTTACTCCGGTTGAATAACAGCTTCTTGGTCTAGGTTTCCAATGAACACAATAAAGTGTTGTCAGATTTCCATTCTTCTCAATAACAAGCTGCATTATGCAGAAGTCACAGCCTTACTTGCTCGAAGTCAAGACAACTTGAAACACTTACTGCAGAAGGTCAAGACCACACCTTCAGTATGGGCTAAATCTCAACATCAAGGAAATTAAAATCCTCACCACTGGACAAATAGGCAACATCATGATAGAGAGAAGATTGAAATTGTCTATGACTTCATCTTACTTTGATCCACAATCAACACCTTTAGTACTGTTGTTGTTGTTGTTATGTGCCATCGAGTCATTTCCGACTCATAGCAACCCTATGTACAACAGCCCTAAACCCTGCTCTATCCTGTGCCAATTGCACTGCCTCTGACACACCCATCCCGATTATCCCAGTCACTGAATCAATTCATCTCATAGAGGGTATTCCCCTCTTGCGCTTCCCTCCACCCTCCCAAGCATGACGTCCCTCTCCAAGGAACTCCAGAGAGATACCATTGCTCTTCAGTACTTTAGAGAGGTCATTAATAGCAGCCTTTCCCATCGCAATACGTTTTTTGATTTCTTGACTGCTGGTGCCAAGAGTGTTGACCGTGGAGCGGAGCAAACTGAAGCTGTGAACAATCTCAATCTCTTCGCCATCCAGCCTGATGCTACCAATTGGTCCAGTGGTGAAAATCTTTGTCTTCTTGACATTAAGCCTCAGCCCATACTGAAGGCTGCAGTCCTTGACCCTCTGCAGCAAGTACAGGAGGTCCTCCTCGGTTTCAACAAGCAGGGTTGTGTCATTTGCATAACGCAGATTGTT
>NW_006399890.1:1143815-1160870 GCF_000299155.1 Elephantulus edwardii | reverse complement strand
ATTAAAAATTTATTAAAGTTAAAGGATTTTTTTAAAAAATTGTTTCACTGGGGAAATCTGTTGTTAAGGACTTCTCCAAAGTGCTGAAGAGCAGAAATGTCAGTTTAAAGACTGAGTTGCACCTGTTCCAAGCCATGATCTTTTATCCATCTGAATGTTGAACAATGAATAATGATGACAGAAAATAATCTATTCATTAAATTATTGTGTTTAAGAGTACTAAATATCCCATGAATTGCAAAAAACAAACAAACAAAAAAAACCAAAAAACCCCACCAACCAAAAAAACAAAAAACCCAAGCAAATATATCTTGGAAAAAGTGCGACGACAATGGTCCTTTGAGATAAGGATGAGGGAACTTTGTTTCACATCCTTCAGGAATGGTGTCAGGAGGGCCCATTCTTTGGAAAAGTCAACACACTTGGAAAGGTGTGGGGCCAGTGAAAGAGAGGAAGACCCTCAATAAGATGGATTGACACAGTACCTGGATCATTGGTCTCAAGTATGTCCAAGATGATGAGGATGGCACAGGATAGGACAAGGTTCAGATCTGTTATTCATAGAGTCACTATGAGTAGTAGTTGATAGCACCTAACAGCAACAACAATGCTTTGCAAAGGGAGCTCTGGTTGCTTAATCACTTGGGGGTATGATAGCTCTTATCAGAGGGGTTTTTAATTTATTAGCTCTTCATATTTATCATAAATCTCACTTATATTCATGGTTATTACAGAACATGAGATTTATGATTTTTCAAAGGAACCATTCATAAGATATTTACTGTTACTAGAATGTGTCATTCAGTGCTCTGTTCAAACATCAACAGCAATCACTCTAATCAATACCATGTGTCCATTAGACTGAGTTTCTTACTGCATTTTATTTTCTTTTATTCATTGCCTTCATCACTAGCCAATAGTTTAAAGATTTATCCACTTACTGTGTATCTCTCTTGTAGCATGTGAACTTCTTGACAATAGAATGTTTGCTTTCATACCCCACACCCCATTGTCTTCTCTCTTGGCTATTTGTCCAGATTGTATTTGAATTTTTTTTTTCCTGAGTAGTTAAGATTTGAAGAAAGAGCTCAAGGAAAACAGGAAATTGTTCTTGTGGAAATTTTTTTCCTGTTTTTAAATAACATTTTTATTTTATACTAGTTTGCTTACAAAGTTTATATACATTGTTTTTCACACCAGATCTTTCTCCTTTCCTTTTCCCACCCCTCCCACCACGCATAAAATTATGCGGTCCTATGATTAATATAAAATCTTTTGCCCTGGTTTAAGGAACAAAATAGAGACACATTTGCCCATCAAATTAAGACACAAAAGACCTTTGTGTACTCTGCAGTTAGATTAGATTTGAATGAAGTCTCAACCACCTACTAGCTCCACAGCCTTCAGCAAATTACTGAATCACTTTTCCCCACCATTTTTTTTAACAATAAAATTGGATAATAACAGCGCTTACCTCACAAGAGCTGCCATATGGATTAAGTAAATCAGTATATGTGAAGCATTAAGAAAAGGATCTGAGATAAAATAAACAATCTCCAGATATTTATAGAGTAAAATATGTGTATATTTTAGGCAAACTTCCTGACAGTACTCTTGGACTTTGATCTGGAATTCCCCTTTGCATCTTGTATACTTTTTTTCTTGTGTATGTGCATGGGAAATTTACCAGTTATGTTGTCATTTTCATGATACTTTCAGCCATGCCTCAGTCTTAGAGTTGTATTCTCTCCTCTAATCAGGACATCAGGACAATAATTTGTATATGAATTGAAGCTCAACATCAAGAAAAAAAATCTTTCTATTTTTGGGCCAATTAGCAGCAGCATGATGGATGGAGAAGAGATTGAGATTGTTGATAATTTCAGCTTGCTCAGTTCCACAATCAACACTCTTGGCACCAGCAGCCAGGAAATCAAAAGATGATTTGCATCAGGGAAATCTGCTGCCAGGGACCTCTCCAGAGTGCTGAAGAGCAAGGGTGTCAGTCTAGAGAGTAAGGTGTGACTGATTCAGGCCATAGTTGTTAATTACTTGCTATGCATCAGAGAACTAGACAATGACAAAGGATGACAGAAGAGTGAATCAATGTCTTTGAGTTGTGGTGCTGGAGAAAAGTTTTGAACATACCATGGGTTGTCAAGAGAACTAACAGGTCTGTCCTGGAGAGTGTGAAACCAAGCTGCTCCATGGAGCCAAGGATTTTTAGTCTCCATCTCAAAAACTTTGGGCACATAGCCATGAAAGGCAAATCTTTGGAGAAGGATACCATCCTTGGAAGGGTCGAGGGACAATGCAGGCCAGGAAGACTGGGGATAAGGTGGTTAGACACAGTAACCAGGGTAATGAGAGAAAGCATTTCAGAAACAGAGAGATTGGTACAGGATAGGGCAGGGTTGAGAGCTATTATGCATAGAGTTGCTATGAGTCATAGTTGACTCAACAGCACATAACAAGAACAACAATGATTTTACTTTTGACATGAAGTTCCATTTACGCTATATCTGAATGACCACTATTAAGCAATTTCTACGTCCAGATGCTCTACTGCAACTTATGGAAGAAATGCTACTTTCATCAGCAAACTAGAACTATCTCTGCAGCGTATGAAATAGTTGCTCTACAAGCCAAAAGAGGTTCCCGGCAAGCCTTGAGTGTCACCATGACAATTCAACCTAATATTTAAGCTCACTACCTGTAAGTTGATTTGGCTGGACCCATAGTGACCGTCCATTGGTCTCAGCAGCTATAAATCACAATGAAAGCTGACCACCTGTTTTTCTCTTGAGGAACTTCTGGGGCATTCTAACTACAGGAATAACACTCTAAAGAGAGTTTGAAAAGCTGATCCCAAAGAAACACCTTCCCATCTAACCAATATCCTGAACTGGGACTTTCAGTCTCTAGAACAGCAAGACAATTTCTGTTTTTAAAAGCCACTTACTTTGTGGTGGCAGCCCTAGGAAATTAGGACAGCTTGGGTTTTGTTTTGGTTTTTTTTTAAGAAAAGCAAAAATATTGAAATTACATCCTAAAGGAAATTACAGGATCACTCATAATTACCTTAGACATAGATGGTCTTATTTGAATACAAATTCTCCTTCTGTAGGGAGTTGAGAGTTGATCTATCATTTTCTAAGAGTGATTCCTGATCCAGTAGTTTTTTATTCTCATGTGCTTTGTTCTTTGATGTCCTAACCTGAGCTGTTCACATTTTAGATCCCATGCTGTCCCCGGGTGAGCAGTTGATATCTTCTGCTGTGTAGCTGTCTACAGTTTACAGAGCTTTTCTGTCTCCCTCTGTGAATTGCCCCATGTCCAGTTATAGTACAAAGGTTTGCTGGCCTAATGACAAAAATGTCCATGGCTATTGCAGCTTTTTCTATCCTTCCATTGTCCCTTTGCCATATACATTTGATATAATGCTAGGCATCTTTCTCCTGGCTTATCAGCTACACCTACCGCTGAGCAGAAAGCCACTCTTTCTCAGTGGAGGAAACTATTCATTAAGTCTAATTTCAAGTAGAGCTATTTTGAAGAATACTCACTCTTCTAGAGAGCTAAAACAAACCATTACTGTGGTTTTTTTCTTCTATTTGTCACTTTAGTGTGTCCCCTTGGATGCTACAAAAAACTAAGATTAAAAAATGTTGTCCAGCCATAAAATGCTACCTACTAAGTCTACTAGCCTTTTGCAAATAATATGTTTAAAAAGAAATCCAGTCTAAATCCACCAAAAATTAAATCACTCACCCAGCATTCACTCATAGCCTTTCTGTGGAGCAGTCCAGCTAGTTACAATTAGGTTCAGGATACTGCTACGTCCAGTACAGGAAGCCTGAGGCAGTCTCTGATCCACTTTACAAACAGCATCCACTGCAAATCCTGTGGCGCACAGTTCTACTGTGACACAAGGGGTCACCATGAATCTGAATTAACTTGAAAGCAACTGTTTTACTGATGGGATTTAAAAAAAAAAAACACAACAACACACTTGTCATAAATATTCTATAAGATAGACTCTCTAGAAGGCCAATTTTGTGTGATTCTTCTTAAATTCTTTTCAATATTCTTTATAATCTTGATTTCTTGGTAAAGGAATTCAAAGAGACTTACCTATGAGTTAATTAGACATTGGTCTCAACTCCACAGTGTAGGTATTAAGCACCTCTAAAAGCTCTGAAGTATGGGATGGACTTGAAGATTCCAGAATGATATTACTGTTGCTGTTTTTAGATGCTGTTGAGTCAACTGCAACTCTTAGTGAACCTATGAGAAGATCTACAATCTTGCCTTATCCTGTACCATTTTCATACTTTCTGCCATATTTGAACCATTGCTCTTTATAGTAAGTTATAATCCAACTAGTTGAGGGTCTTTCTCTCTTTCTTTGACCCTCTGTCTGTCCCAGTATAATATTATTTTTCCATGACTTGTCCTTCCTAACAGCATGCCCAAAATATGTGAGGTAAAGTTTCACCATGCTTACTTTTAAGGAGCATCCTGGTTGCATTCCTGCAAGACAGATTTTTTAGTTCTTTTGATAGCCTCTGGGATATCTACTACTCTTCACCAACACCATGCATCTTCTTCAGTTTTCCTTATTTATTGTCCAACTTTCAGATATAAAGAAAGCAAATGGAAGTACCCTGGCTAAGCTCACAGACATTTTAGTCTTTAAACTGATATCCTTGTTATTTAGAACTTTGGAGAGCCCCTTGATAGTAGATTTTCCCAAGGCAACACATCTTTTTTATTTCTTGACTCCTGTTGCGATGAGCATTGATTATGGATCTAATGAAATGAAATTGTTGACAACTATAGTCTTATTTACATGTGTCATGATGTTGCACATCAGTCTATAGGTAAGGACTTTTGTTTCCTGATGTTGAGATACAATTCATATTGAAAGCTGTCGTCTTTGATCTTTTGCAGTAAATAGTTCAAGTCTTCTTCACTTTCATGAAAATTGTCATCTTGCTGACAAAGTTTGTTAATGAGTCATCCTTCAATCCTGATGCCCCATTCTTCTTCATATAGTTCAGCTTCTTGCATTATTTTATCAGCATACAAGTTGAATAGATATGGAGAAAGGATACCCTGAAGCATACTTATCTTCTTTTCAAACCATGCTATGTTCCCATATTCTGACTTTCTCTAGTTCTTGTTATGCTTTTAAATGTTCTTTATAAGAAATGTTATTTCTTATAAATGGTAATTAAAGAAGGAAGAAAGTTTAGATTGTTTTTATTTATCCTTCAGTCTTACTGTTTTGTTTCCTAAAGTACATGTGTTAGACATATCTCATATTGCCTTTTTTGGTATGGTCCCTACTCAGAGGTCATAGATTGTACCAAGCTTCCCCTAATGACCATAGTTGATGACCAGGGATAGACATCTCACCAAAGGGAGTCATCCAACCATTTTTCTCTCTCACAAATTTTAATCAAAAGAAAAAGTTACAGTTGCTGGAACTGGAAGCCTTCAGAGACACAGATGTAGTGATGCAGTGGCCATGTTTTGCCATATATAGGATGACAGACAATGGCAGTTAGTTTAACAGAGATAAGTAGGCAAATTAAAAAGATGTCTGTGAGAAACAAAAACAATAAATACTGGAAAGGCAGAGTAACCTTAATTTCCAAGGCCATTCTAGAAGCTAAAACACTGCTCTCAGCTTTATTTCCTTTTCTTGGATTCAGTGACAACTAGATTTTCACAACTATCATCTTTCTATTGAACTAAATTGGTCTCTTCAATTAACATCATACCTTTCCGTTCTTGAGAGACATTTCAGTACCTTTTTGGGCTGTATAGATGGCCCAGATGAGCACAGTGTTTGGAGCAGAGTACAGACACAGAAAATTAATTTAAACTTGTAACCATTACTGACCATATTTACTTTCAAATCTTCTCAGTGTTTTCTAATGATCAGTATTATTTATCCTTAGAGTAACCCTGTTAAACTTACTTCCCTTAACAACACAAAAATCAAGGTAAAAATATCCAACAGTCTCCTCAGGAGCTTGGATTATTATCTTGGGAGAGATTAAGGCTAACTACCATGACATGTACAGTTTATGTTATGCATCAGAGAGTTGGACAATGACCAAGGAGGATAGAAGGAGAATTGATGCCTTTGAGCTATGGTGCTGGAGAAGAGTATTGAGAATACCATGGGCTGCTAGGAAAACAAACAGATTTGTCCTGGAGAGGGTTAAACCGGGTGGCTCCTTGGAGGCAAGGATTCTGAGGCTCCGTCTAACTTACTTTGGACATGTTGTGAGGAGAGACCGGTCCTTGGAGAGGGACATCATGCTTGGAAGGGTGGAGGGACGGCACAGGAGAGGAAGGCCCTCTATGAGGTGGATTGATTCAGTGACTGGGATAATTGGGATGGGAGTGTCGGAGACAGTGCGATTGGCACAGGGCAGAGCGGAGTTTAGGGCTGTTGTACATAGGGTCGCTATGAGTCGCAGGCGACTCGACGGCACATAACAACAACAACAAACCATGACATGGTTCATAAAAAGAACATTCTACTTCCTACTTTTAGCAAGTAAGACTGGGGTCTTAAAAACTTGTGAGCAGAAATCCAAGGTGCAGCTATTGATCATTCCCTGTCTGGAGCAAATTAGAGTAGAGAGAATGAAAGACAAATGGATTAATGCAGTTAGTACAAAGGACTAATGAACCATGAGATCTCTAGCCTACATGTCCATGAAACCAGAAGAATTTAGATGGTGCCTGGGCAGTACCAATGACTGCTACAAAAGAGATCACAATAGGAAATCTTTACTACAGTGGCAAAAAAGTCAGATAAAACTCAAACTTATAAAAGCCCACATTGTAAAGCAGGACTGACCTTGGGGCTGGAAGGAGACTGAAAAGGATGGGTTCAATAATGTATACTGCATTGAAACAGATGAGGGAGAAAACTGTTTAAGAGGGAAAATTATAAGGGATTTTTGTCATGACAGGAGTCAGAGAGAAGGCTGTATAATGGAGTGGACCTCGGGGGAGGGATTTTAAAACAATGAAAGAATTTTACTTTTCCAAGAGGGGAAGGTTGGGAGGGGAGAAAAGTGGAACAGTGAATGAATAGAAAAGTGGAACAGTGAATGAATAGAAATCCAAAGTCTCTGTAAATTTTCATTGAAATTAATAATAAATTTAAAAAGATGCAAAAAAAGGACCAAGTTTACTGGTATGATAGAGACTAGAGGAACCCTCAAGATTATGACACTTAGACACTCTTCAGATTTGTAAATGGCTCAACTTTTAGTCAAACAGACAGGCCTAGATGGTGAACAATTCCTCCAGTGAGATATGTATTACTTAAAATAATCAACCATGTGAGATAAAAAGTGTCCCATTTGCCCATGACCAAAGATTGGAAGAATGGAAGTGATAGGAAAGAAAGATGAACAGAAATAGTGACCATAGGGAAGAAATATGACAAGTGTTATAGTAAAAAAAATCTGATTTTGGTGGAGGTACAGATGGTATATTTAAAGATACTGCCTAATTGAAAACAACCATCTGTCACCTACCAGTTGGATACTTTGGATGGAATGTTGTTGTTGTTAGGTGCCCTCAAGTTGAATACATCTCATAGTGACCCTATAATCAACAGATCTAAACCCTGTCCTATCCTGTTCCATCCTCATAATCTCTGACATACTCGGGCTCATTGCTGCAGTAACGGTGTCAATCCATCTGGTTGAGGGTCTTCCCCTCTTTTGCTGCTCCTCTACCTTTCCAAACATGATAGTCCTCTTCAAGGAATAGCCTCTCCTACCAACATGCTTGAAGTACTTAAGTTGAATCTTTATAATCTTTGCCTCTAAAGAATACTCTAGCAATACTTTCACCAAGACATAGCTATTCTTTTGGCAGTCCTTGGGATAATCAGAACTCTTCTCCAATACCATACCTCAGAGGTATCAATTCCTTTTTTTTTTTTAATTATACTGGTTTATTTACAAAGTTCAAATACACTGTTTTTCACAGAGGTATCAGTTCATCTTCTCATCCTTATTCATATTCCAGCTCAGTAGCATTATTAGTAGCTCTCAGTAGTTATTGAAAAGACCAGGGAATGAATCAGGCTCACTTGCATAACTTTCATCCTTTCTCCAGGTTCATAGGGTTCCCATAGGTAAGCTATTTTGGAAGTGGATGCTACTCCTGTTTCTAAGCTTGTTTTAATTGGGGAGCTCCACTTTACACTGTCCACCATGGCTAACCATTCTCACATTTGACACATCAGTGTCACAGTGTTGAGCTCACAGCAACCACAAGTTACCTCTCTATAAAGCAAGTGGACAGACCAGGGCTATACAACTTGGAAGAATGTTTCACTAAAAACAATTAATGACAGGCCTGAGGGCCGCGGATTAGAGTCAACCACCTTTGGTCTGGTAGCATCACTTTTTGCCCACTAGGCCACCTGACCTCTCTCTATGCTGGTGTTGTTGTTGTTAAGCACATCAACAATAACTTACATAATAATATTCTTTGATCATTTCCACATTCTACTAGATCACCTTTCCTGAGAATGGGAAGAAAAGGGATCTTTTCTAGTAAATTGGCCAGGTAGCTATCTTCCTATTTTCCTAGCACAGACTGGTGAGCATGGCCAGGGCTGTACCTGTTATTTGAAACATGTCAGTTGGAAACATGGCAAAATGAGTATGATAATAATCCTTACTGTACATGCCAGATCTGTTGTTCATAGTGTCTCTATCCATCATAGTCAACTCTATGTCAACCTAACAACAATTTCATAGGGTTACTGAGAGAATTTGATAAGGTAACAAATGTGAATTGAATTGGGAAAGTCTGCTGTCCTCTCTAAAGTACTGAAGAGCAATGATGTCAGTCTGGAGACCAAGGTGTGCCTGATTCAGGTCATGGTCTTTGCAGTTACTTGTTATGTGTCAGGAAGCTGGACGATAATTAGGGATAATAGAAGGAGAACTGATGTCTTTGAGTTGTGATTCTGAAGAGTACTGAATATACAATGGACAGCTAGGAGAAGAAGTAGGTCCTAGAGAGGGTGAAACCAGGTCATTCCTTGAAGGCAAGGATTCTGAAGCTTTATTTGATATACTTTGGACATGTTGCAAGAAGGGACCAGTCTTTGGAGAGGGACATCATGCTTGGGAGGGTGGAGGGACAGCACAGGAGAGGAAGTCCCTTGATGAGATGGATTGATTCAGTGACTGGGATAATAGGAGTGTGTCAGTGACAATAAGATTGGCACAGGATAGAACAGGGTTTAGGGCTGTTGTACATAGGGCCACTGTGAGTCATAAGTGACTCAACAGCACATAACAACAACAACAAAATGCAAAGTATCAGACAAACACATGTGTTGCTGGGAGGAGTTACTGAGTCAGTTGAATAGAATGAAACACTGTCCAGTCCTATGTCATCCTCATAATTGTTGCTCTGTTTGAGCTGATTTTTGTAGCACTATGTCAATCCATTTTGTTAAGGGTCTTTTTCTTTTGGCTGGCCTCTTCTTCAAGAACTATGATATCTTTCTCCAATAAATGTTAACTGTCTTTATTAGTAATGCACTATTTTCTAAACTTATTTCATTGTGACTTTATTAATTACAGACCAACTAAAAACAACCATCAGAATAAATCATTTGGGGGGATATGAAGCAAAGTAAAGGTGTTCAATAAAGTAAGATGAAGCAAACAATGGGAGAGTGAAATAGACAAAGATAATATTACTTATTTTACAATTCAGCTTAATTTTAATTTTATAATTTAGTTTAGCAATCATAAATTTAGTTATAGTCCTTCCTCCAGGGCTATCTCTTTCTTGTTGTTATGTACAGCTGAGACAGAACTGATTTATAGTTGATTCTCCAATGATTTTAGAGGAGTGGCGCCTACTCCCTAAATAACATGACATTGGAAACTCTATGAACTTTGTTAAACGTCGATGTTTGTAGAGGGGCTTCAGGCCTTTTGTTCATGGGGTTGCTATGAGTTGAGCTTGACTCGAAGGCAATCAACCACAACAACAACAACAACATAAATCACATGGGAGGAGATTGCCCATCTTTCTTCCAGTCCAGGTTCATAATAAGTATTTAATTAAAAAACCCAATTAAACATATTTGTGGTAAAAAAACATTGTATGGTGTAGTATTGTACTGGAAGTCCTAACCTGAGAAAGGAGGCAAGAAAGAAAAAGGAAAATGATCTAAATTCATATGGTACAGCCGGAAGAAGTGCGACCATCTTCATTCGGAGAGAATACCATTTTATACATAGAAAAAGGAGCCTGGGTGACATAGTGTATAACATATGGAGTGGCTGAATAAAAGTTTGGCAGTTTGAATTCTTCAGTTTCTCGGTGGGATAAAGATGGCCAGCGTCCTACCATAAGGATGTGTAGCCCTGGAAATCCAATGGAAGGTCACTCTGAGTTGGAATCAGCCTAAGGCACTGGGTTTGGTTTTGGCTTTGAGTATATATAGGGAATCTGAGTGATTCTACAAGAAACTATTGAAACTGATATAAGGGTTCAGCCAAGTGGCAGAGTACAAGATCAATATGTAAAGATCAGCCAAATTTCTATGCTGTTGTTGTGTACCACAGAGCCAGAACCTACCCATAGCTAACCTCCAGTGGTTTTACAGAGGCAATAAATCACATGGGAGGAGACTGCCCATCATTCTCCTTCAGAGCAGCTTGTGGCCTCGACCCACATGCCTTCAAGATTGCAGCACAGCTTCTTACAAAATGAATTCTGAATAGAAAAGTTGGAAAACAATACAATTTATCATAGACTCTCAAGAGATAAAATATGTAGGAATAAACCTATGTAGGGGTGTGGAAAATGAATAAGGATGACAGAAAAAGAATTGATGCCTTTAAGCTATGGTGTTGTAGAAGAGCACTGAATACTCATGGACATCCAGGAGAACAGATAAATATGTCTTGGGGAGGGGGCAGCCAGAGTGCTCTTTAGAGGCAAGAATGATGAAGCGTTGCCTCACATACTTTGGACATATTGCTAGGAGGGGCTATTCCTTGGAGAAGGATATGATGCTGGGAAGGGTGGAGGATCAGCGAAGGAGAGGAAGACATTCAAGCAGGTGGATTGACACGGTGACTGCTGCGATGGGCTCTTGTGTGTCAGGAAGTGTGAGGATGGTGCAGGATAGAACAGTGTTCAGATCTGTTGTTCATAGGATCACTATGAGTTGTACTTGACTTGATGACACCTAACAACAACAACAACAGGGATGTGGAAAAACGAAAACAAATTACAAATCTACTCCAAGAATCCAAAAGAGACATGCATAGATGAAAGAATATACTTACTATGCTCATGGATAGGAAGATTGAACATTGTAAAATGTCAAAGACTTCTCCAAAACCATAAAAAAAAGAGACTATAAACTGGAAAAATGTGTTTTGGGTTTTTTGATGTGTTTGGGTTTTGTTGGATTTTTGTTTGGTTGGTTTTTTGCAATAGCATATCTGAAAAAGATTAGCCTCTAAAATTTACAGAAAAGTTCTGTCTCCCTAACAACAAAAAGACAAGCAATCCAATTTTAAAAATGGCACAAGATATAAGTAGATACTTCCTCAAAGAAGCCATCCAGGAGGCTAACAAAGAGAATGTCTGTGACCATTCCTTAGTCATTAGAGAGATACAAATCAAACAACAATAAGAGAGCATCTCACCTCCACAATAATAGTAAAGATTTAAAAATTATAAAAGGTAGAAAACAATGAATACTAGTGAGAGTTGGGGAGCTATATCTTATTGGTGGGGTTTTAAATGGTGCAATCATGTGGGAAATGGCATGCACCTCCTTAAAAAAGAAACAGACATACTATACAACCCAGCAAGTCCACTGTTAGGTATATATCCTAGAAAAACAGAAAATGTGACATGAGAAGATATATGTGCACCCAGGTTCACCATTGCATTACTCATAAAGCAGAAAGATCCCAAGTGCCCACCAAAGGTTGGCTTGATAAGGAAACTATGGAATGTACATGTAATGGAACAATACAAAAGAGTAAAAAATGGTGATGAATTTTTAAGTCATCTCACAACACAGATGAAACTGAAGGCCATTATACTTAAGGAAGTAAGGTGATCACAAAAGAAATAATTCTAAAAGAAAATGGAGGGGAGAAAAGAATTAATATTCTCTGACACTGTTAGTATAAAAAGCAAAAAAAAAATGTTTAGACACAAAAATAATTTTATGTTTATTAGGCCTTGGAGGAAGGAGCTCTGGCCACTGCCACACCAAAGGAATGAAACTCAAATCCACCAGCTGCTCTGCGGGAGAGTGATGGGCAGTCGTCTTCTGTGCAATTTACTGGCTCTGAAAACTCACTGCAGGATCAGCTATAGTTCTGACTCAACAGCACACAACAGGATGGGAAGAAGAGAGAGACTGAAACACCCTTTAAACCTGGGATTGAACCCATTCCCAGTAATCACGTTTCAGGCAGACAATAGACGAGACTCTGCAGTGAACAATAACACCCATGAGAAAGGTTCTTCTCAGATAGAGTGCAGAAGGTAGGAAGGGGCATGGAAGTAGGGCCAGTAGCAACAGGAAATTCAGGGAGAAAATGGGCAGAATGCTGTTATGTTGAGGAGATTGCTATTAATGTTACAAAAAAAAATACAGAATGGAAACTAATTCGCTCTGAAAACTTCCAGTCAAACTACAATAAAATGTTAAAGATGCCAGACACACATGCAAAATACAGATGGAAAATGCATTTGACTTGTCATGTGTATACTGTCATCTTAAACTCAACTCCCCTTTAGAGGAGAAAAATTGTGATCAAGAAAAAGTCTTAGCAGGCATTGTCCATGAGGACATTTAAGAGCTCCCCTGGAGTTAGTTTCCAAAGGCTTTCAGAGATCCAGGGGTCACGAAGCCAAAGGTAGAAGCATCATCCACCTCCTCACCTCCTTCTTCAGTCTCTGAATGTGAGACCAAATCTAGTACAAACATTAACCCCACGAGTGAAGCAAAGAAAAACAGCAACACTGGTGCTAACTGGAAAACAAAGGGAGGACAAGCACGGACTGATCCTAGCTTCAGTGCAGTTTTACCTGCTTTTGTGTCAAGGCTACACGCAGGGGCGTAACTGGTCTTACTTCAGTCTTGCATAAGAAATGAGTAGCATCCTCTCAAAAGAAAAATGATAATTGCTCAGTGGAGGGGAAAGTGTAAAAGACTATTCCATGGTGTTGTTTCAGAAACACCCCAGTGAAGAACATATAATTAGGGGTAAACAAACCCAACTCTGGCTGGAGTCTGATAAACATCTCTAAATCTCAAACAAGTCTTCAGGTGCTCACAGCTCATTCAGTCTATCATTCCTTCTGAGGCCAGTGCTACTCCTTTGTTTTTCATAAGCTTGATAGGTGGAGATACAGACAGATAAACAGGTACATAGACAGCAATCTCATTTCTCTGTTTTTCATAAGGTATGTATTCAGAAAGACACATGGAGAGGAATCTTACAATGGCCATTCAAATATATTAAATATTAAATATTTCCTTATGTGTACTGTATCTGATTTTCAAGTCTTCATTCCCTAGCAGATATACTAAGGACTTGAAAATGGGTGGGAGAAAGAATATTTTCCATACAGGTAAATTTGATATGTGTAGTAGTTAAGAATTTGGGCTTTAGAATCAGAGAGCCCTGGAGTCCTTTCCCCCCACTACACAGCTAGAAAGCCATGGTGTGCAGTGTGTCATGTTTTCTGGCTTCTAGCAGAAAGGTCTGTGGTTTGAATCCACAAGTGCTGCTACAGGAGAAAGAAAAAGAATCTCCTGTAAATATTTACAGTCTTGGAAATACAATGGAGGGTTGCTGTGGATACATAGTTAGCAAGAAATCCTTCAGTCAGGCAAGCAGTAAAGCATTCTGCTGTTAACTAGAAAAAGGTCAGTGCTTTGAGGCTACTCAAAAGCGCACAGGAAGAAAGACTGATGATCTGCTTCTAAAGACCAGCAGTAGAAAAATTCTATAAAGCATAGTTTGGAATTAACTCAGTAAAGTTTTTGGTTTTTTAAAACACATTTACAGTGTGATATTTGCAATGATACTTAACCTTTCTATTTTCAGTTTACTAAAGGTAGTAATTTCTACATTTCTGGATGGCTGTGAAGATTAAATGAGATATCTTATTCACAGTGATTCTTCACTGACTTTCCACAGCTATAAATCCTTTTGGGGAAAAAACTGACCATCTTCTGCCTAGTGGATTCAAACTGCCAATCTTTTGGTCAGCAGCCTGACACTATACCATTAGGATTCCTTAAATAAGACTGACGTTGTTCTTGGTGCCATGGAGGTGGCAACTTTTTGGTAGTTCAAATCCTCCTTTTGCTCCATAGGAGAAAGGTGGGAAATCTCCAGTCCTCATCCCTGGCAGATACATTGTGATTTACAAGCTCAGGAATGTGACGGAAGGTCAATTCCAACTTGACAGCCATAAGGTAAGCCAGTTCCAGCTTGATGGCAATGAAGTAAGGTTAGATATGCCTTTGAAAACCTTTAACCAACAGATATATTTGGACAGTTATATAATTAAAGGCTATTACAGTGAAATTTTATTGCAGAAATTAATTTAATTGAAAAATGCTTATGAAAATTTTGGCCAATGGCTCAATGTTGCAAAATATATGCGACAGAATTAAGTTATTGTACAAAAGAAAAATAGCTCCTTGCAATATGGTAAAATGTAATTTATTCGTGAAAACCAGGCTCAAGCACTATGACCCTGAGGCATTTTTAAAATGGAAAATAAAATCTTTCCCCTCCCTCCTCTTTCATTCCTCTGGCAGCTCTTTGCCCTCCCTTGATTCTCATCCCTACTAAAAACATGATAAAACTGTAGCAAAGAAAGGAAAAATCTAGATTAGTATTGCCCAATAGAAATACAATGTGATCCAAATACTTAATTTAACCTTTTCAACTAGTCACATTCTAAGAAGTAAAAAGAAACAAGTGAAATCCAGTTTGACAGCTGATTTATTTAATCCAGTTCATTATGCAGAATATTACTGTTTTTAAATTGCCAAGCAGGCACCTCATTGTCTTTTTTGGGAGCTCTGCTGGTGTAGCTGGTAGGAAATTGTCCTGACAGCTCAAAGGCTGTGTGTGTCGGATGGTTTGGCTTCACCAGCAGCTCTTCCAGACAAAGAGGAACAATCTTAGCTGTGATTTACAGCCTCAGAAACCCAGCGGAGGATCAGCTGTGAGCTGGTTCCAACTCGATGACAAAGAGTTTGATTTTGCCTTCTTTTTATACTTAAAACACATCTCAATTTGGGCATTAATTTGAATCAGAAGTGCCTGACCTGTATGTGTTGCTGCTTTAGCATGTGCAGTTGAGTTGATTCTGATTAGAGTGACCCCACATGAAGGTGTAGAAACTGAACCCATAAAGTTTTCTTGACTATAATCCTTAAAAAAAATTGTAGAAAAATTTTGTTCTTGCTAAGAATATACATTGCAGAATATACACTAATTCAACAAATTCTACGTGTGTGATTAGTGGCATTGATTGCTTTCTTCCCCCACCCCCGCAGATTACAACTCCTGTTTATTTTCAAGGTTTTAAATGCACAAATAATGACAATGAGTAAAATGAATACTTCCAATACATATTGATACAAAATAGAATTTTTATAATAAAGTGGTTTTTCCAGATCAAAAGCAATTAGATCTATTAGCAGCATTTCACAGTTTCTTCTATAGAATGATAGCATTCTTTAAGTTGTACTAACTCTCCTTTTCTGAATTGCTCCTTCCCTAGTAACGTGGATTCACAGTCCCTGTCATTTCTATCTTATCTTTCAAATTGCTTTTGTCACTTTGATCCCACATAGATCATTCTTAAAAGAGCACAAAGCTCAAGGCATTCTTTTTTAACCATTTGAGGTTAAACTATTGCTCCTGGTTAAGAAGACTTTAGGGTACATTTTTAGTTTAAGGTTATAAATGACCTCAGGGTAATAATTTCAATGGTTCATTTATTCTTCATGGCTATGCCATAGTGGATTATTCAGCATGGCTTTCTAGCCGTTTTGAGTTTGATTCTTACCAAATGACTGGCTTGTTTTTGTCAAATACCATAGGGTCAAACAGACTCATAGCTGACCCTCCAGCATGTTTTCTGAAGCAGTAAATTGCATGAGAGGAGACTGCCCAGCTTTTCCCCTTGGAGCAGAGGGTGGATTTGAAAATGACTGGAGAGGACTATGAAAGTGTGAGGTGTTTGTGGCCCAGCAAGGGGATTGTATCACTTGCTAGTAATGTAAGTAAGTAAGGTAAATGGCATCTTTGGGTTGTTATTGTTGGATGCTATCAACTCAGAACTGACCCATCGTTGATCCTCTAACACGTTTCAGGGGCAGTTAATTGCACAGGCAGAAATTGCCTATCCTTTTCTCGTGGAACAACTGGCGGATTTGAACTGTGTGCCTGTTGCAACACTTGTTAGCTCAGTGAAGTGCAGCTTCTTACCTCTAAACCACTAGAACTCCAGAACAACTTTTTAGGTTGTTGTTGTTAGGTATGCCGAGTAAAGAAGAACTCATTGAGACCGTATGACCAGCTGACCTGAACCTTGCCCTTTCCTGTATAATCCTCATCATATCTGACACATTCGGGCCCATTGTTGAAGTCTCCATGCCAATTCACTTCATTGAGGGTCTTCCTTTCCTCCACTGACCCTCCATCTTTCCAAGCATGATGTCCCTTCCTAAGGAGTAGCCTCACCTAACTACATGACCAAGGTATGAAAGTTGAAGCTTTGCCATCTTTGCCTCCAAGGAGCACTCTTGTTGTGCTTTTTCCAACACAGAGCTGTTTGTTCTTTCTGTAGTCCATGAAATATTCAGTACTCTTCTCCAACACCACAGCTGAAAAGACATCAGTTCTTCTGTAGATAGCTAACACTGCTGGGATTTGTCAGTTCTACCATCCTGTTGTTGTTGTTGTTGTTATG
>NW_006399890.1:1045587-1143595 GCF_000299155.1 Elephantulus edwardii | reverse complement strand
GCAGGTGCTTCAGGTCCTCCTCAGTTTCACCATCCTACAAGGCTTAAATTTAATAAGCTCAGAGACAGAAAAAAGGAATTTCACTACCATTAGGAAAGGAGAAACCAAGACTCCTTTGGGCCAGAGATTCTTGCATGAAACAGTTCAAAAGATATAGCAAGACAGAGAGATGGCAGCAGTGGTGACAGCAGTGGCAGCAAAAGTGGTGGAGAACCAGAGGTGAAAGCGAGACAGAGCTGAGTTAGATCAGTCAACCCGCGGGACTAGAGCTGATGTCTTCGACTTATTGATAGAGAGCGGTGGCACAGAACTGGTTGAACTAAAAGAGCTTTGTAATACTTATCTGAGCATGGAACAGAACCCAAGACTGAGAAGCCAGGGGTCTGACAGAGGCCTGAAAAGAGCTCTCTTGATTGAGGAATTTTTATCCTGAGTGTTTATGACCTGAAGTGTGACCAGTTACTTCCCTAACAAAATCTGTACTCATGAGCATTGTCTGTGAATTCTCTGTGACCATTGCATTGATTTGGTGAACCCAGTAGAAGAGTAGTGAGAAGCCAATAGGAGGGACCCTTCCCATTAGAACCGACAGAACAAGGTGCAGGAGAATGGGACATGACTGACCTTACAGAATTCGACTTTGTGTTGCTTTTTGTGTTTGATAAGGATTCTTTCCCCTTGCAGAGTTAAGGATGATCAAACTCTACCACCACCATGACCCCAGCGCTGTATTTATAAAGGACCTAATAACTCTGGATTTCATGATAATTTAAAATTTGGCTCTGCATTTGCTCCCTTTGATCAGGAATTGTCTGAAAGAATCTTTGATCAAAATGCTTAATAATGAAAAAAAAATGCTTAATAATGGTAGTCAGGTACCATCCAGCTCTTCTGGTCTCCCAGAAAAAGAGGGAGTTGTTTCATATCATCTTCCTTTTCTTAACTCTTCTTTCTGTGTGGCTGCAGGTAAACAGAGACCCATTATCATGTCCAGAATGTCTGTTTGCGAACTTTAAGACCTCAGGCATTACACAACAAATCAGGAACTAGAACTGAAGTGCTATTAAACCCATTCAGTAGATGTTCCTTGAGAACACTGCCCTAAACTTCCAAACCAAGGAACCAAATCATGGGAGGTTTTAATTGTACAAAAGCAGCCTCAGCAACTACTCTTCTATTTATTGTTGTAAATTTATCTGTCATAACCCTGCCATTAAACTTTTACAGATGTACTACTCAGTGACAACAATTAGAGTAGTAATCTGTGCATCTATACCCTTTATCAATGTGATTCCGCCCCCCCCATCACTGTTGTTGTGAATTGCTTTTTATCTCCACAAAATACTGTAAATTACTAACTTCTGAGACTAGACGGTAATCAACAACAATCAACAACAACATCCCTATGGCTATAATCTAGGTTGTATTTGTTATGTTAATAAGGCAGGATATGACTTGGTAATTTCCTGAGGTATAAAAGAAATGAAATAAGCATGCAAAAAGTAGAGAGATGGGAGAAGAGAGATGTCAAGACACATGAAGATTTCCCAGGATCAGAAGTTCACAAGACAGGCTTTTGTTTAAGGTCAGCACTCTGAATTCAAGCTTCCAGACTCCTAAACTATGATAAATTAACTTGTTTGTTAAAGTAATACCTTTGGATATTTATGTTATAGCAGCTCTAGGTAACTAAAACAACAGACATCTTGCTGACTGAAAGAAGACAAACACATTTCTACAAATTATAGGAAATACCAATTATTCTACTTTCAGGGAGCTCTGGTGGGGTAGTCCTTTAGATTTACTAATTCAAAGTGCACCTCTCTGGCAGGTCAGATCCATCAGTGGCTCTGAGGGAGAAATGGGCAATCTCCTTTCACGTAATTTATAGCCTTAGGAACCTGGTGGAAGATCTACTATTAGTGGATTCCAACTTGACAACAGTGAGTGGATGAGTGAATTATTAGCACAGAGAACCAATCAGTGATTTCTTGGGAACAGGGAGACTTGAACTATACAGTAGTATAAGGAAACATTTCATGGCAATATTCTTAGTTTTAATTGTGGCAGTAGCTTAAGTAGAACATCTGTCCATCCAAGCAGATTTTAAATAGGAATGTAAGTGTATACTCATTATCACAATGCTGATTCTGACTCAAAGAACCGTAATAGGACAAAGCAGAAATGACCTATAGCATTCACTTATCACCTAGACAATGTCCAAGTGCTACGTCTTCAACTTCACCTGCCTGGGGCCTCCCTGTAGTCCAGTGTGGCAGGAATCTGGGCTTGGAGGGACTCTTTACAACTATTGTGGGAAATAATAAACAAAAGGAGAGCTTCTTTCCACGAAAAGTGTTTTTAAAAACTTTATGGAGTTATAGGCATATTTGCAGTTCAATGTTTCAGGAATAGACTTTAAGTGATATATATTGTTTTTGTTAGGTGCCATCAAGTTGATTTCAACTCACAGTGGCCCTACTCAAAACTGTACGAAATATTATGGGCCAATCTTGTGACATCCTCACAAATGCAGCTGTGTTTGTGCCCACTTTGCACTCATTGTGTCAGCCCATCTCATTGAGAGTCTTCTCTTTTTCACTAACCATCTGTTTGACCAGCATGATCATTCTCCAGGGACTGAACCTTCCCGATAACATGCCCAGAGTATGTGGGATGAAGTCTCACCACCTTTGCTTCTAAGGAACATTTTGGCTACACTTCTTCCTAGATAGACTTGTTTGCTCTCCTGATAATAGATGGTATGGTCAATATTTCACTCCAATACCAGATTCTTAAGCATCATTTCATCTCTGGTTTCTTTACTCTTTGTCCAATTTTCATGTGCATATGAGGTTACTTGAAATCGAATTCGGGTGCTCTTGAGACCTCAAAGTGATATTCTTGCTCTTTTGCACTTTAAAGAGGTTCTTTGTAGCAGATTTGGCCAACATCATATGTTATTTGATTTTTTGACTGCTGCTTCCACAGGTCTTAATAAAACCTTGAAAGGCTATTTAGTGGAAAGAGGGAATCCTACACATTTAAGAATATGTTGGGGGCTTCTTTTCAGTATCCAGAATGTCCAAATGCCATATGAAGATGCTCCTAGTGACTTCTAAATTGGAGATTATAAACTCTCAACATACTATTTTCATTAGCTATGGTAATCATCATAATTGCTCTGTGTCCTTCCTATCCTCTAGAGTGTAAGAGCGACATGGGCGAGAATCATTTTTACCAGAGTCGTAATCATATGTCCATAGTCCACTGTAGTGACTGGCACACGATAGGTGCTCAATTAATATTGTTTGATTCATCAATAGAGTACTTCTCTTGTTATGAAATTATTTTTTAATCCTTTCTACTCTATTCTATTTTATACAATTTTGTCTTGTTGAGAAATAACGATGTTAAACCACGTGGAGATTAAATACTAAAATCCCTTTAACAATCCCCCCCTCCCTCCTTGTTCTCATTGGGCTGTGTGAACTAGAAGGACTTTTGTAAAGCCAAATAATACACTAGGAAGTTAGCCAAGAACTCCACCATCACCTAGGAGTTTCAAAACCTTGAGAACTTTTGTCCTGGTGTGTATAAGAGTATTCAAGCTCATTCTACACAAGGTATGTACTGGTTGAGGTTGACATTTTTGTCTCTCCCCTCCTCCCCCTCAAGTAACACTGCCGTTTCTTTTCAGGGTCATGGATACAATTCTGACAGCCTTTTGGGTTTGCGTGAGATAGCCCCACATGCTTCCCCGGCTCACACAGCTCTAATAAGAGACAATCCCCACAACACAGTACAGTTTCTCAGCAGGATAAAAGCTAGTTTCTATAAGGTAATATTTCTCTCTGGAGAAAGTATAGTTTGTAACTCTGGCACTATCAAATTTCCAGGTCATCTCTGCTTGCTGGGAAAAAGAATCCTTACGAAGACAAGTTGCTCCCTGGAGGGAGAAGAAGGCAACAATCACCTCCTGAACTGACATCGTGTCCTGGATGGATGTTACAATGGGCCATGGGGAGGCCGCTGAGCTGTTGGGCAGAGGAGGTTTGGGTGACCACAGAGGGAAGATCCCTTAAATAGAGTGACTCACATGGCCCCTCTGTAAAGCTCTTGTGCTCTGGCCAATGCAATTGTCAACCACGCTCTCATCATTTTCACATTGTTGATGCTGCTCGGCAGATTAATAGGATATTGCCCTGGCTTTCTCAAACACACACGCACAATCATTTAATGCCATTTTCAAGGGCAAAAGGAAAGGGATGTGATTACCTTGCAAAGAAATAGAGAATAGTAACAGAATAACACAGACCTCATTCCCAGCCCAGAAAGCACACTGCACAACAGACTCAATGTTCCACATCTGCTATAAGCGAGATGGGCAGAGCAGGACATGGGAGAAACCTACCCTCTCATTCCCTCTGCCTTGCAGTTTTTCCACTTAAACTCTCCTTTGTGCCGTTTCCACTTTACTGAGCCACCTTAGAAAATAAAGAGAACTGTCCTCAAGAAAGTTCTACATTCCTCTAAGTAAAGTTTTTCTTCTTAAAATACATACTTGTTCATTGAATGTTTACCCTCACTCAAGTACAACTCATCAAAGCAATTTGGAGCTTTTGGAGCTTATTGTAATTAGATAGTTCTAGTAGAATGATAAGGGAGAGGGGAAGTCACGTGATGTAGCATTGCATCCTGGATGACTGATTTAGGTTGAGGTTTATAACATCATTCCATGGTCATATTTACTGAATGTCTTACCTACCCTATTATCTGTTTTTTCAGATGTGCGCTGTTTTTTATTTTTAATTGCTCTTATTTACCAAATGTCTTACTCATTTTACTATCTGGTTTTTCACATGTGTCCTCTTTTTATGTCACTATAAATTTGCACGAACAAAACCAATGACTTACTTAAGAACTACTAAACACACTATTCAGGTTGAGCTAATAGATTCCATGGGAGTGACTGGTATTTATCTTGTGATCCTTACAATCACTGCTTTCTTTAAAAGCTACATAATTTGCCTTCTAATGGAAATTTTAGACATTGGTAGTTTAATTGATAGGGCCCAAATATGCAGCTTTACTCATGACATTTGAGATACTCTTTCCTCTTTGAAGTTGCTCAAACATTGTGGCAGTGCTCTTCTGCCTGGAACCCTCTTCCTCATCTTTTGCTCTCTCGTATTCTCATAACTATGTCAAATACTATATTTATAATGAAGCCTTCTGTAACTATTACCTTAAATTTCAATTTACCTCATTCTTCACTCTCAAGTCTCAGATTCTAATCACCTCATCCACAACCTAGAATACAGATCCTCTTAGATTGGAACTAACTAATCAAAATGGATCCTCTTGCATTTGAGCTAAGAAAAAAAACATGATTCCACAGAAATTCTGCTCCCAAATAATCTATCTAGTTTAATGGCTCCATTCAACTCTTCTTCCTTTCCTTTCCCCTATGTCTAGTGATTCTCCAGATATTTCTCCCATAAATGAAAGCAATGACTTTTTGTCTGAGAACCCAATTGTTTAAAAGGGATATATGATCAGGTATTATTGTCATGACAAGAGTCCAGAATGAAGGCTGCACTGTAGAATGGACTTGGGAGGAGGGATTGTATAACAGTGAACGAGTTTTTCTTTTACTTTTCAAGGAGAAGAGTGAATTCGGGGGAGGGGGTGGACAGGGAGAAAAGTGCAACAAAGAATGACTGGAAACCCTAAGTCTCTGTGAACTTTCACTAAAATTAATTTTTTTTTAAAGTCATTCTCTGCCTTTCTTTCCCCCCTACAACCCATTCTCTTTTGTTGTTTTTTTTTTTAACTTTTATTTTATGCAATTTTAACAAAATTTTACAGAAAGGTTAGGTTTTCATCCATTCATTCATTTCTGCATTTTTTTCTCCCACTCTTCCCTCTTCTCTAGTTTATGTTGTCATTCACCTCTTGTTCCATATTGTTAATTGTCATGTATAGAGTGTCTTGCAGAGAGCCCTTCCCCTCATCTGTTGCAGTGCTGTGTTTATCAACTATCTACTCTTTTACCATTCTCCTCCCTTCCCTTATGGCAATCTCATTTTATAACGGTGGTGTTATACAGTATTTGCCCTTTTTTAACTAAGATATTTCACTCAGCTTAATGTCTTCCAGACAACGCATTTTGTGTACTGCCTTATATGTTTACTGTTTTTCCATGCTGTTATTATTTCATTGTATGAACGTGCCAACTTATTCTCTAACTGCAACTTATCACTGGAAACAGGACCAAACCTAGGGAGTAATTTGGAAATGTGTCTGTGCATGTGTATGTATGTCATTGGGTGTTCTGCTTGTCATAAAGTTTGCAGGGACAATATGAGCATTTAACAAGTTAGACACCCTCCACTACTTAAAGTACCTCTCTGTCACAGAAAATTCTCAAACATTTTGCCAGATAACATTAGTATAGTCTTGCCAAAGAAATTGAAAACTGAGGTAATTTTCTCTTTATGTATGTTATTATTGACTTAAAAATATTCTTTGTAGATAGATTGAATTACTAACATTCATATGTTAGCTTGTTATATTGTTATAGCTTTCATGTTGTTACAATGCTAGGACACTGTATTTGAAATACCAGCAGGGTCACCTGCAAAGGTGGACTGACATAGTGGCCACAGTGATGGACTTGAATGATTGAGGATTGGGTAATGTTTTGTTCTGTTGTAAATGGGCTCACTAGGGGTCAAGAACTATCTGTATCCAGTTGTAGCATTCACTTCAGCACCATAAAGATTATTATCTAAACCATATATTCTAGTGATCATTTATCTGATACTGTCTACAACCACTGCATTATAGCACAGGTTGCTAGTAAGTAGCCTACCCACACCTCTGTAGTAACCTGTTGTTATTACCAATGCAGTCAAATTATGAACAACTCATAGCAAGTCTACGAACAACTTATCCTATCCTATGCCATCCTCACAATCTCTGACACATTCAAGCCCTTCGCTGTGTCAGTGTGTCAATCCACCTGGCTGAGGATCTTCCTCCTCTTTGCCTCTCCCTGTCTTTCCAAGAATGATGCCTTTCCCTAAGTGATAGCCTTTCTTAGCAACATGCTCAAAGTATGCGAGACAAAGCTTCAGCATTGTTGCCTCCAAGGAACACTTCAGGCTACACCTTTTTAAAGATATATCTGTTTGTTCTTTTGGAAGTCCATGGGATATTCAATACTCTCCTCCAGTACCCAGTTCAAAGCCATCAATTTTTCTTCTGTCATCCTTATTCACCGTCCAGTTTTCAGTAACATAGCAAGCGAGTGAAAGATCATGGTCTGAATCTAACACAACTTAGTCCTCAAACTAACTCATTGCTCCACAGTACTTTGGAGAGATCTCTGGCCGCCAACTTTCCTAGTGCTATACATCTCTTGATCTCCTGTACCAAGTATATTGATTATGGATCCAAGTAAGATGAAGTCATTGCCAATTTCTCTCTTTTCTCTATTATGATGTTGCCCATGAGTCCAGTTATGAGAATTTTTGTTTCTTAACATTGAGATGCAATCCATATTGAAGGCTGTAGTATTTGATCTTCTTCAGTAAGTGCTTCAAATCCTCCTCACTTTCAGCATCTGCATAAAAAGGGTTATTGATGAGTCTTTCTCTAATACTGATTCCACATTCTTCATAGAGTCTAGTTTGAATAATTTGCTTAGCATACAGATTAAATAGGTATGGTGAAGGGATACAACCCTGAGACAGGCCTTTATTAATTTTAAACCATGTTCTCTTCTCACAATTTCTTGGTTCAGGTCTAGGTTTCAAATGAACACAATTGTTCTGGAATTCCCATTCTTCTCAATGTTAGTGATAATTTGTTATGATTCACACAGTCAAATGACTTTGCAGTCAGTAAAGCCAAAATAAGACGTTCTTTTGGCATTCTTTGCTTTAAGGCAGGATCCATTTGACATCGGCAATGAATGATATCCCTGGTGTCATGACCTCTTCAAAATCCAGTTTGAACTTCTGGCACTTCTCTTTACACCATTCTGTGTTTGAATGCTCTTCAGCAGTCTTTTTCTTGCACATGAAATGAATGATACTGTAAGACAATTTCCACATTTTGCTGAAACCTGTCTTGGGAATAGGAAAAATATACTTATCCTTTCCAATCAGTGGACCAGTCAGCTCTCCTCCAAATTTCCTGGCACAGACTGACGAGCGCATCCAGAGCTGTATCTGGCATTTGACACATGCCAGTTGGCATCCATCAGTTCTGGTCTTATTTTTTGTCAACATCTTCAGTGCACCTTACCCTTCTTCCTTCATTACCATTGGCTTTTGATCATATATATATTTCCTGATATAATTCAGTGTCATCCAATTCTTTTTTGGTACAGTGATTCTGTGTATTTCTTCTATCTTCTTCTGATGTTTCCTGTATCATTCAGTTTTTGCCCGTAGCATCTATCAACATTTCATCTTGAGGCTTGAATTTGTTTTGCAGTTTGGGAAATGCAGTTTGGAAAGTTCAGTTCATTCAGCTTAGAAACTGTCAAGCAAATTCTTCCCTTTCATATTCTCCAATGCTAGGTCTCTGTTAGTTCCATTATAATATTTTTCTCAAGCTGTCCTTTGAAATCTTCTGTTTTGCTCTTTTATATCAGTATCTCTTCCTTTTATTTTGGCTTCTCAACACTCTAGTGCAATTTTCAGAGTCTCTTCTGTCATATATCTATTTGGATTCTTCTTTCTCTGTCTCTGTAGTGACATTTTGCTCTTTTCATGGATGATGTCCTTGATGTCATCCCAAAACTCACCTGGTCTTCAATCATTGGTGTTCAATGCTTCAAACTTATTCTTAAGATGAATTAAGGGAGCTCTGGTGGCCTAGTGGCAAGAAGCTGCGCTGCAATCCCAGAGGTACATGGTTCGAGTCCACCAGATGCTCTGCTGGAGACAGAGGGGCAGTCTCCTCCTGTACCAGACAGATCCAATTTGATGGTACACGCACAAAAAATAATAATTTTTTTAAAAAAGATAAATTTGAATTCCTATGGGATAGATTCAACATCATATTTTGTTTTTTGTGGACTTGTTCTCATTTTCTTTGGCATAAATTCGAACTTGCACATGAGTAATTGATTGTCTGTTGCTCAGCTAGCACATGGCCTGAATTTGACTGCTAATGTTGAGCTTCTCAAACAATTCTTTGCACAGATGTCGTCAATTTAATTCCTATGCAGTCCATAAGGTAAGGTCCATGTGTAAATATACATCTATGTTTTTTTAAAGGTATTTGTGATGAATGACTAATTGAAGGGTAAAATTTGATCATTCTACTTCCAGCCTCATTTCTATCACGAAGTCCATCATTTCTGCCTACCTTTCCTTCTTCACTGTTTCCAACTTTAGCATTCCAGTTATCAGTTGTCATTAGCACATCCTGATTGCATGTTTGGTCAATTTTGAACTACAAAATGTGATAAAAAAATATCTTCCATTTCCTTCTCCTTGTCTTTAGTTGTGAGTATATTTGAATAATAGTTGTATTTAATGGGCCTTCTTTGTATGACTAATATCTCATTACTCACAACATTGTACTTCAGGATAGAATTTGAAATTATCTTTTTAACTATGAAAACATTACCATTATTTCTGTTTTTCCTTCTCAGCATAGTATATCATGTGCTTTTCTGATTCCAAGAGGCCAAAGCTTAGTCCATCTCATCTCACTAATGCCTAAAATGCTGATGCTCATTCATTCAGTTTCATTTTTCACAACTTCTAGTTTTCCAACATTAATATCTTATACATTCCATGGTCCAATTATTAAAGGACGTGTTCAGCTATTTTGTCTTGTTTTGATTGACTTCCAATGTGGGCCCTACCTCTAATACATTCTGGGTTCCTCTATCGTTCATAGGATTTTCAGAGGACTTCTATTTAGATGTGGATGGCAAATCCTGCCTTCCAGTCTCTTAATCTGGGTTCTCTACTAAAACCTATCCTTCATGGGTGACCCCTCTGGCATTTGGCACACTGGTGAACAGCTATCAGCATCACAGTAACCCACAAGTTACCTTAGTACAACAAACTGACCAAAAAATGCTATACTAATTAGAACAGTAATGAACAAGCTAGAATACAGATACCCAAGCTAAAGAGTAATTAGCAATTTGCAGATCATTCCCCCAATACAGTAAACTGACATGTAAGTCTCACAGTTTAAGAGACTCCGAGTCTGAATGTCAGGTACGAGCTCTAGGCAAAGGCTTTACCTCTCTGGCAGTTCTGGCGGAAGGTCCCTGCCTCTGAGCTTCTGCTTCTAGGTGTATGTTTTGTTGGGCATAGGTTGTCTGGTGGTGTAGTCCATAGGGAGTTGTGACCACTCCAGAGAGAAATGCACACTCTCCTCTTATGAAGATTTGCAAGCTAGGAAGCCCAGTAGACAGTCACTCTGACACAGAATGGACTTCCTAAGAATGAGTTTTAGAATTTGAAGTCACTGAATAAAAGCCAGGCTACCCAGTTAAATTTGAATTTAAGATTCTTAAAAATAACATTTTAATACATGGTCATCTCAGACAATATTTGGAATATACTTAGGCCAGAATTTTTATCTGAAATGCAAATCTTAATAGGGTGTCCTGCACTTCTCTTTGTTCTGCCAGATATCTTGGTTTGACCTGCTTGTATTTTGTTTCTGTTTTAATTTTTGGCCAATATTTTAAATAAGGTAGATTTTTACATTAAAATGAGGATCTTTCAAAAAGCCCAAGTTCTAGACTTGCTCCACATTCTTGTCTGGAAACAGTCAGATGGAAAAAAATTGGTGGGTCTTTCGTCCCTCAGAGATTCTGGTAAGTTTAAATAATTTCTCTTTCAGGGAGCATATGAGTACCTAATGACTGCATAACCAGGTCTCCCTGGTTAAATTAAGAAGCCTGGATTTACTTACTTAGTGGCCTTAAAGCCTTTCACATATTAGAGCTCAATATATGTAGACGTGTCAAGCAAATAGACAAGGAAAGGGAATTCCATGCCAACACCATAGCATAAGCAAAGCTCAGAGGCAAGGGTGGGGAATGTCATGTTTGGGCAAAAGCAAGAAGATGGCCATTACCATACATGGTGATGTGGTGGTGATCAAATGCATCTAGAAAAAATGTTGAGCCAAATTGTTAAAATCTTAGAAAATAACACTAAAGACAGTGGACTTTTTTTTTACATCCCTTAGAAAATCAAAGATGGGATTAAGCAGGTAAGTATGGGCTTATTAATGTTAATTTTTTAATCTGCAGTCAACACTCTTGGCACCAGGAGCCAGGAAATTAAAAGATGAATTACGATGGGAAAGCCTGCTGTTAGACCTCTGCAAAGTACTGAAGAGCCATGGTGTCTTTCTGGAGACTAAAGTGCGTCCGATATAGGCCATGGTCTTTGCAATCACTTGTTATGCATCAGACAGCTGGACAATAACTAGGGAGGATAGAAGGAGAATTGACACCTTTGAGCACCTTTGAGCTGTGGTGCTGGAGAAGAGTATTGAGGGTACCACGGACTGCTCCTTGGAGAGGGTTAAACCAGGCTGCTTCTTGGAGGCAAGGATTCTGAGGCTTCGTCTAACATACTTTGGACATGTTGTGAGGAGAGACCGGTCCTTGGAGAAGGACATCATGCTTGGGAGGGTGGAGGACAGGCACAGAAGGGGAAGGCCTTCTATGAGGTGGATTGATTCGGTGACTGGGGTAATTGAGATGGGTGGTGACTGGGGTAATTGAGATGGGTGTGTTGGAGACAATGAAATCGGCACAGGACAGAGCAGAGTTTACGGCTGTTGTACATAGGGTCGCTATGACTTGCAAGTGACTCGATGGCACATAACAACGACAACAACAACAACAGTCAACATTTTCACAAGTTTTTCCACCACATCAAAGTACATAAGTGCAACTAAGCCTGTGTTTACCTTCCTTACTGGGTCCACCATCCATACCGAAGATTGTAAATTTGAAAAGAGGCTTTGATTCTATAGAGCAGAGTTGTGGCATTAGGAAAGAAGGAGGTGGCAACCACCCCTAGAAGCACAAGTTGTGATGTGATGGAAAATGTGAAATTGTTCACTACAGGTTAGTAAGCAATTTATTGGGTGATTCAGCACTGGGTTTAAGGAGAGAAAAATATATTAGAAAAATTATTTATATAACTGCTTTGAAGAATATGATTCCAGATTTTTCTCTATGCTTTTTTTCAGCAGGTTCTTCTCTTTTCTATCAGTAATTGAGATGGTAAAACAAGAGTCCACAAGGGGGAAGGGAGAGTATAGTAATGAAAAGTACAGGAGTTTACTTGGATGTATGTGGGCTTGAATTTTAACTGTCAATTTTCTTAACAATAATGAACTTTTCTAAAAATAGTTTTCTTATAGATTGGAAGAGTCATAGTCCCTTCCTTATCTCAGAATGCTGCTGCTGAACTAAATTGTTGGTTTTTTTGTTATGTGCCGTCGAGTTGCCTGTGACTCTATGTACAAATCCTGTGCCAACCTGTCTCTGACACACCCACCCTGATTACCCCAGTCACTGAATCAATCCATCTCATAGAGGGTCTTCTTCTCCTGCTCTGTCACTCCACCCTCCCAACCATGACATCCTTCTCCAAGGACTGGTCCCTCCTTGCAACATGTCCAAAGTACGTCAGACAAAGCTTCAGAATCCTTGCCTCCAAGGAGCAGCCTAGTTTAACCTTCTCCAGGATTAACTTGCTTGTTTTCTTAGTAGTCCACGGTATATTCAATATTGTTCTCTAATACCACAGCTCAAAGACTCTTTCTATCCTCCCTAGTCACTGTCCAGCTCTCTGATGCATAACAAGTGATTGCAAATCCCATGGCCTGTATCAGGCACACCTTAGTCTGAGTGACACCATTGCTCTTCAGTACTTTAGAGAGGTCCCTAACAGCAGACTTTCCCTTTGCAATACATCTTTTAATTTCCTGGCTGCTGGTGCCAACAGGGTTGACTGTGGAGCCAAGCAAACTAAAGCTGTGAAAAATCTCAATCTCTTCACCATCTATTCTGATGCTGCCAATTGGCTCAGTGGTGAGAATTTTTGTTTTCTTGATATTGAGCCTCAATCCATATTGAAGGCTGCAGTCCTTGACCTTTTGCAGCAAGCACTTCAGGTCCTCCTCAGTTTCACCAAGCAGGGTTGTGTCATCTGCGTAACTCAGATTGTTGATGAATCTTCCACCAATCCTGATAAAACACTTCTCCACATAGAGCCCAGCTTCCCAGATAATCTGTTCTGCATATAGATTGAAAAGGTATGGAGACAGGACACATCCCTGGCATACACTCTTCCCAATTTTGAACCACGCAGTGTTTCCTTGCTCTATTCTGATGATTGCCTCCTAGTCCAAGTATAGGTTTCGCATAAGCACAATCAAGTGTTCTGGTATTCCCTTTCTTCTCACAGTCAGCCACAGTTTGTTGTGATCCACATAGTCAAAAGCCTTTGCATAATCAATGAAGCACAGATAGACATTCCTCTGATACTCCCAGCTTCAGCCAAGATCCATCTAACATTAGCTACAATATCCCTAGTACCACGACACCTTCTAAACCCAGCCTGCACTTCTGGCAGTTCTCTATTGATGTGCTGTTCCAGTCATTTTTGGATAATCTTCATTAGAATCTTACATACCAGATCTACAGGACACATCACCCTTGCTTGGGAAGCATTACCCCTAAACTCAAGAGACAATGGCCGCAGCATAGGAAATTGTCAGGGGGTGGGGGGAAGGGACGTGGGAATTGTATACTAATGAAGGAATTTTTTTTCCTTTTTTTTTTATCTCTCTTCGGAGGGGGAAACGAGCTGGTGGGGAGGGGTGGGAAGGGAGAAAATTGCGGCAATGAAGGAATGGAAATCCAAAACCTCTGTAATAAAAAAATAAAAAATTATTAAAGAAAAAAGAAATTGTCAGCAGCTGATGTGTTTGGAATCAAAGAAGACCATAAAATTTGAGATATAAGCTATCAGATCAAGGGCTGGACAAGGAGAGATAGGTGTTGAAGGGAGTGGGTGGGAGTGGAAGGGGATGCTGGTGGAGTAGGGAAAAGGGTGGGTCAAGACAATTATGCCAAGGGCGGAGACAACACTGAAACTATTGGTTAATTCCACAATTGGGGAAATATCTTTCATCTGCTTTTTTTCCATAAAATGCTTCTCTGTCAGATACTTCTCTGAATCTAAGCATTTGGACTAAGACAGACTAGGAGTAAGTATTGGCCATCCACTTCCAAATTAGCAAGCCTCTGAAAACCATATGTACAATAGAACAAACATAGACTAACAGGGCAACTGAGGTGGAGCTTTCAAGTATGGAAATACAAAGGAAGAGGAACAGTTGCAAGCAGACACTAGTGATTGGAACATGGAATGTGAGAACCATGAATGTAGGAAAATTAGATATTGTTAAGGAAGAAATGGAAGGCATAAACATTGTCATACTAGGTATTGCCAAGATGAGATGGACTGGCATGGGGCATTTTGAGTTGGACGATCATATGATATATTACTCCAGAGATGAAAAGGTGAAGAAAATTGGGGTAAATTTCATAGTTAAAAAATAATTTCTAGATATGTCTTAAAATACGATATTGTAAGTGACAGGATAATATCCATACACATGCAAGAAAGTCCAGTAAATACCACTATCATTCAGATATGCGCACCAACAACCAGACCCAAAGAAGAGGAAACAGAAGATTTCTATGAACATTTACAGTCAGAGATCGAGTGAACATGCAATCAAGATGCATTAATACTAATGGGGGACTGAAATTCAAAAGTTGGGAACAGAGAAGAAGGATCAATAGTTGGAAAACATGGACTTAGTGACAGAAATGAAGCTGAAGATAGAATGATTTAATTTTTCACAATCAACAACTTACTCTTTGCAAATACATTTTATAAGAAACAAAAACGCAAGTTATACACATGGATTTTATCTGATGGTATGCATAGGAGGAATCAGATTGATTACATCTGAGGGAAAAACCACGGTGAAGCTCAATATTAGCTGCAAAAACTAGGCCAGGTGCTGGTTGTGGAACAGACCACCAACTACTAATATGCAAGTTCAAGCTAAAGCTAAGAAAAATTAAATCCACGGGAACCAAAAATATGACCTTGAGTCTATCCCACCTGAATTTTAGAACCATCTCAGGAACAGATTTGAGGCCTTGAACACCAATGAGCAAAGACCAAATGAGTTCTGGGAGAATATCAAGAGTATCATCCAGGAAGAGTGCAAAAGCGCATTATAAAGACAGAGGAGGAAGAAAAGACCAAAAGATTAAAAAACAGCGTGGGAAGACAAAGTAAAATATTACAATGAAATGTGCAAAGGGCTGGAGTCAGAAAATAAAAATGATCAAACTCACTCAGCATTTCTTAAGCTCAAGGAATTGAAGAATAAATTCAAACCTTGAGTTGCTATATTTATATTATGCTTTGGGTAGAATATTAAATGATCAATGAAGTATTAAAAGAAGATGGAAGGAGTGTACAGAGTCACCGTATGGAAAGGTATTGGCAGACACGGAATTATTTCATGAAACAACATATGAGCAAGAGCCTATGGTGATGAAGGAAAAAGTCCAAGCTGCTTTGCAGGAATTGACAAAAAATAAGGCCCCAGGGATAGATGGTATATCAATTGATATATTCCAACTAACAGAAGCTGCCCTAGATGTGCCCACCAAATTGTGTCAAGAAATCTGGAGGACAACCACTTGGAAAACTGACTGGAAGAGATCTTTATTTGTTCCTATTCCAAAGAAAGCAAATCCAACCGAGTGTGGAAATTAGCGAACAATATCATTGATACCACATGCAGGCGAGAATTAAATTAATCTGTCCAAACAGGCAAGTGTAAGACTTCTAAAAGTAAAGGATAGAAAAAAGAATGGTGGTTGTTTCCTGTGACTCCCAACTGGATGCCACCTGTACACGTTACTTTGGAGGAAGGCAAAGAAGAAGAGTAAGTAGAAGTCAAGGATGAAGGAAATGATTTTTGCTCAGAAGAGAGCAAACGCATGTTTCCTAACCATCTCTTACTCTCCTACAAATTAGTTGTATAGTTCTCTTTGCTTAACCCCTTAACTATCTATCTAAACTAATTACTTAGCAGGTATTGCTGAAGGAAGAGTTGACTTTGGATAAACTATGGAATGCAGATGTTTTTGGAAATCACCTCTCTTATAGTCCCTTTCCCAAAGCCTTCATAAGGAGATTCTGATGCAGGCTAAACACACTGCATTGCTAGGTCTCACCTGAATAGGCCTAATGTGGCAAAGATGTTTCTCTTTAGCTTGATATATCTGTCTATTCTCTCTTCCCTTGAACTCTACCAAGGTGACTGATGCCACACTGATCAATGAATTCACAATGAAGGTGACAGTGGATTAATGTGTGATCCTTCTTGTGTCCTATTAAAAGCTTGTAAGTCTCTACGTGAAGAGATGACTGTTCCCAGGTTTTCAGACAACAGAGGTTGGGATGAAGGAAACACTGTGAGAGCTGATGGCAATTTTCTCAGAATGAGAATATGTGTCAGGTCAGAAGAGACCTTGAGGCTTTTTGCTCAGGAATCTCAATGCAGCTCAGCTTGTATTTGTTTTTACTTTGAGGACTGTAAGATTGCCTTTGATTTGGAAGATGAAATAATAAATGTGAGCCCCATCAGCCTAATTCAAATGCCCCACTACCCCATGAGTCACATTAGAATATTGAGCTAGAAGATGAGCCTACTATGTTGGATTGCACTCAAAGCACACAGTGACCCGAACAGTTGACTGAAGCACACCAGTAATTGCAAAAATGGCACAGCACAGAGCAAAGCTTTGTTCTGTTACACACGGATACCTTGAGTCAGTATTGTAGATAACAACTAGCAACAATTTGGACCTCACTGTCTACACAAAAGAAATTGAGGACCGGCAAGGTTAATTGAATGGAACCAAACTACCCAGCCAGTTATAAAAACTGGGAACTCAGGTCTCACTGACTTTCAGTTCAATGCTCCTCCTGCTAAACAGCCAATTTTAGGAAGCAATCACGTGATACCAGGAAAGTGGCTGTGCTACAAATGACTCGGAGACATTGGTGGGAGATTACGATTAATGCCATCTACAATTAGCTAGGAATTCCTCTGTTAGGGTTGACTCATCAGTGAGGCAGGAATTTGATTCAGTATCAAGGCCCAGGGACCTTGCAAAAGCTTAGTCCTGCTGTGTCTGCTGGCAAGGAAGGTGCTCCAAGAGCCCTGGGCATTTTTACCACACTATGCACATGACCCCATAGTCAGAGCACAGAGTCTATCTGGGAAAGTCTGTGTCGGGACATGTTTTAATTAGCAGAACTATGAGAAATGTTGTATATTCTAAAGAGGTCACACAGGAAGGATTTCTGGATGTACGGTCATGGATGGATGGATGGAGTGAATGAATAAACAGGCAAGCCAGTCTGTTTCTGGAAGTGACTTGATTATTACTGCCTCTGAAACCCCTCTTGAGGGTCAGCCCTGAGTCAGGTCTCACTGACTTGATGGTCAGGTCAGGCTTGATGGTCATTGTTTTTATTGCCATCGAGTCAAGCACAACTCATAGCAACCCTATGCATAAAAGGCCTGAAGCCTTATTCTTATTTCCCCAAGTTCATAGAGTTTCCATAGGCAGAAGGATTAGGAACTGGATGCAAGTCCTGCTTCCAAACTTGAAACAATCTTGAATCAATCTGGGAGCTCCACCAAACACTGTCCATGATGGGCAGCCATCATGATGTTTGGCACATCTATGGCACAGTTGTTCCATTATGGCATTTGAAACCCAAATGGCCCAAGATTCAGAGTCACAGCAAAGCCAGATTACCTCATCTCACCAAATTGATCAGAGTGTTGTATGACTTAAAAGAATGTTCCTTCAAAATATAGTAACAAGGGAAAGGCTTGACGGTACACAACCAAAACAAGAACAACAGAATTATGAGAAATATATCTTCTAAAGAGTGCCAAGAGAAAGAACTAGTGGATCTGTAATCATTGATGGATTAATGAAGTGAATGAATAAACAATCAAATACTATTTAGCACTTGTTGTGTACCAGTGACTCTGCTAGATGCCCTCAGAGTATGTGAGCTAGAGTTTAGTCCCACTTCCTATTTGAAGACACCAAGGATGCAAAAGTTAAAGAGGCTTGCTCTAAGTCACACCAGGCAAGGATATTGCCATACATTCAGCTGAGAATCCTGTTATCAGACAGCTGTCACCCTACATTTTGGCTGATGAAAATGTCATCACACAAACTCTTCTCTTTCTCTTTATGGGTTCCAAATAGACTTTCAGAAAGCAAATGTTGCTTCAAGTAATATTGTTCCCCTGAATTGTTTTTGTTATGTGCCATCGAGCTGCATGCAACTCATAGCAACCCTGTGTACAATAGCTGTGAACCCTGCCCTATACTGAGCCAATCTCTGCGTCTCTGGCAGACCCAATCCCATTTCTCCAGTCACTGAGTCAATCCATCTCATCTTGAGCCTTCTTCTCCTGCACTGTCCTCCCACCCTCCCATACATGTCGTCCTTCTCCAAGGACTGGTCCCTCCTTGCAACATGTCCAAAGTACGTCAGATAGAACTTCAAAATCTTTGCCTCCAGGAAGTAGCTTTGTTTCGCCCTCACCAGAACAGACCTGTTTGATCCTCTGGCAGTCTACAGCAGGTTCAGCACTCTTCTCCAGGACCACAACTCAAAGGCATCAATTCTTCTTCTCTTGTCCTTAGTCATTGTCCAGCTCTCTGAAGCACAGTACGTAACTGCAAATACCATAGCCTGAATTAGGCACACCTTAATCTCTAGATTGACATCATTGCTCCTTAGCATACTAGAGAGGTCCCTGACAGCAGACTTTTCCAATGCAACTTGCGTTTTGATTTCCTGACTACAGGTGCCACGAGTGTTGATTGTGGAATCAAGTAAATTGAAGTTATCAACAATCTCATTTTTTTCTCTATCTATTATGAATCTGTCAGTTGGCCCAGTGGTGAGAATCTTTGTTTTCTTGATGTTGAACTTCAATTCATATGGAAAACAACAGTCCTTGACTTTCTGCAGCAAAGACCTCCTGTTTCCTCAGTTTCAGCAAGTAAGGTTGTGTTATCTGCATAACACAGGTTGTTGATGAGTCTTCCTCCAATCCGGATGACACATTCCTCCTCCTATAGTCCAGCCTCCTGAATGATGAGTTCTGTATATAGATTGAAAATGTATTGAGACAGGATGTTCACCTGAATACCCCATAGAAATTATATAAAAGCTTCACCACTTTGGAAGGAGAGAAACATTTTCCTTGAAAAGGGGTCTAGATGCAGCAAGTTTCTTTTTTAATGTTATCTTTTTCCTCAGATGATTTGGATACTCACTCTGTAAGTAGCAGTAATCTTCCTACTTTAGGCGTATTTGGCCGTCCTGAACTTAGTTATGGTGTCCTGTTTAGACATAGATATCCTGGAATAATACTTCCTGCGGCCATCTGTAAGAGGTGATTCTTTCTGCTACATACATCCACAGAGGGTTCATTCTAGCCTAGAAGTGACTTAAACCACTTATTAAACACATCAGCCAGAACTAGTTGGTCCTGTATAATATAAAGAATCAATTCACTAAAGTACTAGTTCACCCATGTGGCCAAAAAAGCCCATGAAGAGAGCTACTCTCCGAATGAAATGGTAAGAACGCTTCTTGCAACCTCACCAACGTTCAGTGGACTTGTAGCACAAGTAGAAGTTGTTTCAAGCCTTTGAGAATCTGGAACTGCTTTTTTAAAACACAGTACAAGCAGTCTAGTTTGACTGGTACACTTTTCTAGAGCTAAGTGCTTTTTATACATATCCCATTTGTTGCTGTGTTCCATTAAGTCAGAATCACCCCATAGCTGACCCTCTAGGGGGTGTTCAGAGGCAGTAAATAGCATGACAGAAGACTCATCATCTTTCTCTTGTGGTGCAGTTGTTGGATTCGAACTGTGTACCTTTGAGATTGTAGCACAACTTCTTACCAAGGCTCACCATATCCCATTTAGTCCTCATAAATAAACTAATATAGCAGAGGAAGGTACTCTTGCCATGCCAACAAGCCAGTTTGAGGTAGGTTCCTTAACTTACTTTAGATCACAGCAAATGACTGAGACCACTTTGTGTTCTCAGTTTATGTGGCCCCATATACCGACTCTTCATTGGCATTCCACTTGTATGCTCTTTGGGTGCCTCCTGAATCAGGAGGAAAATAACATTTGGGATATGTTCTCCAAAAGACAAATTGACTTCATCATGTTACTTATACACAACCTGAAATTTCTGATGGCCTTCAAAATTCACATATTCAAAAAAGGAAATTTTGGTTTGTGCAAATGTATTACAGCATCATAAATTACAGGTTAGCGGTTGGCCTTCTATCACTTTCTAGAAAATATGATCTGCCAAACCTAAATCCTTCTCACAGCAAGCAGCCCTCAGCTAAGAAAATTAGTTTTATTAACCAAAAAATCATTCTTAAAATTGATGGCTGTGTAGACGACCTTTGAACTACTGTAATATAGCAATGTGTCTACCACAGTAAAAATGCCAGAGTAAGACAGGTCCCACAAAAGGCAATAAAGGAACGGCATTCCAAAGACAAACGCTTCTGAGACACGTATGACAGCCATGGGAAGGGGGAGTAATCAGTTATACAAAATGACAGTGTTTTGGCAGCTTCTATTACTTTAACTGACAGGACAAATAAAACTAATATAAATTATTTTTTCTTTTTTTTTTTTAAAGAGTGAATCATAAAAGTATAGACAAATCAAAGCTAGTACTGGACTTTGATTTAACTATGCTGGACAGCCTTTCTTTCTTTCAGAGCACTGAGGTTAGGATTTCCTTGTCAGAGATATTAAAACCTCTGTTGTTCTACTAATTTTACTGTGGTTATTTGATTTAATCTATGTTTTTAGTCTGCTGTTAATCCTCTCAGATTTACTTTGCCCTTCAGATATTCTCTTTGAGATAGAGTCTCATCTGGGTGTGCTTATGGTTAAATGCAAATCTGCCATGAATTTTGTAGGCAATACTGAGGGCAGCCCATTAAAATTATGTTTCAAGCAGGACCTGTTCTGAAGAGATTGCTAGATAGTGTAACATTTTAACTACTTAAATTTGGACCCTAAAATGCGAGCAAAAATTACTCTAAAATGCCTATAGATACTCTTAGAAAGGCAGATATGAATCTAAACCAAAATAAAAAGCCTTGGGAAGTTCAGGGAAATCTTAATTTTTATTTGTTAGTCAAGGTTCTTCTCTATTAAAATGTTTCCAGAAACCACAAATAACCTCCTTTTGATTTTCATTTTCTACCTCATAGATGACTACCAGAATTGGTAAAACTGGAGTTTACTTTATTTGCTGGTCAAAGATATTGGTCACTGATATTCTCGCTAAAAAAACAGGGCATAAATCCAGTGGCCTTTGAAGTCTTTAGTGGCTTAACACTCAAGTTGTTGATTGCATAAGATGAAGGCTCAAACACAGTTTAGATCAAAGGTTAATGAAGTCTTCCAAATCAGTTGACAGACAGATGCAGGTTTTGAAGGCTACAGTTGAAGTCTGGTGGCAGGACTACACACAGAAGATGGGGTGTAAAGGAAACCAGGTGCTACTCTCAGTTATTTGTCCCTGACTTCCAAAGGCTGCTGTTACTAACTACTGTCAACTCAGACCCCAACTCCAGATGACTCCAGGGATAATGAAATAGGATGTCTGGTCCTGTGCCTTTTCCATGAGTGGTTGTGGATTGGACCACTGTGATCAGTTAGGTTCTCACAGACTGGTTTTTCAGAAGTTTACTTCTAAGCTTTTCTTTCCTGTCTGTCACAGAACAGACTAGAAGTCTATAAGCTCCCCTGAAACCCATTTAGCATCAAAGCAACACACAAGCCTCCACTGACTAGTAGTGGGGGCTGCACACGGGATACATTGACTAGGAATTAAACCTTGGTCTCCCACATGGAAGATAAGAATTCTATCATTGAACCTTACAAACTCCTGGTCATTTCATTCTCTGCCCTCACTAAAGGACTGCTCTGAAGGCACAGTCTGTGGAGAGTTGAGCTGCTACCTCGAAGGCAGTACCTCTCTGGCAGTTGAAGTCCACTGAGAAAAAGAATCAATCTCTTCTCTTGTGATTTATAGCCTCTGAAAACCAGCTGGAGAGCCAGTCATGAGTATTTCCTACTCAACCACAGTGAACTTGAGGTTTTTGACTGTAGAAGGAAAATTCGCAACACCCAGAGAAGCAAATCCTATCTCTGTTCTGATAAACTGGGTCAGCATACTCTGTTCCTGTGTCTGTTTTTGTTTTGTTTTGCAACATAATCTTCACAATGACTCAGAAGTATTTATAAAACTGTGCTTTGTAAAAATTTAATTATTTTTCCTACTGGAATGTTTTAGTTTTTCTTAGAGATTGAGTTGACAGTGTCTCTCTTGGGAAGATCCTAAGTGGGTCAGCAGGACTGATATGTATTTTTACACAAGGTCGATCTGGAATCAAAGCATCAGGAACATATATGCTATATACAGAGTCCAAGGACACATAAGAACAGCTTAACAGCATGAAAACTAACTTTGTTTTCACTTTAAAGGGATTGGCTCCAGTGTTATAGTTTGCCTTAGTTAAAAAATATTGTTGTTGTTAGATGTCAACAAGTTGAGTACAACTCATAGCAACCATATGAACAAAAGATCTGAACCCTGTTGTATCCTGAGCTATCCTCATACTTCCTAATATAGAAGTGCCCATTGCAGCAGTCACTGTGTCAGTCCACCTGGTTGAGGGTCTTCCTCTCCTTTGCTTACCCTCCACTCTTCTCAGCATCATGTCCTTCTCCAAGAAATACCTCCTCCGAGCAACATGCCCAACATATGTGAGGCAAAGCCTCATCATTCTTGCCTCCAAAGAGCATTCCAGCTGCATCCTGTCCAAGACATATATGTTTATTCTCTTGGCTGTCCATGGGATGTTTTGTGCTCTTCTCCAACACCACAGCTCAAAGTCATCAATGTTTTTTCTGCCATCCTCATTCATTGTCCAGCTTAAAGATGGCTATCAAGTAACTAGAAAACTGTGAAGAAAGCATGAAATCCATGAAGAAAACAAAAGGTCATTACAAAAACAGAGGAGAAGGAAAGAAAAATCAAAAGGGATGTCAGAAGAGACTCTAAAGATTTCACTGGAACATTGAGAAGCCAAAACAAAAAGAAAACATGTCAAAGTAAAAGAGCTGAACAGAAAATTTCAAAAGGCAGCTCAAGAGGATGAATCAAAATATTATAATGGAATGTGCTGAGAGCTGCAATTGGAGAATAAAAAGGGAAGAACTTCTCTCAGCTTGAGGAAGGAAAAACAAATTTAAGCCTTGTGTCTCAATGTTGAAATATACTATGGGCAATGTACTGAATAGTCCAGAAAGCAACAAAAGAAGCCGAAGGGAATACACAGAATAACTGTACCATAAAAAATTGATTGACACTGAAAAATTTCAAGAAGTACCATATGAACAGGAAGCAATGGTAATGAAGGAGGAAGAAGAAACTGCATTGAAGGCATTGACAAAAATTAAGCCCCCAGGAATCTATGTGATACAAATTGACTTGTTTCAATTAATAGTTGCAGCCTTGGATGCACTCACCAGTCTATGCCAGGAAATTTGGAGGACAGCTGTCTGGTCAATCGATTGGAAGAGGTCCAAATTTGTTCCCATTCCCAAGAAAGGCGATCAAACTGAGTGTGAGAAACTATTGAACATTATTTGGAAGCAAGAGTGGCAACCAATTCCTAAACAACATGCCTCTGGAAACTCTATAAACTTTGATAAAAGTTGATAGTTATAGAAAGGCTTCAGGCCTTTTTTTTTATAGAGTCGCTATGAATCATGCTCAACTTGACAGCAACCAACAACAACAGCATTGAACAATATTATCAAAATCACATACAAGCAAAAGACTGCTGAAGATCATTTAAAAACAGCTGTAACAGAATAGATAGGAAACTGCCAGAAGTTCAAACAGGATTTAGAAGAGGCTCTGGCACCAGGGAAATCATTGCGCATGTCAGATAGATACTGAATGAAAGTAAGGAATACCAGAAAAATGTCTATTTGTACTTTATTGACTATGCAGAAGCACTTTACTGTGTGGACCATAACAAGTTGTGGCTGACTTTGAGAAGAATGGGAATTCCAGAGCACTTGATTGTGCTCACGTAGAAACTATACCTGGACGAAGAGGCTATTGTGCAAACAGAGCAGGTAATACTGCCTGGTTTAAAATTGAGAAGAGAGCACATCAGGGTTGTATTCTCTCTCCATACCGATTAAATATGTATGCTGAGCAAATTATTTGAGAAGCTGGACTCTATGAAGAGGACTGTGGCGTCAGGATTGGAGGGAGACTCGTCAATAACCTGCGTTATGCAGATGATATAACCTTGCTTGCTGAAAGTGAGGAGGACTTGAAGCATCTGTTGCAGAAAATAAAAAAAAAAATGTAGCCTTCAGACTGCATCTCAAAGTAAAGAAAATAAAGATTCTTACTACTGGACCAATAAGTAGTGTCATGATGGATGGAGAAGAGATTGAAACTGTCAACAGCTTCATCTTGCTTGGATTCACAACACCATTGGTACCAGTAGTCAGGAAATAAGAAGATGTATTGCACTGGGAAAATCTGCAGTTAGGGACCTCTCAAAATTATTGAGGGGTAGTGATGTCAGTTTGAGGGTTAAGGTGCATCTGATTCAAACCATAGCCTTTAAAAAAAATCATTCACATTTTCCCAACTTCTGGTTCTCTACTCAAGTTCACCAACAGAAAACCACTGCCTTACTCATGATGATGTTTCATTTTGAAAATGTCAAAATAAGTTGGCTCTAATAATATAAGCTGCATTATAATTTTCTCCCTCATTTTAGCTTCATATTTCTTACCCCTTATTATCTGTGTTTTTATAAATCTGACCTGTATTTGTCCTTGGGGACTAGAAGAAACATTACATGTAAACTTACAGATGTAGTTTACTATATTTAAAAAAAAAACAACACCTCATTGCCAAATAGTCTAGAAATGACTCGTAGCTGATTGTCCAGCAGGTTTTCAGAGGCTATAAATCACCAAGAAAGAAATTGTCCATCTTTCTCTCTTGGAGCAGCTGGTAGACTCAAATAAAAATATGGCAGAGGTATATCTTGTTGTAAGTAGAATACACCCCCACAACAAGATAAAGGTAAATAATCCAATAGAAAAATGGGCACAGGATATGAACAGGCACTTCACCGAAGACGACATTCAGATGGCTAACAAACACATGAAGAAATGCTCAAAATCCCTAGCCCTAAGAGAGATGCAAATTAAAACAACTATGAGATATCATTTCATCCCAGTCAAAATAGCAAAATTTAACAGAACAGCAAGCAACAAATGCTGGCGAGGTTGTGGAGAAACTGGAACCCTGATTCACTGTTGGTGGGAGTGTAAAATGGTGCAACCCCTGTGGAAAGCAGTATGGCGCTTTCTCAAAAAGTTGCAAATAGAGATACCATTTGACCCAGCAATTCCACTACTGGGAATATACCCTGAAGAGACCATAGCTGACATCCAAGCAGATATATGCACACCCATGTTTATTGCAGCTTTGTTCACAATAGCAAGGAGTTGGAAACAACCTAAGTGCCCATCAACAAACGAATGGCTAGAGAAGCTGTGGTATATTCGCACAATGGAATACTATGCTGCATTAAAAAACAAGGAACTCATGCAATATTATTCAAAATGGTTGACTCTGGAGAACATTATGCTGAGTGAAATATCCCAGTCACAAAAGGACAAATATTACATGATGCCACTGTTGTAGAATGGGACTGTCCTTGGGGTTGGGGAGAGACTAAGATGGGTTCAATAATGTGTACTGCACTGAAACAGAGGAGGGAGAGAACTGTTTAAAAGAGATATATAACTAGGTATTTCTGTCATCACAGGAGACTAGAGCGAGGGCTACATGGTGGAGGGGACCTGGGGGAGGGTTTGTAAAACAATGAAAGAATCTTTTCTTTTACTTTTCCATAAAAAAAAAAAAAAGTAGAATACACCCTAAATCAGGGATTACCTATTTTGCCATTTAGGTTTGTATTACTTTTAAAGTCAAAATAAGGTTTTTCACACACAAACAATGAAACCGTCACAGTCTTTGGATACAGTGCTGAGAACTCAGAGAACAGAAACCGGGCTGTAGGTGTTAGTGTAATACAGAAGTGAAATCTTTCTACTACACCGCAGTCAGGCAACATTCATGACATCCTCTAGGAACATGCCATCTGAGGTATTACAAGAGTTTTCAGGGCAAAATTTTTATTAAGGAGAACTCAACAATCATCACAAGAGATTTTGCTGTGTGACCCTGCTGCTGAGCTGTGGAACACAAATTCCTGTCTTCTGATTGCATCTGTTGCCAGCTCAGTCTGCATGTTCTGTACCTCTGTTTTTCATAACAATAAATTAGCAAATTAGACTCACCCATCAAGCAGTGCAATATACCTACAGAAGGTGCTGTGTTTTCCCTTCACATCAAGCAGTTTCTCAGAAATGTCTTTACTTAGACCTTTTCCAGTTAATCTAAGTGGAAAACAGCATAAAGTATGACCAGGCACAGAGTTACCATACTTCCCACATCTTTCAAATACTCCCAAAGCTCTACCAATTATGTCTCTCCCTCTGTCCTCTCCCACCCCACCTGCTTCAGTCCTGCCAACAAACTTGAGCAAAGGCTCCGAGCTCTGGTTCTGTGAGCTAACAATCTCAAGGTCGTCTCTGTCTCACTTTGGGTCTCTGGTTCTCTGCTGTGGCTGCTGCTACTCTCCTGTAGGTGTATCTAGTGCAAGAATCTTTGACCTTGAAAGGCACACACTACATTCCTACTTATTTTTTTTTTTTAGGTAGTTGTGAGATTCTCCTGCTAGATCCAACCATTTTAATGGCACGACTAGCCAATCTCCTTGAAGGTAGACTAATAATCCTCTATTCACATATTCTCAGCCATCCACATGGCAAAGTAAGTCAATGATTAGGAAAGCCATTTTGAATAGGAAATCCTTAACACTCCCTGAAATAAGTATTTGTAATAGGGAATGGAGCTGCCCTTGAAAGCTAGCCGGAGGGTAGTCATAACAGGAATGGAGCTAAGGGTAGGCCCACCAGAGACTTTATAGAGGTTGGGTCGAGAGGATTGACTGAGTGTGGGAAATGAGGTGAAGAGTAAGTCAAGGACAATCTCTAGATGGCTGTAGTCAATGGCCAGGTTGATGATAACTCATTGAAATACAGAAGCAGCACTTGGTGAGTGAAGAAAAGGCCACATGAGGAGACACGATGGATACTGTTTTAAAAATACTGAGTCAGAAATCTTGTCTAGAAATAAAGCTTTGAGAGAATTCATGTCAGAAGACCATGCAAGGTGACAAAAGAGACGTCAGCACAGAACCTGGTAAACATTCATGTTCAGGGAATAATTATGATAAAATAATCTTCAAAAGATATTAAGACAGAAATATTGGAGAAGTAGGAAGAAAACCAGGAAATCATAATACCATTCAGAAAAGAGATTGAAAAATGGTATCCCTGACAAAAAACAAGGTGATTAGGAAAAGGAAGGCTGTCTTTGGGGAGAAGATAGAAAATTATTTCTTGGATATACTGACTATAAGATGTGGAAATATTAAGAAGTTTGGAAGGAAAAAGTAGATGCATAGGCTACCTCTGATACATTTCCTACCGGTGCTAGGAAAAGTTCTTTGAGAGATGCCTGCATTTAATTGCAATCACAAAAGACCAGTAGAGCAAAGGAGCAGGAACTTGGATGCATCTGAAGGAGGAGAAGCCAAGAATGATAAATGAAAGGGGTTTATACAAAGAGTTAATGCTAGAGCTGGAAAAAATGCCTTCTCAATGGCCAAGGAAGGGCAATGTCATAGTCCAGTTTTCATTTTCTAATGTGGCAAATTAGAAAAGCAAAATCCAAAATGAGACAAAACCCCAAGCTTTTTCTCCATGAGAAACATTTAAAAATGTCTAATAGAATAAAAATATGTACATAAACACATACACACTCTGATGGAGAACATCAGTGAACATTCGGAAAAAAACTTTTAATCTGCATGAAACAATCTCATCTGCTCAGTTTAGTTAAGCAAGTTCCCTTCCTTAAGCAAAATGGCAAATAGCTGGTTTTCATATTAAAAGTCAATTGCTGGATTGTTAGAAGTGCATGTGTGCCTGATTCCCCAGTTCTGCTCCTTTAGAGTACAGATTTTTTTGAAGTGTCCTTCCACGTTGTGGCAGTTCAAATGCATCAGGGTTCTGTGGAGGAGATATGAGCAATCTCCTCCTTTGTTATTTACTATCTTGGAAACTCAGCAGACAGTCAGCTGTGAGTCAACAATGAGTTGAGTCCCATGATGGTCTGTGGATACCTCTTAGAAAATGGCCTTGGTTGTCTTTGACATTTTCCTTGCTCTTCTCATTGGGCACCTCCCTGTCGGCTACAGAGCCAGAGCTCCCTTCCCTGCTCTTAGTGACCAGATAGTGCACATCAGTTCCTAGGTCCAGAAATATTCAAGCAAAAATTCTGCTATGACTTATATCATGCTATGCACTAGGGTCAAAATACATGAACAATGAGACTAGGAAATATGACCAAATCTCATTCATCCAGTCTTTATCTCATCCAGGACTCAACCCACAAAAGACTCTTCACAATGTTTACTGAATTTAAGGTAACATACACCAGTGCATTTAAACAAGCTCTGCTCAAATCCCACTACTTCAGAGGGCTTTGCCCCACGAATCCCACACTTGGAAGGCACTCTGTTCTCATGGATTTCTACATAAGCTGTTAATCTTGCCGTCTTGCAGTTGTTGTTATTCACATGTTGCTTTTCATTATTCCCTAATTAATTTGTATGTGGTGTTTTACTTCCTCCATAAGTTATGGGTCTTCTAAGACAAAAGTCTTTTCAATCTCAAAGTATCTGAGCACAAGTGGGTGGGTATATATATACATATATATATGACTTGTTGAAAAAATATTTCTCTTTCACCTGGACTGCACTATTAGATACTTTAACTACTCAATACTTTGCTTGTTGCTAGTATGCTTTGCTTCTTCACAGGGGGGAAAAAAAAAGAAAATATTAGTAAAATATGACTCCTAAGATTTTCTAATACAATGAATTCCAAAAATAATTAATACTTGGTTATTCTCTGGAAGTGTCATAGATAATTCCTTTCACACATACACCCACCCCACTCCGTGCTTGCAAACGTTCCCATCTACTGAAAGGCTATATGTGTATAGTACATGGTATGTGATATTCAAATAACAACTCTTACACATCAGATGCTTAATTATACTTGATTACTGTAGCTGACAGGTGAAACTAGCCTATTTTACGCACAAACAAGTAACTTTGAAAAGGAGCCAAAGCTTCAATAATTAATATAAACTAAGTGGATTCTATATGACTTAGTTAAAAATAGGTATTTACCTAGATGACACTTACTTCAGTACACTAAAACAAAACAAAACAAAACAAAAACCTCACCAAATTCAAATGAGAATTAATTCAGGTTTTCAATGCTCTAAATCACACAGAAGGCCCATCTTTCTTTTGGAAGCTTCTGGTGGATTTGAGTAATCTGAGAGACATGGCTTTTGGCTTAGCAGTACAACATCCTAGGGATCATGCCACCAGAGTTCTCAATTTGTATTTAGGGAAACACAAGCCATGGAAAGCTATCTTTATTTCTACTCTGATGAGTTACTTATGTTGTTGTTATGTGTCAGGGAGTCTTCTATGACTCATAGTGACCCTATATACAATAACTCAGAACCCTGCTCTATCTAGAGTCAATTGCATCATCTCTGACACATGTACCCCCATTACCCCAGCCACTGAGTCATTCCATCTCATCTGGGGTCTTCCTCTCTTGTGCTGTCCCTCCACCTTTCCAAGTATGATGTCCTTCACCAAGAACTGGTACCTCCTGGCAACATGCCCAAAGCATGTGAGACAGAGCTTCAAAATCCTTGCCTCCAAGGAGCAGCCTGGTTACACCCTCTCCACAACAGACCTGTTTGTTCTCTTGGCAGTCCACGGTATGTTCAATACTCTTCTCCAGTACCCCAGCTCAAAAGCATCAATTTTTCTTCTATCATCCTTGGTCATTATCCAGCTCTTTAATGTATAGTAAGTAATTGTGAATTGTGAACACCATGGTTTGGATCGGGCCCACCTTAGTCTCTAGACTGACATTGCTGCTCTTCAGTCCTCTGTAGAGGTCTCTGACAACAGATTTTCCCAATGGTCTTCACAAATTAACATATCTGAAATATATACCTTTCATCAGAATAGCATAGTATTAACTTATTTCATTTATTGAGAACCCCATTATGCTTCAGATACCGGTCTAGATGCTAAGAAAACAAGAGAAGAGATAATGAAGCCCCTGTCCTAAGCTACCACACTCAGGCTTAATGATACTTTCTCAATGTCATCACATTTAAAAAAATTCTCTTTTAAAAAATCTTATGTTTAGGTTCTCATTCAATGATTTCTACACAACATTGGTCACATTCTTCACAAAGCATAAACATCTTCATTATTCTGTTCTAGTTTCTCTCCTTACAGTCTCAACTTTGTGCTAATGTTGTTTTGACCTTCTGGATTTATTGGTAACTATTAAAAAAGAAACACAGTATTGATGGGTGCTAGTTCCCTCACTCCAGTCTGTTATTTACCTCAGAGGCAGTCTTAGTTCAAGATGGTTTTTCTTTTTAAATTTCTTTTACTTATTTTAGTTCAAGGTTTGAAGATTGCCTCACAGTAACTGTCTCAGAGAGTCCTCTAATTCAACCAGTTAAGTCAGTTTGGTTTTACTTCAGGGTTTTTTTGGCAGGTTTTTGATATTCTGTTCCACATCTTTCTCCAGTCTACTAGAGTTTAATCTGGTTCTGACTGGACCTGGTGATGTTACCTTTTTAAACAAAAATAAATTCCTGAATTGGGATTTTCTAATTTTTCCCACTTCGGAAATGGCTTGCCTCCAGAAACCCTATGAACATGCTCAGGCCTTTCGTTCATAGGGTCGTTATGAGTCGTCTACCACTCGACGGCACCAAACAACGACAACAATAATTTAAGATTAATACTTTATGGTAAATTGAAGATACTTGTCATTTAAGAAATTTTAAATAGTTTCTTGGCCCAGTATTTCACCTGCACCAAATAATAGCCATGTGGAAGAACCATTGTGTTGCTGGTTATTATGCTGAGTTATTTGGAGTCATGTGGCTGAGACGGGCAAACTAGAACTGCTCTTTAGGGCTTTTAAGGCTATGATCTCTCAGAAGCAAATCTTCAGTTCTGTCTTCAGACAGCTAATTTTTCACCTAGTAGTGGGATACTTAATGGTTTATACCTCAAATGTATAAAAGATCACTATCCATTCATAGGAAGCTCTGGTGACCTTCTTACTGGTATGAAGTTATGCTGTCAACCCAAAGTCAGGCAATATTCAATGGGCAATCTCCTCTCATGAAATTATTGCCTTTGAAAACCTGCTGGAGGGTCAGCTAGGAATCTGTCCTAACTTGAAAGGTATAAAATAACAGCAACAACACTCCTCCAGACCTGCCTCCCAGTAAACTGTAAGAATAGTGAGCCTCTTAGAGTTCCTATCTCACCACATCCTTTCCAAAATATATTACTGGCTGTCCTGTTAAACTTTGCCACTGCTACTGGAGTAGGATGGTATCTTATTGTGGTTTTTAGATCTTATTGCCAGTGATTTGGAGCATTCTTTCTGTGTCTTTTGCCCATTTTGTAATTGGGTTATCTGTCTTCTTCTTGTGGAGGCCCAGGAGTATTCTATAAACTTTTGTTATGAGATTACTCTTGTCTGAGATGATATTGCCAAATGTTTGTTCCCAGTCAATAGGTTTTCTTTTCGCCCTGTTGGAAAAAGTTTTTGATGAACACAGAGTTTTAATCTTTAGAAGGTCCCATTCATCATTTTGTCTTCTTCAGATTGTGCATTTCTGGTGTATTTGACAGTCTCTTTATACTGTAGACTAGGGCTTCTAAGCTTGATCCCAATTTGTCTCCTATGAACTTTATTGTTTTGGGCTTTATTCCCAGGTCTCTGATATATCTTGAGTTGATTTTTGTGTATGGTATGAGATGTGGATCCTGTTTTCAGCTTTCTTCAGGTAGTAGTTAAGTTTTGCCAGCACCATTTGTTAAAGAGGTTGTCATTTTCCCATTTGATAGCTTTGATTTCCTTGTCGAATATCAGTTGACCATTGATAGCTGGGTCTGTTTCTGGGTTCTCAATTCTGTTCCACTGATCAGTGTGCCTGTCATTGTACCAGTTCCATACTATGTTGATTACTACGGCTGTGTAGTAGGTTTTGAGGTCAGATCGTGCTATACCTTCCACTACATTTTTGTTTCTCAGAAGTGTTTTGCTTAGGCAGGGTCTCTTGCCTCTCCAAATAAACTTGACAATTTCTCTTTCAATCTCCTTGAAAAATGAATTTGGTGTCTCGTACTGAGCGTGTTAGGATGTACAAACTTTCCTAATCTTTAGGCTCTTCAGACAGCTCATTGGAGATCTTCTAAAATATAGCCTGAGCACATAACCAATCAAGATGGAATATTTACTGCACTTACAAGCATGAATTCACTTTTCATTTTCTATGGTCTATCAAAAATGAATTTTGAGCCAGAATTACTAGTTTTATTTATGTCTATGAAACTCATAGGATCAACAAAGACCTCTGGTGCAAAGTGCTTTAACTTCACACAGACGTTTTAAAAAGAAGACCATTTGACTGATGGATTCTTTTGGCCTACATGTTGACCTTACTGTTCTGTTTCTCAAAGCTGTTCATATTGTGGTTATTGTAATAAAGCTCAGCTATAGAAAACCTGAAGCTATGCATCATAGCACATGCTTATTGTGTGACATGTTTATTGTTTTTCTTTCTTTTGGTTTTATGGTACATTCCCACGGTGTCACATGAGTAACTGCATATATATTTGTTTTCAAGGTGTGTGAGTTGGCTCAAAGGTCGACATCGGTGCCAGCTTTACCTTGTGGCTGCAAGCATATTAGTTTCAAGAACCATAAAGGACCAGAGGAAGTCCTTGTTCACTCATGCCACCTTACTGAGGCCATTCTTTACATTCTTGTTGTTTTTATGTCCTGTCCAGTCAGAACCCACCCACAGCGGACCCTCCAGAGACAGTAAATCTCGTGGCAGGAGATTGCCCAGCTTTTTCCCATGGAACAGCTGGTGGATTCAAACCATGTGCCTTTGGGTTGGCAGCACAGCTCCTTACCACTACACCACCAGAGCAAGAAACTGATCTTCCCAGTCAAATACTTTAAGTCATTTATTAAGTAGGACAATTTAAGGACTTCATTAAGCAATTGCTATTGTTTATTAATGTTGTTGGGTACTGTCAAGTGGGAACCAACTCCTAACTGATCTTCCAGTGAGTTTTCAGAGTCAGGAAATCAGTCTATTCTGACTCAGTGGCACACAACAACAAATCCCATTGGAAGATATTACCCGTATTTCTCCTGCAGAATAGCTATTGGATTTGAACTGTATACTTTTGGGTTGGCAGCGCAATTCCTTACCACTAAGCCACCAGAGCTCCCTATTTATTCACATTGTTGTTGTGTACTGTAGAGTTAGAACTGACCCACAACTGATCCATCCGCAGGTTTTCAGAGGCGGTTAATCACACGGGCGGAGACTGCCCATGCTTCTCCCACAGAGCAGCTAGTAGATTCAAACTGCATGCCTTTGGGATTGCAGAACAGCTTCTTGCCACTAGGCCACTGGAGCTCCCTTAACAAATAAATATTACCAAGAGCCCATTTACTATTAATTGTTTCATTTTCTCCCCACCCGTTTTAAAAAATAACAAAAACTTCTCCAGTAGGGTAAAAAGGGAAGCCACTGACTGGGAAAAAGTATTCGGTAATAACATATCAGATAAGGGACTTATATCCAGAATTTATGAAATACTTGAGCACCACAACAAGATAAAGGTAAATAATCCAATAGAAAAATGGGCACAGGATATGAACAGGCACTTCACCAAAGACGACATTCAGATGGCTAACAAACACATGAAGAAATGCTCAAAATCCCTAGCCCTAAGAGAGATGCAAATTAAAACAACTATGAGATATCATTTCACCCCAGTCAAAATAGCAAAATTTAACAGAACAGCAAGCAACAAATGCTGGCGAGGCTGTGGAGAAACTGGAACCCTGATTCACTGTTGGTGGGAGTGTAAAATGGTGCAACCCCTGTGGAAAGCAGTATGGCGCTTTCTCAAAAAGTTGCAAATAGAGATACCATTTGACCCAGCAATTCCACTACTGGGAATATACCCTGAAGAGACCATAGCTGACATCCAAGCAGATATATGCATACCCATGTTTATTGCAGCTTTGTTCACAATAGCAAGGAGTTGGAAACAACCTAAGTGCCCATCAACAAACGAATGGCTAGAGAAGCTGTGGTATATTCGCACAATGGAATACTATGCTGCATTAAAAAACAAGGAACTCATGCAATATTATTCAAAATGGTTGACTCTGGAGAACATTATGCTGAGTGAAATATCCCAGTCACAAAAGGACAATCAATAATGTGTACTGCACTGAAACAGAGGAGGGAGAGAACTGTTTAAAAGAGAGATGTAACTGGGTATTTCTGTCATCACAGGAGACTAGAGCGAGGGCTGCATGGTGGAGGGGACCTGGGGGAGGGTTTGTAAAACAATGAAAGAATCTTTTCTTTTACTTTTCCATAATTTTTGGACTCATGTACTTATAACTTGTTAGTCAAATTTGTGTCTTCTAGGTTGCAACACCCCCATGATACATCTTGAAGGATATGTACATGTACAGCCAAGCACAATCAATAAGAGTGCATCTGAATTCCAAAATCAATCTCCATAATAGTCTATGTGTTTCCTACTGCCAAAGGGGCCCTTTAGAGTAGTGAGAGAAGATCTTCACCCTGAAACCCACAGCGTCCCTTTTCAGCAGGAAGTAGCTAAGAGAATACGCCGTGCCCTTTTCCTTATGACTCAGGGTGAAGTCTCTCTCAGGGAAGAGTGATAGGGAATGGCAAAGGATACACCGACAAAGAAGATTAATCAGAACTGGCTTTGACAAGCACTGTGGCATTTGGACAAGAACAAACTGGGAGGAGGGTAGAGAGAATAGTGCAACAATGAATGAGTGGAAGCCCAAAATCTCTGTAAATGTTTATGAAAATTAATAAAATATAATTATAGAAAAAAAAATAACTGATCGGTGACTGCCATGGGGTTGCTGATGCCCTAACTTGGTCTCTTCATCTTTCCTTTGCCAGAGAACTGGTCCTTCAGATTCATCATTTCTGCTGGTATAGAAAGGACATACTTGTTGGTGGCTATCACTAAAGTTAACTACATTGTTTGTTTAATGATTATAGAAACAGCTATTTCCCCAAAATTCTCAACCTACTTTTACAAGTTGCTTAAAAATATCTCTTACCATGAGTTTACCATTAATTATTGTTGTTGTGTGTCACTGAGTCCTAAATGACACCTAGCTGACCCTCTGGAGAGTTTTCAAAAGCTGTAAATCCCATGGGAGGAGATAGCTCATCTTTCTCCCCGGTACAGCTGGTGGATTTAACTGCCTATCTTTGGGTTGACAGTGTAACTCCTTATCCAACAGGCCACCAGAGCTTCCTTTGCCATAAGTATCAAGTACCAAGTATTAGAAAATCCAGTAGATTAGATTCTAAGGATCTATTTTGTGACTACCCCCTCCCCCATTAAAGAGTTTCGCTTTCTCAATGCTTCTCGATTCAAATTCCTTGGATTGCTTCAAAGTGCAATCCCTTAGACAAATTTAGTTGCTTTTTAGAATCGCCAGCAATAGTAAAAGCCCAGTAGGAAACCAGCTTGATTCCAGGGAGCGGCGACCCTGGAAAGACAGTTTTGTTAGTGGCAACACGTTAGTCTCTCACACACTAAGCAACGATGATATTTACAGAGCAGTTTCTAAAAGGTCAGATGCTCGTCTTCTGCCAACAAGTGATGTTTTCTCTTGCAAAAAGAAGAGAGCACTGCAGACGGGTTTTGGTTTCTTGCAGTTTTTTTGCAAAAGCACACGTTTTCAGGGGACTGAACTTTTAGGACATTGAGAAGTTTTTGTGTTGTGGTTACAATAATGGAACAAAGATCTTTTTTAAAAAACAAAACAAGTGGTGGTGTCAATAGGAAGTTATGCAACTAACCCAAAGGTAGTGTCCCTTTGACGGTTCGAATCCACCATCAGCCCCACTAGGGAAAGATGGACAATCTTCTCCCGTGTGATTTACAGCTTGGGAAACCTGCCTGCGGGTCAGCTATGAGGTGGTTTCAGCTAGACAGCAATGAGTTTGTGTTTGGTTTGGTTTTTTTAATTAAATGATGACAACGATGAGAGACTTCTTGAAGTAATAATTTCTGTTGAAAGACTTTTCATCAAATGAACTTCCAATTTTTAAGCCAATTTTTCCTCCAAGTGGGCTCCACTGATGTGTTACAAGGGTGTGGAAGGAAAAACTCTATTTTTAAAGGGGGTCCTGGCATTGCTTAAGTTTGAGCAACCGCTTGATGCAACGTGAACCGCACCGCGCTGCAGACGGGAGCGGCGAAGGCAGAGGGCGCCACCGTGAGGCTGTCATTTCAACGCCTGTCATTTCAATTGTGGAAGGTTAGAGATCACAGGGAAGCAGAGCTATCTGCCGAAGAGACATCAGACAGTGTAGTAAAAAGGGTAATCCACTTATTTTTAGAGAAGTTTTCCACTCAGAGATCATACACGCTGTAGATCACAGAGACACATGCAAGCATGAAATTTAATTTTTAGGAACTCTTTCCCGGGGCTTCCATAGAAAGCAACAGTGAAAAGAAAATGATAATCACGACAAGGCAATTACAGAGAGGTTTGGGGGAAATGAGAAACTTTGCAAACACACAGTTTAAAAGATATTCTTTAATTTAAAAAACAATGAAAGCAGCATCATTTTAGCTCAGATGAGCTAAATTAATATCAGAACAGGTAATACTTTTCAATTTTAAAAGGGTCAAGAGGATTTGCAAGTTTTTCTCCAGATTTTATTTCATTTTTTAGTATTCAATACCTCTGAACATGACCAATATTGATTTACTGACCTGCCAACAGATGGAATAAAAAATGTAGTGTATCAAAGTAATACATTTGTGTTTTAAATACAAAATGAATGAGAGATTAAACGAGGCTTCCCAGATTACTACAAGGAAACAAAGTAGCTAATGTTAGTGTTTCTGCACAATGACATGCCATTAGCCCAAGCAAATTAGCCCAAGCGTTCTTTTTCCCAGGGCAATAATTCCCTTCCCTTTAGCAGCAGGCTCTGTTTAATTTTTTAATATTACTGAAAAAGAATAACAAAAAGTTCATCTCTTGATCCCTCCTTTCAACTGCCTATCTTCAACTCAACACTGCATGCACACTACTTTCAAGAAGACAGTTGTGATTTGGTATGTCTACCAGTGCTAAAAAAGAATCCCAGGACAGTGAAATACTGATTTTTTTCAAACCTTCCTAAGTACTTTCAAAGAAGACGGACAACTTGAGAGAGACTTTCTGAAACTTACACTCAAATTTACCCTGCAAGCAAGGTACAGTAAAATGGGAATTCAAATGGAAGAAATAAACAATACATTTGACCTCATGTTGTCACAAAGATACACAGGTAAGTTTCTTCAATTAAAGAACTCATTTTACATATTTATGGAAAGAATTGTTCTGGAACATAAATCAAAAGAAAATTTTTCCTTGAAAGTACAAGATGAAATATTATTGAAGGGCGTGTGAAAACTCACCTATGTTTTGGTTTCATCTCTATATCTATCTATCTATCTATCTATCTATCTATCTATCTATCTATCTATCTACCTACCTACCTACCTACCTACCTACCTACCTACCTACCTATTATTTTTACAGAGGCTGCTATCCATTGTTGCATTGATGTAATGCTCTCTGGGTCCAGTGGAAAGAAGGGGCTCAAGAAATGAAATTCTTACACGCCAAGTTTTCCAGCCCATCATCACTGCAACAAAATAATTTGTCAAATTGTCAAAATTCACAGTCATAGGAGACACAGGAAATTTTGCCCACGTTGGTGCCTTCACACGCTGCTAATCTCACCACTGGCGCTGTAAACATGATGGCTGAAGTGACAGCCTGGCTACAAATCCGTCTGGCAGCTTCATTAGACATCTCTCGCCTGACTGATTAAACTGCATTTAAGATCCACTTTTATTTTTTCAAGCCTTTTGTTTAAATTAAAAGGTCATGTTTTTGAGCAAATGATCTGCTGTTCCCTTCAGTCTGGTACCATAATACAGTTACATTATTACTGGTGTCGCCCCTGGTGTAGTGTGAGCTGGAGCCCAGACACAGACAGCAGCAAGGAGCCCCTCCCTGGGGACAGGGAGACCACTGGGTGGGAGACTGTTTATTTGCTGTCAAAGATAGCTAGGGGGCTGGCTGGGGAGAACATTCAAGTTCTTGTTCAATAATAACATTCTAATGGCATCCTAAAGAGAAAATTTGGTTTGCTAGCTTAGGCACACCCACAATTTGGACATCTTTCCTTTCAAATATTTAACAATGTGGGATTTGTTTTGGTTTTTCTTGAAGTGCATAGCGTTTTATAAACCTCAACATTTTATTATCATTCATTTGTAAGCAAAAACAACAACAACAACAAAACCCCCTTAACTTCCTAAGGACACAGAAAATATAATAGTAATACACTATACTCTACATACATAGAGCTATGGGTTGGTTCCAACTCAATGGTACACAACAACATACTCTACATAACAGTCACTGGGTTCTTGCTGCAATGTGCGGAGAGCTTCATATTACACATATAAAGCAGTGGCCCACACCCACAAATCCCTACTGTGAGCATTCAAGCCAAACAAGGCAACATAGGAAACTTCACTTACTCTTTCCTGTGGCTTTTTTGTCGATGTGCATGGCAAATACAGAAGACACATTTGAGAGATAAACTATTACTGAGCTGTTTTGACTTTGTGGGCCACCACTAAAGGTTGTTGCCCATGCATTTCACAGCAGGCGAGAGAGGAGGACTCTAAAAACTGCGAATATGTGAAATCTGCCCAGCCACAGAAATGAAGAGAGTTTCTTACTGGAGTTCTGGCTTTGCCTTTGTTTGACATGGTTTGTATTGTTTATACTGTCTGCCTTTGTTAAAGAAGGAAGATAGGTCAGAAAGCACACACACAGGTGTTGGGTTTGATGTTGGAAACAAAAGTTCTGTGTCTTATAGTTGGTGTTTTTAATTTGCTATAGAATTTTGAGCTTTCATTAAATGCTATGCAAAATTGATTTTTGGATTAGGTTCTCTCTCTCTCTTCCCCCCACCCCCCCATTTTCAATTATAATTAAATCCCCCATAATCATCAAGGGTTGAGTAGAACTGGTGTTGGCAAACTCCTACTGAGCATCAGTAACTCGTGTGAACAGGGTTAGTGAACCATATTAAAGGAATAGTATTGCCTTTTCATTTTCATTTTAATGAGCTTCAATTTATATTAAATGAATTTGCATATTGATACTATCAACAACAACAACAACAACAACAAACATCCCAAATCCTACAGCTTTTGGTATACTTGAAATGTTAAAGATTTGCAGTTCTTGGAGAACTTTTCTAATCTGTCTGCAGTGTAAAGCTTGAGTTCTTCAAATGCATTCACACAGCCTGCTCCTGAGAGTCTGTGTCCTTTAATGTGGATTGAGTTTCCACACAGGCACCAATGAGATGGAAGATTCTAGATTTGAAACTTCAATCAGTGATGGTCTCGATTTTTATTTCTTCAGTTTTCTGATGTTGAGAGTTAAAATGAAACACAAGATAAATGCTCATTAATAAAAAAAAATTCAGGTAATTTTATCAAGCCATTATAAAACCTAAGTAACAGAGATACATTTAAATAGAATTCTTTTCAAGAGATAATGGCCTCAAGTCTAAATCAATAAAGGAAATTGATTATTTCAAGCTCTAGACTTTCAAAATGTATTTGTTTACTTACAAATTTTATTAATTAAAAAAATGGAGAGGGACACTGAGGTAATGGTAAATTTAGTTCTTTGGGGTGTGCATGTCTATAAACAGTACTAACTCTTTTTCTAACTTAGGATCATTTAAGAAGCTATGTCCTCAAGCTGACTATGTCCTCATTAATTATATGTAGCATGAGGGTAAAAATTATAATAAAACTGAAAATTTATTGAAATAACTCAAAGAAAAAAATATATGTAAAATGCCTCATACTAAGTATGTAGCAACTGTTGGTTTTTGTTAACAAATTTGTTGTTCTTAGATGAATGCCAGACTACTGCTAATTAAAGTAACAATTTATATTTCTGATCTAATACGTCAATAAAATAAACCAATAACTTAGGAAAGGAATAAAAAGTAAATAATTTTGAAAAATTTATATAGAGATCATCTTAAAATTAAGGTATTTCACCTATTAATTTTAGGTGCAAAAATTTCCTCAAAATGACATTGCAGGATTGGGAGGGAGAAAGAAATCTGTCCAGCCTTTCCCATGACATATTCACAGAGAAAACAAGAAATCTACTTTCCATTTGAAAATTTCTACCAGTCAGTTTTGAATCCATACCACTTATAAGTTGTTTTATTTATTAATCATGTAAGTTCTAAACATGATTATCTTTTTAAAATGCTTAAGAGTGATGAATTTGTTTAGGAAAGCAGTATCAGCAATATGCAAAGCCATTTTAAACAGCTTTTTTTTTTTAAACAGATATGAAAAATACCAGCACACCACAATATGTGTTTAATTAGGAAGTATACTGTACTTAGGAGTATTCTAATGAATAATAAATGATGTTTTAGTTCCTGTGTCTAAGACACAAAGCCAAATAATCAAGAATCAAAGCAACTCAAAGTATTAGGTAACAATCAGCAAACTTGGGCAAGACTCCTTCTCCCCTCTCAAGTTTAATTGGCTCATTGTTCCCAGGAACTATAAACCATGGGGTTGGTGGCAGTGCTGAAGTTTACTTCTATAAAGGAAGATTAACATATTCTGGAACTTTACACTAATCCTTGTTTTGAGTTAACTCAAGCAGATTGGATTAGTAATTCTTACCTACCACCCACTAGAAGGGACCCCAGCTTCTTTTCTTTGACAACCAGGGGTATTGTACACCTTTTGTGCAGTATCTCCCACTGAAAATATTCTAGGGAAAGAAATCCATGAGGAGACAAAACCTGTTTTATATGAGGGGGACAAGAACGAGGCCTCTCAAAGCTGAACCCTGTAGTTTCTTCTCTATTATCAACCCTGTGCGCACTTGGTGAATTCAGGCTGTGGTTGGGGGTGTTCTGAGAAGTTCATTAAACATTTCCTCATCAGTGAACTGGCTTTTCGCTCCCTCTGTTCTCTTTCTCGGGAGAGCTGCTGCAGGAAGGCAGGAGAAAAGCCTTCTCCCTCACAACCTCCTGCAACCATTTCTATATCCTTTCTTTCCACCAACCCCTTCAGCTCTCAGATAGGACCTGAAGAAAAAGCAAACCAAACCTTTCTCTAATGGAATGATGATTACTCCAACCCTCATCAACACAATTACTTCACACACCTATTTCAGGAGTTTTCTTTATAGAAAGACTTACCAACAAATTCAAGTTCTGCCACACCCTGTAAAATGCCTTGAACCAGTAGGTTCAGATCTCAAAGGCCAATGTGTTCACTACGTGTCTAAGAAGTTTTCAGTTATCAATAAATGGCTTAAATGTTCCCTTTCTATGCTTATCTTTAATTTCCTGAATGCTTTGGGCTGTGAAACACATGGCTATTCATGACCCACTTCTTTTCTGCAAAGGTCAACAGCACAGAAATCAGTTACTGGTCTTATTTTCTTAAGTTGCTTTTGCTACAGAGCTGCTACCTGGCTCTTCTTTAATGATGGGACAAAGTAAATAACAATTTTTGCTAAAAAAATTATTGGGAGAAAAAAAGTTATTGTGAATAGGTAACATATTCCATTTTTCATTCATCAAATGAAGACTTAACTACTGTCACTCCAAATGCCCAAACATAATGTAATTGAAATTAATTGCCAATAAATTAATTTTTAAAATTAATCTTCTGCTTAAAATCACTTTATGTCATACTATTAAACAAACATCACTCAAATGAAGACAATTTTCTGATCATGAAATGGATATGGTGACGACAGGAGTATGAGGAGGGGTGATGATTTAGCCTCTGCTTGTGGCCAGGCACTACAGTTCAGTATACAATCTCGGGTGAGCCAGGCAGGTTTCTCCCAGTTCCACCAACGCAGAAGCTGAGAAGGCAGGTAGTATGCTTAAGGTCACACATCTAGCATGGGGATTTGAATCAATACTCAATGTGACTCCAATGTTCATATTATTTTAGTACCAAGTGTCTCACATTTTGGGTGATATAATTAGGGAAAGACCCTGAAGAAAGACCCTGTAAGCATTCCTAGAAAACAGATTATCTATAGTAATGACTTCCTAGAAACATTATGGAGTGATCTCTAAATGAGCGAGGTGACATGCTAAGAATTATCACTTGTTATGTGCTGTCAAATTGCTTGCCACGTATAGAGATCTATGTGCAAGAGCTCTGAACCTTGCTCTATCCTGTGCCAACCTTATTGTCTCTGACACACCTACCCCCATTACCCTAGTCACTGAATCAATCCATCAAATTGAGGGTCTTCCTCTCTTATGTTGTCCCTCCACCCTCCCAAGCATGATGTCCCTCTCCAAGAACTGGTCACTTCTTGCAACATGCCCAAAGCATGCTAAAGCTTCAGAATCCTTGCCTTCATGGAGCAGCCTAATTTCACCCTCTCTAGGATGAACTTGTTGGTTCTCCTAGTGGTCCATGGTATATTCAATACTCTTATCCAGCACCACAGCTCAAAGGCATCAATTCTCCTTCTATCATCCCTGGTCATTGTCCAGCTTTCTGATGCATAGCAAGTACCAACTTCTAAATTTTACTTCTTTAGCCTGTCTCACCACTAGCCTTTTCAAATTGTCTTTTTAGTGCCGGCCTAGAACTAGCTAAGCCATCTCTCTGACCCTTCTAACTCTGTCTCTTATTTGTTTCTCAATCACATTTCACTGCCTTCAAAATCTTGGTCCCAATACTCATCTCTGTCTTTCCATCAACCTTAGTGTTGTTTACTAACATTGACTTAGCATGACTCTTCAGTTTGAATCAATTTGCCTCAAAGAGTGGCTTTCCTAATTGGCCTTTCACAGCCCAGCCTTTGGTTCAGTCAAGTTACAGCTGCCTTATCTTTGTGTGTTAATATGAGCCAGTCACCATATTCTCTTTCTCTGACACCCTAGCTCATGTGTCATGAGAACTCTAACAAGAATAGCATGTTGTCATTGTTGTTGTACACCGTAGAGTCAGAACCGACTCATAGCTGACCCTCAGGGTTTTCAGAGACAGTCAATTGTACAGGAGGAGATTGCCTGTCCTTCTCCCATGGAGCAGCTGGTCACCTCGAACTCCACGCCTTTGGGATTGCAGAGCAGCTTCTCATCAGTATGCCAACAGAGCTCCCAAGAATAGTTTTAATTGTTGTTGTTTTATCATCAAGGTCACACATCTAGCATGGATATTTGAATCAATACTCAATGTGACTTCAATATTATGTTATTTTAGTGCCTTATGGTATGAATATGGTAACCACAAGAGACTATAGTTACTATCAACCAACATCCACCTCAACCATCTTGAAGATTGGGTTGGGTCAGGGTGTGACCTTCATAAAACTTCACTCACCACAACTTTCTGTCTCCTACATCTACTCACTAGACTTACTTCTGTAGGGAAGACAAATAAAAAGAAGTGGAGAAAAAGAGATAGACTAAAAATAAGTTAATCTTGCTAGAGTAGAAAGTGCTTCAAAGATCCATGGATCAAGGCGGAGAACTTTGAAGAGAAGAAAGAAGGGAATTGGAAAGGGATACTCCAGAGCATAAGTCACCCCCTGGAAGGAGAGTAACAGAGAAAGGTGAGTGACTTTGCACTCATCCCTCCTGCTCCTCTCCCTGCCCATCATGTATGTGGTTTTGAAACCCAGAATATCTGGCTCTGAGGTTTCCATTTCTTTCCATGAAGAAAAGGTATCTAGACTCACAGGGAAGAGAAGTTTTTCTTTTAATCCCAGTTGCCTGAAAGACTCACCTCATTTCTGTCTTAACTAGTAACACCCTTGGGGGGCGCAGGCACCTCCTCCTCACAGGAGAGAGATTCTCCCAGTCACACTTAATAGACTACAGCTACAGGTAACTGAAGAGATCTCATAGCAAGCTCTTGCTTCATTTCCCTTCCATCTACTGGATATAATCATGGACAAGTAGCACGAATTGCTCACATATGTGTCCAATAACCAGGTAAGATTCTATAATTATGTAAAAGTGTAAAGTACCAGATATACTTATTTAATGTAACTTGTGTTCTGGATTACTACTCAAAATTGCCTCTCTGTGTTCATTCTTAATAGTCTTTTGATCATGAAAAACAGGTGACCACTTACAACTCAAAAGAATGGAAAGACGCATCACTTTAACATATATTTATCAATTGTTTCTGGGGGTTTTCTAGTAGTGTGTGTGTGTGTGTGTGTGTGTGTGTGTGTGTGTGTGTGTGTGTTTTAAAGAGAATCAGTTTATTGGAAGATAGGTTTGCTACATCACAGAAAATTTGGAGCCAGAAATCAGTGGCTGGAATCTGGGGTTAGAGCCTATGATCTAGGAAATCCCCATGATCCTCTAGGCTGGAGAAGAACACTAAAAATAGCAGAAGTAGTCAGACTCCACAAATCAGTCTCCTAAGAAAACTGAGCTACCACATTTGCCTTATTCATAGCTAGACTTTCAGGTCATTGAGCTTCTAGGAAGTTTTCTCATTGATAAGAAATCCTTGTCCTCTGATACCTGATCAAATATGGTCTGAAAATACATTGTGGGTTTTTATGACCACTTTTCCAAATATTATTATCACCAGTTCTCAGTATTAGATCAGTTCCTCTTTCCTTTATAAAGGTAAAAGATGTTTTCCTGTTTTCAGAAAATACCTGGGTTTCAGGAAAGTAGCAGAGTTTTGATTCTTGGTAAAAATATAGAGATGAAAGAAGTAATAAATTAAGATTTCTTAAGAAATGACTATAAGAACTATTTGTCTGGAATGAGGGGGCTAAACATAAGTTAACATAGATGTAGAACACTTAAATAGATCTTTCACAAAAGAAGAAATTGAGCAGGTCATAAAAAGAATGCCTCCTCCCACCCCCCACCACCCAAAAAATGTCCTGGCCCAGATGGCTTCACAGCTGAATTCTACCAAACATTCAAAGTAGATCTATCACCAATTCTACTTAAATTCTTTTTATAAAGAAAAGAAGAAAGAACACTCCCAGAGTCAGAAGCAAGCATAAGCCTAATACTAAAACCAGGCAAAGACATTACTAAAAAAGAAAACTACAGACCAGTATCTCTAATGAATATAGATGCAAAAATCCTTAACAAAATCTTGGTCAATAGAATCCAGCAACACATAAAAACATAATTCATCACATGGGATTCATAACAGGTATGCAAGGATTTCAACATAATAAAAATAATCAGTGTAATTCATCACATTAACAAAGCAAAGGACAAGAATCACATGATCCTGTTTAGTGTTTTTCATATTTTCTGTGCTGTTCAACATTCTGAGCATCTTGTATGAGTTCTATCATGTTAGAAAAGAGGCAACATAAAGAAGATTTGAGTTTTCCCTTCACAGGGCTCACACCTTTGGGAAATGACTTTATATTTGACTAATAGGAATTGACATAGTGACTGTAGCAATGGACTCAAGCATAACAGAGAGCATGAGGATAGGCCAGGATAGGGCAAAGTTAGGATTTGTTGCTTATTTTGTTGCTATGAGTCTTAATCAACTCAATAGCACCTAACAACAACAATAAGAAGAAAATGAAATTAAACAAGAAAATATTTTCTAAGTTAAGGCTATCAATAATAAATAACTGTTGGAGTATTTGTTGTTCTCAAATAATTACCAGTAGTGTCCCTTTCATTCTCAAAAGTGTCCTAGCTTTTGCATATCCCAAAACTTCTCCAACAGGGTAAAAAGGGAAGCCACCGACTGGGAAGAAGTATTTGGTAATGACATATCAGATAAGGGACTTATATGCAGAATTTATAAAATACTTGAGCACCATAACAAGATAAAGGTAAATAATCCAATTGAAAAATGGGCACAGGATATGAACAGACACTTCACCAAAGACGACATTCAGATGGCCAACAAGCACATGAAGAAATGTTCAAAATCCCTAGCTCTAAGAGAGATGGAAATCAAAACAACTATGAGATATCATCTCACCCCAGTAAGAATAGCCAAATTTAACAGAATAGCAAGCAACAAATGCTGGCGAGGTTGTGGAGAAACTGGAACCCTTTTTCACTGTTGGTGGGAGTGTAAAATGGTGCAACCACTGTGGAAGGCGATATGGAGCTTTCTCAAAAAGTTGCAAATAGAGATACCACTTGACCCAGCAATTCCACTACTGGGAATATACCCCAAAGAGACCAAAACTGATATCCAAGCAGATATATGCACACCCATGTTTATTGCAGCATTGTTCACAATAGCAAGGAGTTGGAAACAACCTAAGTGCCCATCAACAAATGAATAGATAGACAAGCTGTGGTATATTCGCACAATGGAATACTATGCTGCACTGAAAAACAAGGAACTCATGCAATATTATTCAAAATAGGTGACTCTGGAGAACATTATGCTGAGTGAAGTATCTCAGTCACAAAAGGACAAATACTGCATGGTGCCACTGTTGTAAAACAGGACTGACCTTGGGGTTGGGGAGAGACTGAGAATGATGGGTTCAATAATGTATATTGCATTGAAACAGATGAGGGAGAAAACTGTTTAAAAGCGATATGTGATTAGGTACTTTTGTCATGACAGGAGTCTAGAGAAAAGGCTACATTGTGGAGTAGACCTGGGGGAGGGTTTATAAAACAGTGAAAGGATTTTTCTTTTATTTTTCCAAGAGGGTAGTGTACTAGGGGGGAGGATTGGGAAGGGAAAAAAGTGCAACAATGAATGAATGGAAATCCAAAGTCTGTAAATTTTTACTGAAATTAATAATAAATTTAAATAAAATTTTAAAAAATGTCCTGGTTTAGAAGATAAATTATGTGTGCATGTCATTTATAAGTGTTTGGGTTTAGGTAATAGCATAATGGGTAGATAGATACAGAGAGATTAAACAAGCCGATTGACAGTTACCATAGAGTTGACTCTGATTCATGATAATCTTAGGTACAACAGAACAAAGCACTGTCTAGTCCTGAGCCATGCTCACAATCATTGATATGTCTGAGTCCATCATTGCAGATATTGTGCTAAGCCATCTCACTGAGGGTCTCTCATAAATTCAAGGACCTTCTATTTCAACAACATACTGTCCTCCAGCATTTTATCGCTCCTGATGAAGTGGCCAAAGTGATAGTGAGTTGGCCAGGATTGGCACGTAGGTTGCAGTGCAGTGTCTCCCCCAGCAGCACTGTGAGAGCATCCTATGACAGTTTATGGGCCTTAGTCCATATTCAGCTGCAAGAGCATGACATGCTCCATACCATCTTGAGGGGCTGCAGAAGGAGGAAGTTCTGGATTCATTCTACTTGCAAAGAAAGTCTTGGTATTGAAGTATACTTTCTACATTACATTTCAAAACATCAGCTTTTATTTAATAAACTTTAAATTTGTCTTGGTCCTTCCCCCTCTTCTCCTCCCCCCACTGTCCTTCCGTTTTCTCAATATCCTTTGTGGTTCATCTTCATGAAGACATTGCAACTAGGCCTAAAGCTTTTATTTCTTTGATCCTTTAAGTGTTTAAATCTATCCAAAATTCCTTGAAAATAAATTAGGCTCCCTAAATATTAGTTAATACTCTTTGGGAGCCAGGAAGAGGAGCCAGGTCAGGCTAGCTTAACCCTAACAAAGGTATTTGATAGGTTTACTTAAATGAGAACTTCAATGGTAGCTTCAGGGACAGCTGAGCCTGAGACAAATGTTGTAATTAAAATTCACACTGATTCTCAACTTGACTTTACACTATGTGTCGATGTTAATTTTTTGTTTTGTAAATATACTTCCTCAGAGGTTTTAGGGAAGATGGCTACAAGCAGCTTACAAACACACTCTTATAAATGTAGAACAAATGTTATGAAGATTAAGAAGCATGTCATACATACTTCATTTGTTCCTCTTTTCTTCTTTCCTTCCTACTTTCTTTTCTTCGTCATTTTAAGTCTCTGAAAGTAGAATTTCCTTAATTTCCCTGTCACAACTTACAGCTGAAATGTAGTTGACTTTGTGCAACAAAAGGTACAGAAGTGTCAATGACAATTGGGAGGAAAATCCATTGTGACTGTAATAGAGCACTCTCACTGGAAATACTGTTACCACTGACGTTCATGATGACACAGAACTTTGGGTGAGAAAATATGGACCGCAATTCTAGACCCAGAAATGACTCAGAAGAATTGAACACTGAACATAGAGAAATTATAGAAATACCATTAGTTTTGCTTATTTTTCCTTTTAATTTAGTCACAAGAGTAAAATGATCAAATATATATATATATATTTCACAATAATGTACTTTGTACTCAAGTCCCAGAACAAATGAAATCAGTAATGTCCACTAGCCCACATCCATAAGAGCTGAGCTGCTAATTGAAATGTGGGCAGTCTGGATCCACGAGCTTCTCCGCAGGATAAAGGGGAGACAGACTATGCCCACTTAGATGGATAGTAGTGGAAGATGATCAGGATTCAGACAAGACTCAGTGGCACAAGATTTGGTTTTGGTTTTAGAATTACAGATATGCTGCAATTCTGAGCTGTTAGGAGTCTTTTTTATGGCATTCTACTACTATGTGGGAGAAGGGTGACCAGTCTCCTCCAGAGCAATTAACAGACTCCGAAAACCTACAGACAAGTCAGCCAAGGGTTGGTTTTGACTCAATGGTACACAACAACAACAATCAACAACTGCTATCTAAGGGAGCTCTGGCAGTCTAGTGGGTAAGGAGTTACACTGAGAACCCAAAGGTACAAAGTTTGAATCCACCAGCTGCTCTACAGGGGAAAGACGACCAGTCAACTCTCTTATGATTCACTGTCTATTAAAACCTACTGGAGGGTCAGTTATGAGTCAGTTCTGACTCAATGGTACATAGCAATAACAAATAACATTACTATTCCCCGCCCCCCCCCCAAGAAACAAAATAAACAGGCCTTTATTGCACGGTCTGAGAGGGACATCAAGCGACCTGGCTTCACAGCATGCAGACAGGATTGAAATGGTGCCTCAGAGCTCAGGGACCTAGTGGGTAAAGAGAAGCACTAACAACTCAAAAGCACATAGTTTGAATCCACCATATGCTCCACAGGAGAGAGAAGGGCAATCTCCTCCCATGTGATTGACAGTCTCTGAAAATCCACTGGAAGGTCAACTCGAAGTTCTTCTGACTTGATGGTCTATATTAACAGCTACTATGTATAATATGTATTTTGTATCTACACATGAAAGCATGATAACAGAGATCCCTCAACATGGTTTGGTGAAAAGAGTGTACTACAAAGGAGCTCAGGATTCTGCTTCCAAGTCTCATGCTATCTGGAGACCTGAGGGACCACTTAACCTCTCTGGACTGCAATTTTCTTGTCTGTAAGAGGAATTGGACAAACACTAAAATCTCTTCTGATTATAAAGCATCTAAAGTTTTATATAGTATAAAGCTAGTCATCTTTTCATAGAACTACATTATTTTAGAATCTGTCAAGGATGAGAACCGTGACACTAAGGAAATTGAATAAAGAAATGTAATCATTTTTATTACTTGTAAATATGAAGAATAAAGTGTTAGAGCGAGTGGTACTTGCAGGTGTTCCTATATCCATCACAACAGCGCGAAGTGTCAGGTATAAGCATTAATTAAATCTTTTCTTTCAACTTGCCCATGTTAAACATAGCGAGATAACCAGCGGAAGTGCTAATGAGTTTAGCATTACTGGGCTTCATCAGGAAATGCTGATTCCTGACTCTGGGTTATTTGTGCTGTGAGTTGATTCTATCTGTAGGGGGAAACAAGGTGCCAGTCAATACCTTAATTTCTTCCCAAAGAAGTAAGAAAAGGAAGTGGTCACCAGGTAAGCAGCCCAGACCAAAGGTATCCCACAGCTAAGAATCAGAGTGCAAATTAAAAACAGCTTGGTGTTCGGAATTACATTAAAACAGAATCTAAAATTTCTGTTACAGCACAATACAGACTAACTATTCAAGTTTAAAAAAAAAACAGTCTAGCAACCATTGAAAAAAGGAAGAGGAAAATATATGTAATAGTCCTATGGTAACCTGACCACAGGGATCCCTGGCTTGCCCACTGGTTAAGGGATCAACTGCTAATGAAAAGGTCAGCAGTTCAAGTCCACCAGCTACTCCATGAGAGAAGGATGTAGCAGGTGACTCTGTAAGGATTTCCAGCATTGAAAATCCTATTGTCTAGTTCCGCTGTGAGTCAGAATTCATTTGGTGGCAAAGGATCTTTTTTAAAAAATTATTTTTTTATTTTGTGTGTGTGTACCGTCAAATCAGATCTGACTGGTACAGGAGATTGTCCCTCCTTCTCCAGCAGAGCATCTGGTGGATTCAAACCATGCACCTCTGGGATTACAGTGCAGCTTCTTGCCACTAGAGCACCAGAGCTCTCTATCTATCTATCTATCTATCTATTTCTCTTTCTATCTATCTATCTATCTATTTATTGTGGCAAAGGTTTTTAACCTAACAACAAGGACAACATTTCTGCTGAGTCTAAGAGTTTGTTTTTCTGTGTAATATCAAAGCCATCATGATTTATTGTCTTGGGTATATTTTCATTAATTTCTTTTCATCACATTTGCATAGATATCCATGATATTGTTGTTTCTGATTTCTGCACACCACATAAATAGTAAAAATTCACATTCATTGCTGTCAAATCAGAACTGACTCATAAATGACCAACTGTTGAGTTTCCAAGACCATGAATTGCACCAGAGGAGGCTGTCCATTCTTCTGCTTTGAAGCTTCTGTGGATTCAAACTTCCAGAGATGCTCAAACATTGTATGAGCAACATAAACTAAGCAACCAGAGATTCTGGCTTTCCTCTGCAAGTCCAAAGCAAAAAACTCACTGACACCAAGTTGATTCGATGCATAACCAACCACCCTGTAGGACAGAACAGAACAACCCTATGGGCTTTCCAAGACTCTAAGTCTGTAGGAAAACTGCCTGCCTCATCTTTGCCCTATAAAGCAGGTGGTAGGCTTGAACTTTCAACCTCCACTTATCCACTGGGCTGAAAGTCTTAACCATCGTGCCACCAGAGCTTTTACTGTTTCCTAAATGTACAACAGCACAACCTCGGTAGGTTGTTTTATAAGACAGGGAATTAAGGTAACTAAAGTGAGAGTTATTCAGGATCAAGAAAGGAATTAGTGTCTAGACTTACGTCTCTGTCTTCTTTAAACAAAAACAAAAGCCCCAAACACCTCAAACTCATTTCTGTCAAGTTGAAACCAATTCATAGCTGACCTCTACAGTGGGTTTTCAGAGGCTGTAAATTGTCCATTTTTATCCAGTAGAGGCACAAGTGGATTTGAACCTCCAGAGAGACAGCATCTTTGGGTTAACAACACGGCTTCCTTATCGACGATGCTACCAGAAACTGCCCCCCTGCCCCATGCCATTGAGGAAATGCAAAATGGAGCTCTCATTTTGGCTTTCATTAGTGCATGATGATTTGGAAATGGACATAAGGATAATGTCCCCAATAAGAAAATTGTGAAATAGTGGAGGATGCTGAGGAGGAAGCTATTCAACAGCTGTCGTTTCTGAAAAGATATTTCAGCTGATGCATTTATTCTAGGTGACACTATGGGTTATCTAGAAGCTGGTTACTGCTCTGGAATACCCTCCAGTAATTCATGCTTGCTTGGATTTTTACTCATTTCATGGTGTTTCAAACTTATTGGAAGCAGGAGTGGCATCCACTTTCTAAATAACATGCCTCTGTCAATTCTAAGAACTTTGATAAATGTTGATAGTTGTAGAGGGTCTTCAAGCCTTTTGTTCATAGGGGTGCTATGAGTCATGCTCGATTTGAAGACAAGAACTACTCACTTAAAATACTATGTCCGTAACATAGCACTCCAAGTGTCTAGACCAATTTAGAATCACTCCAGCTAGTTTTCTTTTTCTTAATATAGTAGCTAGTGCTTTCTTTGACTTTTAATGTCTTTTTTTTTCATTTAAATGTGTGTCTTGTTTTGATATCAAGCCAAATACCTGAAGCATGCATGCTATCGGGTCATATTCTCCCTTTTCTACACTTGACCTTATCATCTGTACCCAACTGCAGGACTTGACAGTTTCATTCCTATTAAATTCCTTTTTGTTAGATTTTGCTCATTGAGATATTTTTAGGCATTCATTCTGCCTGCCAGCAAAGAGCTTTGCCACCCTGCTCCAGACCCTTTGCAAATGTGACTAGCATATGCGCTGCCTCAACAAGCAAGTGATTGAGAAAAATCATGAGTGCAGGGAAAAAAGCACAGACTCTCTGAACGCCAAAGCCCTTTTTTAGGTGACATTCATAAATCAGGTCCTGTATTAACCAGGAAAACAGAAACACCCACCTTCAATTCTTTTAAAGAGAGAAGATTTAATAAGGAAGATTTGTTTCACAAAGAACTGAGAAGAGACTAGACAACAATAAACAAATTCAGAGTAGCCACAGGAGACCACCCTCAGCACTGAAGGAGGCAGGACTAGAGGGCCTGCCTTTGGGAACTGGAGTCATTTGTAGAGTCATAGAGACAGCCACTATCAGGGCTGCCACCAGGGCACAGAGGGATGAGGAGAAATAGTTCTCCCTTTCTCTCACCGAATTAGCCCAACCATGAGGCTGCTAACACAGAGAAACCCAACCTAGTGAGCCCTTGTAACATAGAGAAAACGAATGCATTTTAATTCATACAGGCCTAGGGATGGGATAACCCTTTTTGGATAGGGTATTTGGATGGAGCTTATTGTTTCTGACTCTAAAACAATTTCTCCACATATTTTGTAAGAAAACAAAGGAATATTCTGTTCTTGTTGCTGTTCTTGTTGCTATGAGCCCAGAGAGTCAGCTACAATGCAGAGTGACAGAACGAAACCCTGCCTGATCCTATGCTATCTTCACAACCCCTTTGGTGCTTAAACTCATTGAGAGTCTTCCTCCATTTTGCTGATCTTCTGCTTTTTTGAATGCTATGTCCTTTTCCAAATATTTGTCTCTCTTGACTGTAGGCTCAAAGTTTGTGAGACAAAGTTGCACTATTCTTTCTTCTAAAACACAAGGAGGCTATACTTCTTCTGAGAAAGATTTGTTCTTTTAGCAAGCTCATGCTATATTCAATATTCTTCGTCAGCATCACAATTCAGAAGCATAGATTCTTCTTCAGTCTTCCTTTTCCTATTCAACTTTCATATTCACATGAAGTAACTGAAAATACCACCATGTGTGTCAGGGACATCTTCGTCTCTGACATTCTTGCTCTCTGGAACTTTAAATAGGCCCCTTGCAAGATTTGCAATATGTTGTTTCATTTCTTAACTGTTTCTGCCATGGGTGTTGATTCCAGGTTCAAATAAAATGAAACCCTTGACAACTTCAATTGTTTCCCCATTTACATCACCTTTTGGGCAGTGCTGAGAATTTTTCTTTCTTTCTGTTGAAGTGTCATCCACAGTGGAGGCTATAGTCTTTGATTGTCACTAAAAGATCCAAGTCCTTCTCACTTTCAACAAGCAAGATTGCATCATCTGCATGACACAGGTTGTGAATCTTTCTCCAATCCTGATGCCACGTTCTCCTTCATATAGTCCAGCTGCTCATATATTTGCTTAGCATGCAGATTGAATTAGTAGAGTGAAAGACTATGACCCTGACACACAGCTTTCCTGGTTCTAAGCCATGTTTGTTCTGTGTGAAGAACTGCTTCTTGGTGTAGGTACTGGTTCCACGTAAGCACAAGTAAGTGTTCTGGAACTCCCATTCTTTTAAAGGTCATTCATAATTTATTATAATTCACACAGCTGAATGCCTTTGCATAGTTGGTAAAATACAAGTAAACATTTTTCTGGTATTCTCTGCTTTGAGCCAAGACCCATCTGATATCAGCAATGAATCCATTATTCCACAGCCTCTTCTGAATTCAGCTTGAATTTCAGGAAGTTCCCTGTCAACAAAGTGCTCAAGCAGTTTTTAAACAACCTTAATGAAGATTTTACTTTTTTTTGGATATTAATAGTTTTTTCTATTGTTGTTATGTGCCGTCGAGTCACCTGTGACTTGCAGCGACCCTCAATAATTTCTGCATTGTTAGATCAGCTTCTTTAGGAAAGGGCACAAACACGGATCTCTGTCATTGGCTAGCAAATTGAGAGTCCCATCAAACTAAGAAATGTCTGACTCTAATAACTTATTCTTAGTGATCTTTTGCTTTCTCATTTCAATCTTCATAGATGATCTATCTCCATGAATCAGTAAACTATACCCTATGAGCTGGATCCAGCCTGCTCTCTGACTTTGCAAACACAGTTTTACTGGAACCTATACAGCCATATTCGCTTGTTTGTGCATTGTCTTTTTCTGCCTTTATGCTATATAAGCAGAGTTGAATAGTTGCAACAGAACCTGAAAAGTCCAAAATATTTACTGATTCTTTATCTTAAAAATAATCCTCTTCCCTATCATTTTCATAATGCAATTCTTTTCTTGTGTATTTATCATTGCTGATCTTTTTTATACCTCACCTAGTTTCTATTTTGCCTGTTGGCTAGTGGTAAATCAGTCTCCTTTGTTCCTTCTCCCATGTTGTTGTTGTTGTTGTTAAGTATGATCGAGTTAAGTACAATTTATAGTGACGCTATGAGCAGCTGGCCTGAGCTCTGTCCGACCCTGACTTTAAAACATCTCACAGTGGCCTGCAAGGTCTAGCTATACAATACTCACCCTCATGATTTCTCTGACTTCATCTGCCATCCTCTCACACTGATTAAGTTCTATTCAATTCTAGATTGTCTTGTTTAGCCTACTAAAATATTTTGTAGCTTCTGATTCTCTTTCTTTCTAATCCCAAGAACATGTTCCACACACTCTATTTCGGGGCGTTTGCACGTGCCAATCTCCCTGCCTGGATAGTGATTTTTGGGATATTTGCACTGATGGTTTCTATACATCTTTGCTGAAATAAGTAATTCTCCAATCTTTCAATTCAAAAATTGCAATCATCGCCTCTTTCCCTGTAGTATTTTTTTTGTCCCCTTCTCGAACTCTTTTTCTAAGAAAGCGTTCATCACTTTGTGATACATTTATTGCTAATTGTCCATTCTTCTTCCAATTTCCATTCAAACGTAAACTCCAGGAGGCCAGGATTTGTGTTTGTTTTGTTCACCAATGTATCCTCAGCATCCCAGACAGTGCCAAGGCAGGCATGCAATACATATCTTTTTGAGTCAGTAAAGATCAGGATACACCTTAACATTTCGAATAATCATTTACTTCTTTATCATCTCTTCTTTCATCTAAGGTTCTACTTAGCATGTTTCTGCAAGCAGGAAGAACAGTATAAGAATTGCTGTATACCTGGACTAGAAAAATAAGAGATATTTAACTTTGCAAATTAAATTAATAACAATTAAGATTTTGTAAGCATTCAAGGAGTCTGTTGTTGTTGTGTACAATCAAGTTGGAACCAACCCATAGCTGACCCTCCAGGAGGTTTTCAGAGGCATCAATCAATCACTCGGGAGGAAATTGCCCATCCTTCTCCCAAGAAGCAACTGGCTGAAGGATTCTGTAGATTTTAAAAATCAACACAAAAGAACCAAGGCAGCTCGACTTTTTTTTTTATATAAAATAAAAGAAAATCCATTTTATTGTTTTGGAGACAGTACAGTCCAGGTGGATGTATTACATTCTTCAAGTTACATTCTCATTCCCTTTTCCTAAGTTGTTCTACCATTCACATAAACTTAGTGTCTCCCTCAGTTTTCTATCTAGTCTTGCAGCTCTACTTTTAATTGAAGTTCCAAAGACTTGTTACTCCCTTTCCCCATCATGACTCCTTTGGTAAAGTTGCTATAACTTACAGGTGTAAGGAGAGTAATAAAGGGGCCTGAGAATTGTGTTGCAATTCTTGAAGTTACAGGAAGTACTTCCGGCCCTCAAGTCAGAAATGGTATTTGTTCACCTCTTCCTTTCCCTTTTCTCAATTCATTAAGCACTCCAAGAGATGATGCAAATGATAACCCCAACTCCTCAGGCACAGAGAAAATTTCGCCAAAGGTGTGCTAAAAGGTAACTATTAAAAATCAGTGTGATAGGGCACTTAAAAAAAATCACTGTTAGCCAATATCATTGACTTTAAAACTATTTTATTGACCTATTTGAAATTATAACACAGGTCTGTATTGCTTCACCTCTGTGATAGGAAGTTACATGATTTGGACGTTGTGCAAACACCTGGACTGGATGGGCATGAGCTCCCAGGCTCAGGGGCCACAGTGGGGGATGAGACACCAGCAGCCGGTGCTGCAGGCTTCACAAGTCGTTGTTTGTCCAGGTCCTGCCAAAGGCAATAAGGCAGCAGGGCACCTCAAGTGAGTCCCTCTTACCTGTACTTTCTTTCTTTGCTAAGTCACATGTGAGAATGCCCCTGGGTTGTCAAGAATGTCAAGGCCATTCAAACCAGTTTTGAGGCAGTGTGATGTTTACCTTTCCATCAGCAACCCAAAGGACAATACCTTGCAAACACAGAGAGGAGGCATGCAAAGTTGAGGAAGTCAAAGAGACTAGGGTTAGTAGCTTGAGCTGGGGTCTCTCCCACTGCAGACTAGGTAATTTCAGCTGGGCAGAAGTGGGCCTCCAGCCTCGAGAGGAGGCTCTGGCCTACTGGCACTCAGATCCCTGGCACCACAGACATGTAAGGTTGGAAATTTTCAGAAGGAACAGGTGTTAAGCCATACATACCTCTATTAAAAAAAAGCCATGTTTTCCTCAGGGAGCTGTGCTTTACTAGACATTTTGAATCTAAGTCTCTGCCACTGAACTTTCTTATCTTTTTTTTAAGGTGAAAATATTTATCTTATAATATTTATTTATTAGAAAAGATATGTCACAGAGAGCAAGAAGGGTGCTTTCTGTCAAAGTGGAGAAAATATCTTTAATAGCTATCTTAATAAAATCTTATTAAAGCATAATTTGAAGTTGTCTGTGTATGCTCAAAATCAGTATTTTATCTTTTTCCTTCCTTCCTTGAATAAACTTTTGCTCTCAGACTATCATTTTTTTCACATAATTATTTATTACTTATCACTGATACATGAAAACCACATAAAGAATCCCATAAATTAAAATATTTTTGTCTGAAATATCTCTTCTGTTACCTTGTGTTTTTATATCCTATTCTTTTTTAAATGATCTTTATCTTATAATGGTCATCATACAAAATTCATATACATTGTGTTTCATCTATATACATTGTGCTTCACACATTTCTCTACTCACATTGAGAATATCACTTCATTATTCAAACACATGCCAGCTCTCATTGTTGTGAATTTGTATGTTTTTCTCACTTTCAAATTTTAAAACTATATCCCTTTCTACTTTACCTTGTAGGAAAAAAAATGTAATATATGTGTAGAGATTTAAAACATTATGATCTATGAAATTATGCATTACCATAAAACATGAAGTTATTCTGCTTAGATGCACAGAGATTTTTTTTTTTTGAGTCTCCAGGAAGTTGAGAAGCCCTCACCAGTAAATGACCTAGGTTCTTTCTGACCGTTCTTTAGGTTCTAAGTAAATGCTTATGATTTACTTTTAAATATCTTAAACTTAATAAAAACATGATTAAAAGAAAGATTTAATTGCATCCCCAGTACTAGCCTAAAACTGTTTCAAATGACCTCCACCCTCTCTTATTGCACAACAGCCTTTTGTTCTGGGTTTTCCATCTGTTTGGTAATCATTCTTCAATGGAAGTCTCAATTAGAAAAAGAAAAAGGGGGGGGGTGGACACAATCATTTAATTCAAAAATTAATTTGGAGATCAGGCAACTAACTTGGGCTCATGACAGCAACTTAAAGCTTTTCAGCCTTGGCCACATGATCCAAAGGAACTGAGCAACAACTGTTTAGCTGCTTTAATCCTCCTTAATTTGAGTGCAAAGAAACTCACATGTGCTTCTAAGAACATTTTTGGAGTACAAGAAGTCCATTTCTGGGGGACACTGTCTAATGCCCTTGTTTTGCTGATCTCACTACATTCTAAATTAATTTTTGTAAATCACACATAAGCAGAGGGTGGCGTGAGCAAGGAGGGAGGGAAGGAGCAAAATGTAAGGCTGTTTGTCCTTGTGGTTAGAGCGACCACTGGAGGAGTCTTCAAAGATCTTCTTCATCTCATGGCAAGGGTTTTCTTTATTTTGTGAGAAAGCAGGGTCTGTGCAGAAGACAATGGCGTGGTATGCCACCCCAATGTATCTCCGAGAAGCTGGTGAAAAGCGCTGGAAGAGAGTACCCTGGCTGGCTGCTTTCTCTTCCTTTGTGTAGATCCCTCTAGGGTCACTGGTCTTTAGAAGAACTTAATTAAAATCTGTGGACCATTTTCCAGGGAATAGATTAAGCCCTTATGGTAAATGTGTTCTCTTTGGAGGCTTTGAGTCTCCCTTGACTTGTTTTACTTGGGAGAGAAAAAAAATCTTCAGACTCAAATATTGGTAGGTTTCCTATGCCTTTGCAGCTTGGTGTGTTGGTAGGCAATTGAGTTCTCAGATTTTTTTTTTGTGGGTGTCACTTAGCAAAATGGAGACTCAGGAAATCAGGCAGGTCAGGACTCTTCTGGGAAAAACAATGAAGTAGGAAGACCTCATTGCTCTGGGCCCTCTGTTTGCATCTCAGACCTTTGTCCCTCTTGCTTCTACCTCCAGTCCTTCAGAGAATCTCCTTTAATGCAAAATCCTCCTGAACCATTCATTCATAAAGGTGAACTTTCATTCATGAAGGATCAAATCATTAGAAACAAGCAATAAATAGTAGGGAACATTTAATTAGGGAGCTCTGGTGGCTTAGTGGGTAAGGAGCTGCCATTCCAATCCAAAGGCAGAAAGTTCAAGCTCACCAGCTGCTCCAGAGGAGGAAGATGGACAGCTTCCTCCTTTGTGATTTACTGCCTCTGATAACCCACTAGAGCATCAGCTATGAATCAGTTCTGACTCCATGGCAATGAGTTATTGTTACTCCTGAATATTTACTTAACTCTTGCTCTTTGTTGGTCATTGTTCTTTAGCCCTTTTCAAGTATTTTTGTAAAGTCACAACAATCCAATAGGGTAACCATTCATATTCTCATTTTTCAGCTAAGGCACAAATTCAGACAGTCATAGGAGTCTCTCAGTCACATAACTACAATCACTGTTGATATGACCAGTAACCCTTGGATTGGTAGCATTTTACTAAGAGCACAGCAAAAGAAGAAGGTCATAATCGAGTATTTTGGATCAGTGGAGTCTTTCGGAGGCTCTGACATCCAGCCTTAGGATCAAATGCCCAATTCTGACCCTACCATCATCCTTCATGTACTAATAAGCTGATTTAGAATGAAATAATATTTATAAGCCTGTAACATTAAGATAGTAAGAAAAGTAAAGTAATTTAGGGATTCACAGCCACTCTGACTATACATCATGAGCTCCAATTTCATATTCAAAACAAGAATTCATTTTCTGAATTCTCAAACCTATTCTTAAGATGAACATGAAATTCTGATGGAATTGATTCAAGATTATATCTTGGTTCCTGTGGACTTATTTTCATTTTCTTCAGCCTCAGTTTGAACTTACATATTGATGATCTCACCCACAGTCTGCCCCTGGCCTAGTTTTGTTGTTGTTGATTGCAATCGAGTCAAGTAGATTCATAACAACTCTATGAACAAAAGGCCTAATGCTTTTCTTATAGCTATTGTCGTTTCTCCAAGTTCATAGAGTTTCCAGAGGCCTGTGGTTTAGGAAGTGTGTCAATCCTGCTTCCAAACCTGTTTTACAACTGGGAGCTCCACCAAACACTGTCCACACTGGGAGAGCATTATGGTATTTGATACGCCAATGGTACAAGGTTCAGCATCACAGCAAACCCAGATTACCTCAGTACAGCAAATTGACTAAGAGTGATGTACAAACTAGAATGTTCCTCCAAATATAACAACACTACTCTCACTTGGCAGTGGTTAAGTGTCCTCAAGTTGAATATGACTCATAGGGACCCTATGAACAAAAGACCTAATAATAGTTCTTAGCAAAAGCTTTAAATTAATTAATTAATAAAAATGTCTTCTGGTCTCTCTTTTTTAAAATTTTATATTGGTTTGCTCTCAGAGTTGATATACATTGTGCTTCACACTATTCTTTATTCATATTACATTTCATACAACCATTCCTGTGCATTATGTTTTATAAAATCAAACACCATTGGATGTTGCCCATCATTACCCAGTCTTTTCAGGTCCCCACCCTGATCCTTCCCATTTTCTTCAGCTCCTCCCTCCATCCACAAAACTGTGCAAACCTGTGGTTTCACCTCTACCCATCCTTATCCCTCTGCTTCCACCCCTTCCCCCCTAGGTTCCTCATATATGTTTTACTAGTTATCCTTCTAGTTTTATAATAATGATCTTATGCAGTATTTATCCATATGAGACTGAGTTCGTTCACTAAGCATAATACCAATGTCTATCTTTCACCATATTTACAACTATGAGACATTATGTTCACGCTTGTCTGCTAAGTGGTCCAATGTAATATCAGTTTCACTGCATTTCCAAATTCAAGTATTAAAAAACTTCAAGACTGAAAGAGCAAATTGGTGAAAGGCAGACCATGTGATTGACCAAATAACTAGGAAGTGAATTAATTACAGGTCTTAAAGCATCTGAAAAGGCTGAAAGAGAAGATTAAACTGCAGAACTGAGAAAAATTTAAATAGGACAGGGCTATATTTAATTAGTGCAATACTCAACACAGTACTTGGTTTCTAGCAGATACGCAATAAACCTTATTGAATGACTGAACATACTTGTAAATGAAAACTTTCAGATAATGACTAAAATCTAAAATATGCTTCAGTGTAGAGTTAACTTGAGAGGTAGCCAAGACCATACTTGAGATTATAGCAAATAACTCTAGAAACACAAGGTCAGATAGACAAAGAGCAGTTTTGTTCTCATACTATTTGATCTATGATTGCTCTGATCTGACTTACTTAACTCAGGAAACTTTAAGAAAGCAGGAGTGTGAACAACCAATTAAAAACCAACAAAAGGGTTCCAGGTCTCTAGCAGAGATAGCCTGCACGTGGTAGTAGTGTGTCCAGAACTAAAGGAATCTAGTCACAGAGATGATCAATGTATCAATAAGGCCAAGGAAGCCCTCATGCTTTTTTCCTCACACACTTACCCAGGCTAAGGGGGCAAATGCTCTATAAATACCACAAGTAAGACCCAAATGGGGTCTTACTAAGAGGCCATAATAAGGCAGTAGTAACTTGCCTTCTGTGCTCCAGGCTCCTTGATCTGCTCAGTCATTGCTGAATTGGACAGTTGCTGGCAACACTGTGATTCAGAAGTCTGGCAGCAGTTTCCAGAAAGAATTACCTATAGCTATTTTTATGGATGGTCATTCAGATAACAATGCATTCAGCTAGACTTACTTTGCCATAGACCATGCTGTTGGATGCACAGTTATCAGTCTACACATCCACAACAGCAAAAATATATCGAAACCCCGCAGTTTTCCCTCCAGTTCTCTGTCTCTGTCTCAAATGGCAGAATGTCCATAATCTTTTTTGGCATGGAATTGTTCATTTCATTTGTGAATGGAGACACCAAATCTGCTCCAAGACTCAGTTCAGTCATTACCCCTGGTGGGTAACAAAATTGTCTGCCTCTATCCTTCCATGTTGGGTGGTACTTTCCCTCACTACAACTAAGTTCCTTAAGGTAGTTGTTGGCCATTTTGCAAGCACAGCTGCAGGACCGCAAAGAGTTAAAGTGTCATTATCCAAATGCATTCCAGCAACCCACCCACACCATAGCCCCTGCTTGTGAAGGAGCAAAAGCAGAATTCCCACAAATATTTGTCTCCCCCAAATAAAAGCAAAATTGAGGAGGACGACCAGACTGGGAAACAAAAGAGAGGAGGAACCTCCAGGGGAAAGTGGCAGATGGTCCACCAGGTGGACTTTGACAGTCCCCAGAACTGGCCAAACCGACTGGTGGACCAGGCAATTTTTAGCAATGATTGCAGTGTGAGCCAGAGTGCACCAGCCATATGGCACACTGCCAGCCATCACTCCAAGCGACATTCCTACCAGAGAAGCAAAGCATTCATTCCCGGAACAGAGCTGAGGGGTCCATGGAAGGAAGTTAAGGAGAGCAAGCAGGCAACTGGGATGGAGAGACACTCACTTCACAAACCCAAACCTAGCAGGTTCCAACATGCCTGAACAGGTAACTAAGAAGGTGGCCTAACCTTTGGTCTCTACACACCCAGACACGTTGCCCTCTGAGAAAGATTTGATTTACTCAAAGAAGTAATTAAATTTGGTGGCATAGGGCTAATCAGGATAGCATTCATCAGCACTCAGCTTGGAAAATTCTTTCTCTCCCCTTTGTAAATGCCCAAACCCTGGGCACCTTATTATTCCAGTGTCTAATTAAAAAGGAACAGGAACAGTTCAATAACCTGGAGCAATCCATCATGTTCAGAACCTAATAAAAGAATGCAGGTCGCGAAGACGCTCTCCCTCGTACCGTAAGGCTTCCGCGGCAAGAAAGCAAGGAGCTCCTTGGCGCTTTACCTCTGTGCTGACTTAACTGTCATACTGCATAGTTGCTGCTAAACTGCACGGAAGGTATTTCTAATCTCAGGATGGTGACTGGAAGGGGTTGAAGGACACAAATTAAGTCTCAGAGCAGTACAGCTGAGTAAGAATGGAAGGTCAGTCAGTTGACTCTTCCCACAATTCCCTGAACAAGGCAATTATTCATGAAGGAAATTTCAAATTATTTTCATTAGACTTGTGTTTTACCAATCTAACCAAAGTGATTAATTAGGGATTAAAATATTTACTCTGCACATGCTGCCTTGGCTCAGCACTAGCATATTTAAGCATTGTGCTAAAAGGGTCAGCTGTTTCCAGGATTGTTTGGAATTCATTTCCTATTTTCTATGTAAAAGGGCACTGACATGCATGTCTATACCATACTTAGGGTCTCGGTAGACACCAAGCTAGAGATGAAGAAAGAGCCTCCCAAGCTCTCATTCTTTATCCCCAAGTTTCTTCCTCATTGGAATGATTTTGCATCAGTGGCTAAAGTCCCACTGTTTCTGTTTTAGCAAGGTAGTGAGGGTATCTGGGGGCAAACGAAACACCTCTAATCAATGACACTCTATACATCAGTGACAGGCGTATGGTGAGGTACATTACGACGCACATATGTGATGGAAGCTGGTAAGACTGGGAAAATTTCCCAAGGTTACAGAAGAGTGTTGAGTTATATGATTATATAGAGCAAGTCATAAAAAAAAAAAATCCGAGTACTTCATAGCAGCGGCTGCAGGTCTGGGTATTGAAGTAGAACCCTGAGTCTCACTTGTTCCTGGCGCACCCTACAGAGGTGTCAGAGCATTTAGATGAGTTTGCATTTTTGTCCAGAGTTTACTGCTGCTTTGTAGAATACCAGCACAGGATATGCATCTCATTTATTTATTATGTTCCAATCTTTTAAGATACAATCACGGTATTATCGAGAGAGATGATGGAAGAGTTGTTTTCTTAAATTGTTTCTACATGCCTTCACTGAAGAGATGAAGCTTGTCGGGGGCTGAGGAAGGATTCTGTAACTATGACTCTGAATATCTCTACAGTAGTCAGACATGCAGATGAGGCTTGGACATCTTTCATTTTTTACTTCCTGCCAACAATGCTAATCACATTCCTTCACCGGTTCTCACCAACTCTTCAGAAAAAAATTATATATATAATTATATAGATGATAGAGGGATAAATCAATTAATTGCCCTAGAAGCAGAGAGGGCAAATCCCTGCTGGTAAATGGCAGGGTGATGTATGAAGCTATGAATCCTTGTGGGGTACAGCTGAAGGGACTAGTCAGTCCAAGATTTCTGTCTGCAGGGACAGGCAGAGCTCAGATGGGTGGGATGGGGAAGTGGTGCCATTAGAAGAGGAGGGAACCATGGAGGAGGAAAACCACCAGGGTAGGGTGCACTGATGCCAAGGCTGAAAAGCATCCAATGGAGACGGCTGAGTCTATAGCATCCTGAGCAGGGGAGAAGCTCTCGATTGGTTGGAAAGAGGTGCTTATTGATAGGGATAGCGGTAGTTTCCATGGAGTGGTGAGGCCATGAGCCAGGTTGGCTGGAACCCAAAGAGACAGCTGGTGTGGAGACGTGGATATGGCAGCAGGTACGATAAAATAGCCCTGGAGTTTATCTAGGAATAATAATAATAATAACAATAAAAATAATGCAGTGAGGGCTTTCTAGGTGCCAAGTACTATGTGGGCAATATATCATTTTCTTTAATCCTTGTAACATTCCACATCTTCTTGACACACAGCTACTAAGAGACAGAACCAACTTTCAAAACCAAGTCTATTAGGCAGCAAAGCAAATACTCTTAATAGGCACTAAACATAGCCTTACCAGGAGAGAACAGTGTTGGGACTATGGGGTTAGTGGGAGCATAGCCGAGGAGTATTGGTGATAATTAAAATGCTTTAGGGGATAAGATATGGAAAAGTCAAGGGATACTCCTCTCCCTAGAGCAACAGTGTGGTCTAGAAAGTTCTTGTAAATACATTTGAGGTTGAGAATCAGCAGGCTTGAATTCTGATTTTTATTTGGGTGCTTCAAAGTTCTACGACTTTAGGCAAGTCACTCAACTTTTGTGTCTTGGATCCCTTACCTGTAAATAAAAATAATGCTGCCTATCTTATTTGCTTTAGGAGACTTTTGTAATAATATAATAAATTCATTATTAAAATCTTTTACAATTATTTGCCACCTGCTATGGGTCCACAGCTGTTCTGCCAAGCCAAAGGCATTTGGCTTGGATCCATTAGCTTCTTGACAGGAGAAAGATAGTCAATCTCCCATGTGACTTACTGCCTCTGAAAACCCACTGGAGGGTCAGCTATGAGTTGGTTCCAGCTCAACAGTGCATAATAACAACAACGGAAAAAGAGCAAGGCCCAGTTCTTCCATCATCATTCATGGAGTTTTCAAAGTTCTTTCATTTCAGAAGTGTCTGGCCAGTCCTGCTTTTTAGTTTGACACGAGAAAGCTAGAAAAACTTCTGCCAGCCTTGGAAATTTAATAACAAGTTACAAAAATGCCATTCCCATCTGCCTTGGAATAAACAGCACACATGGCAATTAAATAATAATGATAGTAATAATAACAGCATTAATTTTAGAAAAGACTAAAAAAATAATCAATGCCTTTGAATTGTGGTGTTGATGTAGAATATTGACTTTCTCATGGGCTGTCAAAAGAACAGACAAATCTGTCTTTGAAGAAGTGCCGCCAGCATTCTGAGAAGCAAGGATGGTGAAGCTTCGTCTCACATACTCTGGGCATGTTGTCAGAAGGATCCTATCTTTAGAAAAGTAATCATAATGGGAAAGATAGAGGGTCAGCAAAAGAGAGGAAGAAGCTCGATGAGATGCATTGACACAGTCTGTAACAATGGACTTGGGCATGACCGAGACTGTGACAACAGTGAAAGTTGGGTAAGATTTAGATCCCTTGTTCATCATGAGTCACAGCTGACTCAACGTCATCTATCAACAGCAATATAGTCCCAACATTTCCCATACAGCTCTCAGGTAGTCTTGTGGGTTGATAGCTAGACAGACAGACAGATACACAGGCAGGTAGTAGGTTGATCCCCTTAATTTGACACCTACTTATGGTGACATTATGAACAGCAAAGTGAAATGTTGCCTGGCCCTGGCAGCTGCTGTGTAAATCTACTTTTGAAAGGCTCATTCACCTTAACTTGCCCTCTGTTTTGCCACCTATGATGTCTCCTATACCAATTGACAGCACCCCACTCTGATGAGGTTCTGAAAGCAAGTAAGCAGGAAAAGGTTTTGTTGTTGGTGTAGCTGCCCATGACAGCAACACTCACACCCTCACAGCACAACAAACTGAAAGATGGGTGGGGATCTTAAATACAGGTATTAGTATTCCCATGACAAAAAAAGGCCAAAAAAGAGAACATTTCATAAAGCTTAAAGAGCCACACATAGAAGGTATGTTCTGCAGGAAGCAGTAGTGTTGAGGTTTAAACTAAATATCTTCCTCTGAACCTTATATAAAGAGAAAAGGATAAAATCTGAGGTAAGGCATATATAGATATGTAATTAGAAATCATATGACATAACCAAAGGCACAGCTAAGGGGAAATTTTATATCTAAGCAACATTGGTCACCTGAAATTATGAATAACTGAATTTGGGACAACCTTAAGTCGATTTCTGAGACAGAATGTATCAGATATTAAACAAATTGATCTTGGCCAACAGCTCTGGAACATTATAAGCCCCTAGAAGTTGGACATGTTTCAGGGTCTTTTAAGACTCGAGGAAAGTTAGACCTTCCTTTACCTTATATCTAACTTTTGAGCTATTGCAACTCCACCAAGATGAAAAAGATGCATAACAGGATTTGCATTCCTTACCGGAATATGACCGCTGCAAGCAAACAGTTCAAAACTGACTTGTTAGCAATATTATTAGAAGTCCCAATCGTTTTCTCACAGGACCAAAAGGCCCTGAGGGGAGAGAAGTCACCTGCCACTTTCTAATGTTATTTAATCTTTTTAGTCTGTCTGAGCTGTAAACTGTCAATCACAGTTCATGTTTAGTCACCTCGGATGCTGTTTAATCAGTAGAATGCTTTGTATATCTATAAATACCTGATGACACAGGAATTAAGTCCTCACAGTAATTGCTCTGCTACATCATCGGACATCATTACTCACATAGAAGGCCCAAACCATTTTTAATCTCGCATGGTTTTTCACCAAGAAATGTTTCATTACTGCTGCATAAATGGAATTGTTATTTCACATTGAGAAAAAGGGTGGCTGGAGTCTGCACACTGGGCTGTTTATAATGTGTGAATGGCTCTGTCTGCCTTTAAATGCTGCTGCTGATGGTTATGATGATACTGATTGCCATGAGTGTACAGCAAGAAACACGAGTAACTTTGGCTCAAAATTTGATAAGCAACTAATGTAATGTGCACTGAAGGTCTTGTTAATGTATTTTGAGTATTAAGGTCTTTGGAAAAACAACACATCTTTTTTTCTTCTTCTTTTAAATGGGAGCAAAACGATTGTAGGTCATGGTTTTGAAAGGGAATTTTTTTTTAAATAGGAGGAAAAGGGTTCTATAGGCCATGTACCAACATGTTAATTACATGTCTTTGTGACTATGGCACTCTGGTGGCGTAGTGTTGTGCTATGATCTGAAAGGGCAGTTGTTCAAATCCACCAGCTGGTCTATGAGATAAAGACTGAAGTCTCATCTTGGAAAAATTTACAGTCTCAGAAACTCAAAGGAGGGTCGCTGTGAGTGAGTACTGCTTCATTGATGGCAGTGTGGATTTTTTGGTGTTTGTGGATAGTTCCCCCTCCCCCTTTCACTGTTTCTTTCTTTCTTCTTTTCCACAGTTTCTATATTATGTATACTGAGTATATACTATTTTTACAGAGAGGAATATAAGCATGTTTTTTAAGACCTCTAAAATTATAACCATTTGGTAATGTTACACAAAGTAAAACCACATTGGTTAGACTTAAATCTAACACTAACTTCAAGTGCCTGCAGGCCAGAGGTCCTGGGAAGGCAGGTCAGAGGTCCTGATGATGCCTCCAAGGTCAGAGGCACTGTCAGCACATTCATTGAACAGTTCCATTTTGCTGTGGTTGTTCTGTGCCACCGAGTCACTTGCATCTCATACCAACCCTATGTACATTAGCCGAGAAACCTGCTCTATCCTGTGCTGACCTTAGTATCTCTGACACATGTACCCTCATTACCCCAGTCACTGAATCAATACATCTTATCAAGAGTCTTCCTCTCTTGTACTGTCCATCTCCAAGGATTGGTCCCTTCTTGCAACATGCCCAGAGTATGTCAGGTTTCCATTTTGAGAGGTACAAAAACATTGATTGACTGTTTTCTGTTAGGCTGTGAAGTCAGCATCTTTTTCTTTCTTTTTTAATATGATTTGTCTTTTAAGGACCCCATTGAAGCTTGAATTTTCCTGTTTTGTTAAAAGGAGTTCTAGAATGTATTCCTGTATTCCAAAATGATATCATAAGCACATGTGTTCCTGGAGCCCCACTGATGACTCAACAGTGAAGGGTTTGCTGCTTAGTGGAAGGCTGGCATCTCCAGCCCACTCAGTGTCTGGAAGAGGAGGACTTGGCAAACTTTTCACTAAAATTACAGCATGTAAACTGTTATGAGGAAGTCCTATTCTATCACATGGCCTTCCTTATACTATGTAATAGACCTTTGAGCTGCACTGACTCATTGTTGGCCCTCCAGTGGATTTTCAGAATCTGTAAATTGCACAGGAGAAATTTGTCAATTTTTCTCCTTTGGAGCCTCTGGTGGATTTGAACCCTTATCTTTGGCAGTACAACTCATTACCACTAAGCCCCAACAAGAGCTCCCTAGGGTTCTCTATAACTGGAATCTATTTCATGGCACCTAATAAAAACAACTGTGTTCTTGGCCTACTCTAGGAGCTGAAGCACAGCAGAAAGAGATGTCCAGCCTTGACAGCACCTAACAACAACAATGTACTGAGCTATTCTAGGGTGGGAAGGCCCAAAGAAACAAAACAATTTCATCAAAGAAGTATGATGCATGATGGTGAAAATTGCTGTGGGACATTGGGGAAAACAAAACTGAGGAAAAGGTTGCAATTTAATGGTTTGTCAGGGACATTCTGTTGAGACGGTGAAGGTAAGTCAAGAAAGTGCAAGAATGAACCCTGGTATGATCTGGGAGAAGAAATGGAGAAACTAAGCCAGTGGGTGGGAATATACATGATAGAAGCATCGAGATGGAGTAAGATAAGAAATAAGGTCAAAGAGGCCCTGAAAACCTTTCACATAGGCCCCCATAGACCATTGCGAAGACTTTTCTGTCTCTTCAGAGTAGAAAGTAAAGCAATAAAGGTCTTGAGCAGAGAGATGGTAAGATCTGACCTTTATTTCAACTGGGTTAGTATAGCAACTGGCTTTAGAAAAGACTGAAAAGGGTAATTTCAGAAACAAGGACACCAGCAAAATGTTAGTGTAGAATTTGCCTCAGATGGTGAAAATGAAGAAAGCTTAAAGAGGACATTTATAGAGACACGGGCTGTGTTAAGGGGACAGTAGGTTGTTTAGGTGCTCAGATATTGGGAAAGTGTTACAGCATCTGAACTGCAAGAACAAGATAGAAGAATTGGGTTATGGGTAACAGGGAGAGAGGAAACAGAAGATGAGGGTCATAAGAGGGAACCGGGGTCGTAAAACCAGCTATTGGCTCTGATGTTCACTGATGGAAAGAAAAAGTCAGGAAGAACTACCTCAAGACTTTACTGTCAAAAAAACCCCAACAAACCTAAAACAAAACAAACCTTTACTCTCATCCTCTGCTCATTTAGGAAAAAAAAAAGGGACTCAAATTCATCAGGACTCATTTAGGAAAGAAGACCAAGAGATACGTCCACATAGGTCATCTTCCCAAGGCACAAAGCAGAAAGTAAAGATTGGATCAGCAGGCAGAGAGAGAGAGAAAGATAGAAAATACCAAGCACAGAGGGATTGATTAACTTGGATTTCTGAAGGGGAAGGGTGACTGTTGCATCTTATAAAGGTCATGCCTTTTGCTTGATTGAGTGCTCACATGATAGTTGCCTTATCCTTCCTGTTGTCTGTCACAGTAGCACCCTATGTCTATTTAAAATGGGAAACAAGTATTAAACTAAATCCTCAAATTTTTCAATCAGTAACCACTCCCTGGGAATAGGGCGCATAAATCCATTAGTATTCTAAGGCAACGAATTGTGAGCACAGCCAAAATGAAGAGGAGTTAAAGACTTTTTAGTTTTAGCTGAAAAGGACATAAACTTGTGCTGGTAATAACTGTGTAAATAAAGGATGTGGTTTTGAAGACAAGGGATGTTATTATGGACGTTATATTGCTTGTGCATGTGTGTATGTTCCATACAAAAGTAAGAGGAATTCTAGTGTATTAAGAAATCAGCATAATCACTCTCTCTTGTACCACTTCCTCAAACTCTTCCTCTCCTGATTTTGTATAATACGAGCACACCCAGGAATCATCTCTCTTTTGTGAAAAGGATAAGTGCTTTACACAATACTCATGTCTTCAATAATACCCACACAGAACACACTTGAGGTTTCTTTTATAACTTTCCTAATCATCTTCCACTCAGTACAATTAGCATTATCTAAATTAGTTATCAGTTTACCAAATTGTCTCCTTTAAAAAAAAAAGCCATATTGCAAAATTATAGGTGTAGCCATATACAAGACCAGTATTCTATGCTTGCAGACATTTTGAGAGAGAGATAATGTTCTTAATCCTAATTAAAATTCTTTCCCTTTCCTATATGAACTTCTCAGAATCAGGGGTGACCTTATTTTCATTTGGATAGACGCGTGGTAAATCAACTGACTTTCATTTTGTCTTGCAACACATCATCTCCTATTCAAATGTGTTTATTTAAGCTCTGGGCCTTTTACTATCTTTCTGCATTACTGCTCCTTTCCAAAAATATTCATGTGGAATAGATTGCATCCAATTCCCTTTATTCTGCAATGTGAACTTTAGTACATTTTTAACCATTGGTTGATCCATGGCTCCTGCCTTTTGAAGTGAATGCATTCAAGCTAAGAATTCTTTCTCTCAGAGAATCCCACAAAGACTCTTGTTGCTACCAAAATGAATCCACCACCACCGCCCCCCAGCCCGCCGCCGCCCTTTTGCACAGTTACTCACTGCCTAGTTGATTGCAACACACAGTGACCATATAGGACCAAGTAGAAATGTCTTAGGGTTCCACCAAGTAGAAATGTCTTAGGGTTCCAAAGGCTATAATCTTTACAGAAGCACACTATCACAGTTTTCTCCTATCTTCTTAGCACTAGAATTTAAATTGGAAATACGAACACCCAGACTAAGGCTACATTTTCACCCTTTTGCTTGACTACTAAGCTCAGGCCAATGAGATGTGTGCAAAGTACGGCGCTGCTTGAGCTTTATAAACAAGCCACTGGCTGCAGTGCATCTCTTGTCTGCATTTTCCTAGGCTGGAACATGGATGTGATTGTCATTCTGCTTTGACCACACAAATAGTGATTAAGGACAAGAGATGGCAGAACGGCAAAATGGGTCCCTGAATGACCATGAGGAGGAAAACTATCCTACCAACCTGGACAAATAGCCCCTGAACTCTTCTTTTCTTTTCAAAACTTGTCAAAATATAGATAGCACAATATTTGTCCATTCAACATTTCTCACATCTATGACTCTGTGACACTAACTACATCAATTAAGTTGAATAGCCAATATCAATATTTGTTCCCAGTTTTTACATCACCGCAAACAGAATTTCAATGTTTCCTACATAATGATTCCTTCTTTCCCCGTCTCTCTTATCCCTGGCACTCACTAAACTAGGATCTTTATCCATTTGCTTGTTTAGGTATTTCATATGATGAAAGTTATACAAATGCTCAGGTCTTTCATTCATAGGGTCTCTAGGAGTCATCTACGACTCAACAGCATTTAACAAAAACAACAACATAGAGCTCAGTTGGCCTAGTGGATAGAAAGATGCAACCAAGCCAAAAGTCGGTGATTTTAATCTGCAGCCCTCAGGCCTGGTTTTAATTGGTTTTGGTCAAACATTCTTCTAAATGGTATAGCACTGGTCTGTGCATTGCTGTACAGAGGTAAGTCGTGGTTGCTGTGATGCTGAACACTGTGACACTGATGTGTCAAATGCAATAATGGTTACCCATCATGGAGATTGTTTGGTGGAGTTTTCCAATTAAAACAAGCTTGGAAGCAGGAGAGACAGCCACTTCTGAAATAGTTTGCCTCTGGAAACCCTATGAACTTGGAGAAACGATGAAAGTTGTACAAGTATTCAGGTCTTTCATTCATAGGGTCTCTATGAGTCTTCTATGACTTGGCAGCACTTAACAACAACAATAGTGAGACTATACAATAAATGTCCTTTTGTAATTGGCTTCATTAGGTATAATACTGTTAAGATTTAAGCCACCATATTCAGGTGTTCTTTATTGCAGCAATCCAGATATGTTTTAACTAATACAGTTGTCAGAAGAGCAAAACGTGTTAAATATATCAGAAAATATGAGATTAAGTCCAACTGTAACTATATTCAAACTGGAATACCCTTTTCCTTACCTGTCTGTTTGAGTAAGCAAAATCCAGCCTCCTGCAGAATGTTTTACTTCCTAACCAGGAGACTTCTGACAAAGTCTAAAGGACAACATTTACTCTCAACTTTTCAACATCTGGTCTTCGTTTCAAAGATTGTTCATTCAAACCAGAATGATTTTTTTTTTCTCAAAAGTGTAGTCATTCCCCTCCCCCCCAGGCAACTTATAGCCTAATCACTATTGACTAAATGAAAACAGGACCAATTATCTAGGAACAATCATTAATTGTCAAATGAGTTGTTTGTATTGAGGATTTCCAAATTCAAGTTCAGATGGTGTTTGAGTCATCAGCAACAGCACAATGAATAAATCAACAAGCAACAGCACAGCGAAGTTGGATCTTGCTTGGTCTTTTTTGATTTTCCAGTGGGTGTGTCTGGGTGTCCATCTGCTTGGTTCCTATGGGAAACACTAGGGTTTGCTGGTATAATTAGGAGTTGTCATTCAAAACATGATGACATTTTCTCCAAGAAAGTTGGCTTTCCCAAAACACTGTGAAATAATAGAAGTGCTTCATATCTCCTTTTATTTCTAAAAGAAATTATTCTGCATCTTGCTAAGAGTAAAAACAGCTTATGATGTGGCAGTTACTGTGATAATGAGGTGCTTTGAAAATACCCAAACAGCACCAATGAATGAATGAAAATTCAACTTTTCTGTAAATTTTTGTCAAAACTGACCCATGGGAAATTTTTTTTATTACTAATTTAAAGAAAGAAATCAACCAAACACTTGAGCATAGGTTCCTCATGTCCTGAGGTTGCAAGCAACAGACACATTTTTATGTCTCTAAATAGTCTAGTGATTTCATAGAAATGTCATTTAGTTGACTCTCTTCCCTTCACATTTTGGGGTAATGACACTGCACAGGTACATCAATCTATACAGATAGATCCCTACAATCAAAGTATGGAAGATTCTGAATAAGGTAATAAACATATACAGACAGATTCCTATAATAGAAGTATAGAAGGCCCTCTATGGACTGGTAGATGCTGTGATCCTGTATCCTTGTTATGGGACCTAGCTCCAGGGTGTTGTGGCTGGATATTTTCAAGAGAAGTATCATGATTTCAGCCATCAAAGCAGAGATAAGTCTCAGCTATGTGGTCTCTACTTTAAAGCTCACAGTTTCCATTTTCTGAATTTCCCTAACGTCCAGGATGTTGCTGCTGAAAGAGAATGGGGAGACTGTATGTAGCCAACCAGAAGCACGTGTTTAGCTGGGGCAAGGTCTCCCTTGGGTTTTTCAGCACTGCTCCTCTCTATTTGGCTTCCCCTCCTCAGCCTCCTCCAGCCTCCTCTCCCAGTTCCTCTCCAGTCCAACACAGATGTAAATGCTGGAATGCTTGTTGTTTCTGGCCATTAATTTTTTTTATTAGCCTATACACTCCCTTCTGAGCGTTTTGCTTATCCTTGCCATCTGTCAGTTACTTATGTCCAAATTGACTTTAACACAGAAATCACAAACTCAAAATAAGCAAAACTGAGATACTACTTTTCCCTTTAAAAGCACTCCTACTTATAGGTCCTCCTTCTTCTTGTTGTTAGGTGCTGTCAAGTTGAGTATGACTGACAGGGACCCTATGAACATAAGGTATGATCCCTGTTCTATCCTATGCCATCCTCACACCTCTTGACAAACAAGAGCCCATTGCAGCAGTCAGTGTGTCAATCCACCTGGTTGAGGGTCTTCCTCTCCTTCGCTGACCCTCCACCCTTTCCAGCATCATGTCCCTCCCCCTAAAATAGCCACTTCTAGCAACATGCCCAAAACATGTGAGGTGAAGCCTCATCATTCTTGCTTCCAAAGAGCATTGTGGCTGCACCCTCTCCAAGACATATCTGTTTGTTCTCTTGGCCATCCATGGAATGTTCAGTGCTCTTCTCCAACAACACAGCTCAAAGGTGTCACTTCTTCTTCTTTCATCCTTACTCATTGTCCAGCTCTCAGATGCATAGCAAATGATCAAAAAGGCTATGACCTGAATAAGACAGACCTAAGTCCTCCAACAGACATTGCTCCTCAATAATTTGGAAAGGACTCTAACAGCAGATTTTCCCAGTGCAATGAGTTCCCTTTTTTCCTGACTACTGGTACCAAGGATGTTAATTGTGGATCCAAATAAGATGAAGCTGTTGACAGTTTCAATCTCCTCACCATCCATCATGATGTTGCCCATCAGTCCAGTGGTAAGAAATGTTGTTTTCCTAACACTGAGAGGCAATCCATACCAAAGGCTATATTCCTTGATCTTCTGAAACAAGTACTTCAAGCCCTCCTCATTTTCAGCATGACAGGTTTTGGTGCTCCAAAAGAAGCTTTGGATTTTCAGGAGTTTCCTGGTTAAGACAGACTAGGAAGCTGGAAGGGTCATCTAGTTCCTAAATAACAGGCCTTTGAAAACACTATGAACACTAAATGAATTATGGCAGTTATAGTAGTGTAATGGTAGAGCCCAGATTGGAGGTCAGTTGAAATGAGGGAAAACAATAACAAATATTGCTTAATAATTGGAATATGGAATGAACATAGTTTGAATGTTGTAAACTGGAAATTGTGAAAAATGAAATGGAATGTATGAACATTCACATATTAAGCATTAGTGAGATGAGACGGACCTACTTAGACCACTTTGAATCTGGTAATCATATGGTATACTTGTCGTCCCTACTTTAGTTAATACCCCAGTAAAACCGAATTCTGTGCCATGGAGATGAATCTGACTCATAGTGACCCTCCATTTGTTTCCAAGGTTGTATATCTTAATGAGAGGAAAATGCCCATCTTTCTCATCCAGAAGAGTTGGTGATTTGGAAGCTGTGGCCTTTTGGTTAGTGGTGCAAAACACAAAGTACCATGTTTACAGACAGAATGAGCAAATGAGGGAAGGTGCCTGCTTGCTGAAGAAGCAGTTCCTCAAAGTGGTTATTAAGGAGTTAGGATACAGTCTCCATTTCAAATACTCTAAGAAGTTACTTTAAAGTCATATTCATTGCTCTTGATTTTCTGGTGTGTCTGGGTATCTATCTGTTTGGGTTGTGTTTTTTTTTAAAATTCCAATTTATATTTAAAAAACATTTGTAGAACATAATAAACAAAAAATCACAGTGAGTTTGTTGGATAGAGTGAAGTTACATAAAGTCAGAAGGAAGAAGCAACAACATTTTTGTACACACTTTCCTTGAAAATGTTTTTTATTACTTTGCTAGGCATAACTGTGTCTTTAGTCACGCAAAGACCTTTATCAGTGACAGATCGGAGCATCTAGGGTGGCAGGAACATAACTGGAAATGTTCTTCACGGTTCCAGTTGCTCATCATGGGTCTAGGTTTTGAGTGTCTCTACAGAAATGTGCACTGATTATTTTACCCACAGGATATTTGCAGAAATCTATAGTAACAAACACAAGGGTTCTGAGGCTTCATCTGACATACTTTGGGCACGCTGCAAGGAGGGACTAGTCCTTGGAAAGGGACATCATGCTTGAGAGGTTGGAGGGACAGCTCAGGAGAAGACGACCTTGGATGAGATAGATGGACTCAGTGACTGGAGTAATGGGGGTTAGGTGTGTCAGAGACAATGGAACTGGCTCAAGATAGAACAGGGTTCAGGGTTGTTGTACATAGAGACGCTATGAGTCTCAAGTGATTTGACAACACCTCACAACAACAACAACAACAACAACAACAAAACTTTAATAGAACAAGAGGAAATTTTGCTAATCCTTATTTTTTTTAAAAAATCATTTAGGGTATATTAAAAGGTAATTAGGATGGACTGTCATTCTTTAATAATTTTTTCCTTTTATAATAGTTTGTTTACCAAGTTCATATACATTGTTTTTCACACTAGATCTTTCCCATTTCCTTTGCTCAACCCTCCCTCTTCCATCAAAATGCAGACCAACAGTCTAGTATTGTGGGTTTTCTCGCAATACTCTTATCTAACACATGAAATCAAAGAGTACTTATAAGGCATATGGGGGTGAGGAAGCTGCCTGTGTGCTTGCCTTCTTTTGTGCCTTCTAGTTCTGAAAACTTCCCATTTTTTTAAGTACTGTATTTGAATGATTTGATGTTAAAGTAGCTTCTATGGTTTTTGAAGGTAAGTGATTGAGCAGACTCATTTTTACTGTAAGAACATATCTTTATTTTTTTTACCAATGAGTGAGCTTTGCTGGCACTTTGCAAATGAGATACCCTTGGCAGGACAGCGTATGAATAAAATGTTATTGTTTAAAATTCTCAGATCTATTTTCCCCCTCTTTACAAATTGTTTTATGCTCCTCTGTGAGTGTATAAAATGTAACCTGTTATGATAAATTACTAGAAAATAACCCATCAGTGTATAAACCTTAGGTTGAAAAGGTTCCAAAATGTCTAACTTGTTACAGAGAATCCACATATAATGTATTTTCTAATGAATTCTTAACACAAAACAGAGTTTAGCATGTATATGAGATTAACATGAATTCTTAACATGTATCTGAGGTCCAAACAATGAATAAGTATGACAGAAGAAGAATCTATGCCTTTTGAGTTTTGGTTCTAGAAAAGAGTCTTGAGTATACCATAAACCACCAAGAAAACAAGTAGGTCTGTCTTGGAGAGGGTGAAACCAAATTTCTTCTTGGAGGCAAGGATTTTGAAGCTCCATCTCACATAAGCCTTGGAGAGGGACATCATACTTGGAAAGGTGGAGGGATAGTGCAGGTTAGAAAGACCCCGGATGAGATGGATTGATACAGTAACTGGGGCAGTGGGGGTAGGTGTGTCAGAATCAGTGAGACTGGCTCAGGAAAGGGTTGCTGTGAGTCACAGGAGACTTGATGGCACATAACAACAACAATATTGATGCTTAACTAGGAATGATATATAATGATGTTTGTAATTGACTTTGGAATGCATCTAAAAATAAGATGTATTGTTGATGGTTAGATAAATATATGATCAATCAAGTGCAGTAAAAATGTTAATTACATAATGTGGGTGGTAGGTATATAGTAGATATTTATTATATTTTTAAAACTTTTCTGTACATATGGATTTTTTTCATAACAAAATATTGTAGGAAAGCATATGAGTAGTTTTCACTTCTAAAACCTATATTTTGGTGGTGGTGGTGGTGGTGTTTTGTGCCATTCAGTTTATGATAATTTCGAGAGACTCTATGAACAATAGCTCTGAACCTTGCCCTATCCTCAACCAATCTCACCATCTCTGACATACCTGCTCTCATTGCCACAGTCACTGTGTCAATACAGGACATCCAGGTCTTCTGCTACCCTCGACCCTTCCAAGCATGATGTTCTTCTCCAAGGACTGGTCCCTCCTGATAACATGCACAAAGTATGTCAGACAAGGGTTTCATTAACTTTGTCTCCAAGCAGCAGCCTGGTTTCCCCTTCTCCAGGATAGACCTGTTTGTTTTCTTGGTATGTTCAATATTCTTCTCCAGCACCAAAACACAAAGACATTGATTCTTCATTATCCTCAGTCATTGTCCAGCTCTAAGATGCATAGCAAGCAATTGAGAAGACTTGGATCAGGCACATCTTAGTCTCTAGATTGTCTCTAGATTGTTCTTTAGCACCCTGGGGAGGTCCCTGACAGCTGACTTTGCTAAAGCAATTAAACTTTTGTTTTTCTGACTGCTGGTGCCAAGAGTGTTGATTTTGTATCTGAACAAGATGAAATTGTTAACATCAATCTCTTCTCCATCTATCATGATGCTGCCAATAGGCCTGATAGTGAGGATCTTGATCTTCTTGCTGTTGAGATGCAATGCATACTGAAGTATGTAGTCCTTGACCTTCTGCAGAAGACGCTTGAAGTCCTCCTCAGTTTTGATGAGCAAGGTTGTGCCATCTGCATAATACTGATTGTTGATGAGTCTTCTTCCAATCTTGATGCCACATTCCTCCTGAAAAAGCCCAACCCCCAAAAGGATCTGTTCCACATATAAATTGAAAAAGAATGGAGAAAGGATATATCCCTGACACAGTGTTTCCTTGCTCTGTTCATATGACTATCTGGTCTAAGTACCAATTTCTTAGGAGCACAATCAAGAGTTCTGGGATTCTTATTGTTCTCAGTGTTAGCAACAATTTGTTGTGATCCACACAGTAAAATGCCCTTTCATAGTCAATAAAACACAAAAAGGCATCCTTCTGCTACTCTCTATTTTCAGCCAAGATCCATCTGACATTGACAATTATATTCCTAGTGCCATAGTATTTTCTAAACCCAGTTTGCATTTCTAGTAGCTCTCTATTGATGTAATATTCTAGTTATTTTTAAATTATTTTAGAAATATTTTGCTTACATGTGATATTAGTGATATTGTTGTGTTGCTTTTTATGTACTGTAGAGTTGGAACTCATCCATAGCTGACCCTCCAGCAGGTTTCCAGTGGCAGTTAATTGCATGAGTAGAAATTGTCATTCTTTCTCTGCAGAGCAGCTGGTGGCCTTAAAGCAAGTGCCTTTGGGAATGCAGCACAGCTTCTTGCCACTAGGCCACAAGAGCTCCCTAATTTTAGTCATCTTTTTGTCTAATTTCCACACTTTTTGTATCACCATTTTGAGAGTGGGAATAAATATGGATCTCTTCTGGTTAGTAGCCCAGGTAGCTGCCCTCTAGATTTCTTGGCACGACCTGGTAAGGGCATCCAGGGCTACATCTGTTTGTTGAAATATAACAATTGATATTCCATCAATTCCCGGGACCATTTATTTCACCAGTTCCTTCAGAGAAGTTTGAACGTCTTCCTTCATTACCTCTGCTTCTTGATCATATGCTATTTCATTAAACTGTCCCGTGTTAGTTCTTTCTGGTGCCGTGACTCTGTATTCCTTCTCTCTTCTTTTGATTTCTATATTTGATCTTCTTTATATTTAATGGAGAGATCTGATGACATAGACCATGGGGAGTTGTGCTGCTAATATTTCAAAGGCTGCAGCTCTCTGATAAAACTGAATTATAATCAATTCAATCAATGACTCTGAGGGAGAAAGATGGGCAAGCTCATCACATGTGATTTCCAGGCTCAGAGAGCTGTTGGAGGGCCAGGCATGAGTCAGTTCACATTGGATGGCAATGAGAGAAAGCAGGTTACTTAAAGTTTAGGAGAAAAATAACATGGCTTGATTGAGCCATTCTCTCACTAAACTCTCATATGGAACATTAAAGTATCAGGACAGGTAAGACTCATTGATAAAATTATTTCTATCAGATGAGGAAACTTGTTAAATATAGATTTCTTGCCTTCACTTACACTTATACCACTGAATAGTAGTGGAGAGCAGAACTCTGTAATTCTGAAAGTACTAGCTGATCCTGCTTAAGTACAGGTGTTCAGAAGTCACAGTCTGAACACTGACCATGTTACAGTCTAGACACAGACCATGATACGGTCTGGACACTGACCATGTAACAGTGATGCAGAATTCCCTGGGCAATTTCAGAGACAAACAACTCTCTAGGGTCTGAAAATTCTAAAAGGACTATCTTAATTGTTTTCTTTTGGGATCCTAAATACTGCTAAGTGTGGCACACAGTGACAATAAATCAACCTTCAAATTTCAGTATCAAAGAACATATTTTAATAGGAAGAACTTTACAGACATTCCTCTAATCAGCAAATAAAGAATTTGTTGAAATTTTCAAAACTTATCCTAAGCCATCCAGCAAGTTAGTCATAGGACCAAATTGTAACTCCCTCACTCTCTTTCTACGACTTTATCAGCAAGGGTCTCCTTGCTGTTAAGAAACAAACAACAAACCTTATTTCATATTTTGTGTTCTTGGGGTAAGCATGTAATGTTTATGCATCAAGGATAATATTTATCTTTAAATTATATTATGTCCTTTTTAAATGTTAAAGACATGGCTAATCTACTATTGTTCATGTAGTTCTTTTCTTAAATAAGTCAGACTATAGTACAGTTGTAGGTTGTACAGATTGTTTGACTTGAACTTGTAGACTTGAGAGGCCTGGTGCATGCCCAGAGGCTGATGATGGCTTTAGTAGAAGCTAGTGGACTGAATGGAGCAGTGGACCATGACTAACCAAGAGACCCCAGTACATCTAAGAGTTCCAGCCTCTTTAGTGAGAGCCACTGAAGGAGGGTGTTTGTCAGTGTGGTCTTATAGAAGAGTAGTAACTATGCCCTGGACTGCCAAAAGAACAAACAAGTCTATCTAGAAGGAAATGCAACCAGGAGGGAGCTTAGATGCAATGGTGTTGAAACATCATCTCATATAATTTGTGGTCAGGAGGGAGGGACTTCCATAGGAAAAGGCATCATACTGGCCAAGCAAAGGAGAAAAATATCTTCAGTATGACAGACTGATGCAAGAATTGCAACTATTAACTTGAATGTAGAGATGGTGTGGCATAACGTATATTTTCAATCTGTTGCTCATGGGTCTCTACAAATGACAGTCTGACTTGAAGGCATCAGAAAGCTGGACAATGACTAGGAATGATAGAAGGAGAATTGAGGTTTTAAACTGTGATGCTGGAGAAGAGTGTTGGATATACCACAGACTTCTAGGACAACAAACAGGTTCATCCTAGAGAGGGTGAAACCAGGCTGCTCCTTGAAGGCAAGGATTCAGAAGCTTCATCTGACATACTTTTGACATGTTGCAAGGAGGGACCAGTCCTTGGAGAGGAATGTCATGCTTGGGAGGGTGGAGGGACAGCACAAGAGAGTAAGACCTTCAATGAGATGGGTTGATTCAATGGCTGGGGTAATGGGGGTAGGTGTGCCAGAGACAATAAGATTGGCACAGGATAAAGTGGGGTTTAAGGCTGTTGTTCATAGGGTCACTATGAATTGAAGGTACAAACAACATTACAAAACAACAGCAGCAACATTATTACATAGTATTGCCACTTATCTAAGATCTCAAATGCTCCTTTTCTCTCCTCAGTCATTGTATTATTCATGTGTCATAATTTCCATCAGAGTATGAACATTTGGAAGCCCTGGTAGCACAGGGATAAGGAATTGCATCACCAATCCAAAGACACAAGGTTCAAATCCACCAGCTATTCTGCAGGAGAAAGATGGGCAGTCTCTTCTCATGCACTTAATTTTCTTAGAAAACCTGATGGAGGATCAGCTATGAGTTGTTTCTGACTATGGTAAATAACAACATAAACAATTAGCCTAGTCAACAATTCCTCTAAATTAAAGATGTGATGGTTAAAGGGGGGCATGGAAACTAGATTGCTAGAAATGAACTGTCATAGGAGAATAATGAGAATGTTGACATATTGTGGAAAAATGTAACCAATGACATTGAACACTGCTAATTCCTTTTCAACTTGATTTCCAGGGTATCCTATACTCCTAGATTCACAATTACCTTTCTAATCTCCTTTTTTCATTAGCATCCTTTACTGTTTCTTTAGCATCTTTTAAATGCCCACTTTTTATTTGGATGGCTAACAAATATTTCAAACTGAGCATAATGGAGTCCAAGCTTTCTCTCATTCTCACAGCTGACCCTCCAGCAGGCTTCAGAGACTCTAAGTTTCATGGGAGAAGACTGCCCATCTTTCCTCCCCAAGATCAGCTTGTGGATTTGAGCTGTTTTTCTCCGGGTTGGCAGCACAACTCCTTACCCAGCAGGCCACCAGAGCTCCCTTAGTAGAGGGAGCTCAAGCAGGTAATCTCCAAAACCAATGTCTCCCAGTCTTTCTCATCTCAGTTAATGATAATTAAAACTGTATGATTTCTCAGGATTTCCTTGATGCCATTCATTTTTCTCATATTCCACATTTGATCTACCATCCAAACACATTGGCTCTTAAAACCATATCCACAATCACACAGCTCCTTCACACGCTGATACCCTCATGCAAGCCTCCACTACCACTTGTCTGGATTCCTGCAGTAATTCCCAGCTTGTCTCTGTGCTTCTATCAATGCCTTACCTTAATCTATTTTTTACACAGCAACTTGACTGGTCTTAGGTTAGTTTGTTTGCTTTTTTTGAAGGCAGATCATGACATGTATCTACTCAAGATCTTTCCATCATTGTCCATCTCACTCAGCATAATGGGCAAAGTTCTTACAATTATCTACAAATTCTTCCCATCTCTCTGATCTCATCTTCTCTTTTATTACTGTACTGCCTCTACCACACGGAAATTCTTATTGTTTCTTGAAAATCTCAAGCAGTTTTCCATCTCAGGGCCTTTACACTTGCCGTTTCATCACTTGGGAATGTTCTTTGATGGCTAGTCACTTATCATCTTCTACTATCACCTTGAGATCTCTCTTCAACATTTCCTTCATAAAAGATTAGCATCCCTTAACACAGGATCAGGAGCTCTGGTGGCACAGTGTGTAGGAAGTGGTGCTGCTAATCCGAAAGCTATCTTTCCAAGCATAATGTCCTTTCCAAGAAATAGCCTCTTTTAACACCACCACGATGGAAATATGTGAGGTGAAGCTTTGCCATCTTTACCTCCAAGGAGCCTTCTGGCTGTACTTTCTCCAAGATACATGTTTGTTCTTTTGACAGTTCATGAGACATTCAGTACTCTTCTTCAACACCACAGCTTAAAGGCATCAAATCTTCTATCATCCTTATTCTAGCAACATGCCAGAAGTATGTGATTTGAAGCTTTATCATTTTTGCCTCCAAGGAACACTCTGGCTGCACCTTCTCCAAGATATTTGTTTGTTCTTTTGGCAGTTTAAGGACTATTCAGTACTCTCCTCCACATAACTCAAAAGCATCAATCCTTCTTCTGTCATTCTGATGAGCATCATACTATTGGATAAATTTGCCATTTATTTATTCATTATTTTGTTGCTAAAATAGAGCTGCTATGAATAATCTAGTAAATTGAGTGAAGGCATCATGAATTAAATACATATTTCATTTTACAAGCAATTGTCAGACTTATTTAACTCGTGATATCATTTGAGCACCAATTATTTGTTAGACTCAAAGTCTAAAAAGTTTAAACATAGCTTTACACACAAGCAAACGTCTATGCATCTGAGTAGAGATCTATCCATCTGAGTTGAGTTTTGTGCGTCTATTTTCCTGTGTATATTAAAATGCTATCATTTCAAGATCACATACCCTACCTTAGAAACAGAAATCTTTTTTTTCTCCCTATGAACATTGTGCCGTATCAACTCTACTAATGTGTCATTGCCCTTGGTGATAGTTCTGTCTTTCTAGATTTCTAGATTGTATTCCCTTTCCTTAAATACAACCAACCACAAGAACAAAGCAGTAGCTAAATATTTTGACAAAATCCAAGTGAATTCTAATACCAAATTTCTGACTGAAACATAAAAAGTTTGTGGGTTGTTTATTTCTTCTAAACATATCTCATTAACAAGTTCAAGTAACATTTGCAATCTCTAAAATGATTGTTCAAGGATGGCAAGCAAATTATTCTCCAAAATAAACATTAAAAAAATATCTCATTCAGATAGAAGAACTATGTTTTCAATAAATATTTCTAGAAGAGACAGCTTTCCATGATTTAAATATCCTTTCTGCAGGGTATCATAGAATGACACTTACCAAAGCCAAGCTACTTTATCCAATAGCAGGGCTTCTCCTTTTTACTTCTTGTCAATTCCACCCTTCTTCAAAGATTTTCCTATCTTGTGAAAATGGGGTTTTTTTTAAAAAAAAAAAAGGGAACGGAGAGGGGAAAAAATAGGTCTTTCTCATAAAATTAAATCTTCTTTAACAGAGACTGCCATGTACTTAACATATTCACACAAATATCACCTCCAGTTATGTTGCAAAAGCCATGCAAATAATAATTGTGGCTAAGTGCACTACACTGACAGTCAATATTGTATTTTCCAAGCTTGTACTCATTATTCTTTATAGTATTTATGCATTTTGTGAAAGATCAAAAGATTTACATGTCATATGGAGTGCTTTAGGGAGGAACTTGCTGAGTACTTTAAACGCACAATGTTCTGCTGCCTTTTAAGTACGGATTTCACTTCTCTCTTCTTTGTGATAAAGAAATAACAAGATAGAGCTTGATGGTTTTTTCTTAATATAATAAAATGTCAATTTTTAAATATAAGATAAAAATTGGCATTTTTGCCTGTAATTCTAAACATGATTTTGTGATCCATAATAAAAAATGTACAGTGTTCCTATAACATGCATGACGGAAAAGAAACTCATATCATCTCATTTCAACAGATTCTCAAGCAATCTATCAATTCATCAGCTTGCCACAACTTTCATTGAAGTTACTAACTCAATAGAACTGATTCATGGGACTGTCAAAGGACATGAGTAGACAGCCTTTCTGGAACACTGAAAGCATCATTCTATAGTTTCTAGTCTATCTACAAAGTTTTAACATAAAACAAATTATCAGGATCTAGCAGTGGTCCCTTTTACAGTGGAAATAATACTTAGACCAGGAAGCAGTCCTCAGAAGAGAGCAGGGAAACACTGCATGGTTCAAAAATCAGGAAAGGAGTGAGTCAGGGATGCATCCTGTCCCCATACCTTTTCAATCTGTATGCAAAAAAGATCATTGAGGAAGCAGGGCTTTATGAGGAGGAATGTGACATTAAGATTGGAGAAAGACTCATCAGCAACCTACGTTATGCAAATGACATAATCTTGTTTGCTGAAACTGAGGAGGACCTGAAGGACTTGCTGCAGAGGGTCAAGGACTATAGTCTTCAATATGGATTGAAGCTCAATATCAAGATGACAAAGATTTTCATAACTGGGCCAATTGGCAGCTCCATGATAGATGGAGAAGAGATTGAGGTTGTTAGCAATTACAGCTTGCTCACTCCACAAGTAACACTCTTAGCATCAGAAGTCAGGAAATCAAAAGATGAATTGCATTGGGGAAAATCTGCTGTCAGGGACCTCTCCAGAGTACTGAAAAGCAACAATGTCAGTCTAGAGACTATGGTGTGCCTAATCCAGGCCATGGTCTCCACGATTACTTGTTATGTTTCAGAGAGCTGGACAATGACTAAGATTGAAAGAAAAAGAATCAATGCCTTTGAGTTGTGGTGCTGGAGAAGAGTCTTGAACATACCATGGACCACCAAAAAAAAAAAAAAAACAAAACCAAAAAGTCTGTCTTAAAAAGGGTTAACTATGTCTCTCCTCGAAGGCTAGGATATTTTTCTTTTAAAAAAAAAAAGGCTGGGATTTTGAAACTCCATCTCACATACTTTGGGCACATGGCCAGGAGAGGCCAGTCCTTGGAGAAAGACATCTAGCTCAGAAAGATGGAGGGATAGTGCAAGAGAGGAAGACCCCAGATGAGATGGATTGATACAGTAACTGGGGCAATGAGGGTTAGTGTGTCAGAATTAGTGAGACTGGCTCAGGACAGGGTAGGGTTCAGAGCTGTTGTACACAAGGTCACTATGGGTGTCAGGCAATAACACATAATAATAATAATGGCACATAACAACAACAAACATGTAAGAGAGATAAAGTTATTAAAATTAATGCAATACTTTGGGAATGCAGCCCAGAGGAACCAATCCTTGGAGAAGGACACCATGCTTGGAAGGGCGAAGGGAAAGAACAGGAGAGGAAGACCCTGGATGAGATGAATTGATCCAGTAACTGGGGTAATGGGAGTAGGTAGGAGTGTAGGAGTCAGTGAGCCTGGCTCAGGAAAGGGCAGGATTCAGAGCTGTTGTATATAGGGTTGCTCTGAGTCGCAGGCAACAAGACAGCACATAACAACATCTGTTTATAGTTTTATTTCATTATTATTTTAAATTTTATGTTTGTTCCCTTACAAAGTTCATATACATTGTATTTCATCCCATTCTTCATTCATATTGTGTTTCATACAATTATTCCCATGCATTATGTTTTATAAAATTCATCACCATTGGACATAACAACAATAATGTACTATGACACGTTTGGAAGCAGGAGTGGCATCCATTTCTTATATTACTTGCCTCTGATAGATGTCAAAGGTTGTAGAGGGGCTTCAGGCCTTTTGTTCATGGGGTTGCTATGAGGCATTCTAGACTCAAAGGCAGCATTGGTTTGCATACAAAATTCACATACATTGTTTCATTTATAGTCAATTGTTTCACACATTCCTCTATTCACAATGTGCTGCATACAATCATCCCCCTACACTGGGTTTCATAAAACTAATCAGCATTGCTCTATGCCTACCATTATCCTGTCTTTTCAACCTTTGTTGGCTCTTTCCGAATTCTTTCACCCGCTCCTTCTACCCACCAAACTCTGTGGCCTTATGATTTCTCCCACTCTGTCCCTTCAGCTCCCCTCCTTTTGACCCTTTATCTTTTGGAGTTTTGTATCACTCCTACTAGTGAACCTTCTATTTTTACAATAACAATCTTATGCAATATTTGTCCTTCTGAGCCTGAGTTAGTTCACTCAGCATAATGCTCCCCAGCCTCTCCCATGTTATAAGGTCTTTTCCAAAATAATTCCTCCTGATTGCTGCATAGTATTCCATTGTGTGAATGCACCATAATTTCTCAATCCATTCGTTTGCCAATGGACATTTGGGCTGTTTCCATTTTCTTGCTATGAACACCAGTGGACAAATCTCCATGTCTGTTTCAGTTCTATTTTCCTTGAAATATATTCCTAGCAGTGGAATAACTATGTCATATGGAATTTCTACATTCAGTTTTTTAAGGAAATGCCAAACTGCCTTCTAGAATGGTTATGTCCAGGTTTTATTTCAACATTTCTCCCCTCTTTCAGCTTCTCGACTCTCTAGTGAAATGTTCAGAGTTTCCATGAGATGATTGACACATTGGCTGTCAGATAGGCTCAAGAGAGTCAGAGATTATGAAGATGGCACAGAATAGATGAGAGCTCAGATCTGTTGTTCATAGGGTCACTGTGAGTCTCACTCCATTTGATGGCACCTAACAAAAGCAACAACAACCCAATTGCCTAGTGGTAACAAGTTGCCCCTAAAGATAGGTACTTCAAACCACCAGCTGCTCCATTAGAGAAAGATGGACAATCTCCTCCCATGCAATTTATAGCCTCTGAAACCCCACTGGAAGGTCAGCCATAAGTAATTTCTGCCTTCAGTGAACAACATCAACAACTGAAGTAAAGGAGCTCTGGTGACACAGTCTGTAGGAAGGTCTCCTGCTAACTCAAAGGCTGCACCTCTCTGGAAGTTCGAATGTACTGAGACAGATGGGCAATCTTCTCTTGTGCAATGTACAGCCCCTGATATCCCACTGGAGGGTCACCGATAAGTCCGTCCCAACTCAACCACAATGATTCGAGACAACTAACCTAAAAGGTCAGTGGTTCTAACTCATCCAGTAGCACTGCAGAAGAAAGGCTTGGGATCTGCTACCATCAAGGTCTCAGTCAACAAAACTCTGTGGAACTGTTCTACTGTGTAACACATAAGGCCACCAGAAATAAAAATCAACCCAATGGTAACCAGCTTGGTTTTGGTTTTAGATGGGTATTTTCCTATTTTCCAGTCCACCCAAATGCTCATGTACATTTATTCACTTGACACAAGTCAAACACAGAAACGATTCTGTTATTTTATCCCTTTTAGTCATAATGCTTTCCAGTCACAGACCCAATTCTGGCAGAAGGGCGTGAATGAGAGAGCATGCATTGCCACACAAAGCCCTTCTTCTTAGAAACACCTCTGTTTTCCTACTGTGAGAGAAGCGAAAAAAATGCTGTAGAAAAACCACAGAGTATATTTATTTGGAGCATTTCATTTTCCTTCAGAACAAACTAAATGAAAACTGTTCTTTAATGAAGCATAACAGTGTAGAGAATTCTGCTTAAATATTTGCTCAGATAATATTTTCTTACTCTGAAGCTATGAATCTGGCAGCAGAGACAGATTAATAATAGCAATGAAATGGGCCCTGTGGTTGTTTGAAGAGAGACTCGGTGTATCCAGATGTAGCAGTCAAATAAGCTCTGATAGCTTACACCACAGAACCATATGCAAACTTCCAGGGGGTTGTCATCCACGAGTCTGAATGTTTAAAGCTGTGACTCTACACCTTCTATTTCCTCGAGTGTCACCATAGCAAATGTTACAGAAATTACAAAGTCTGTGTGTATGTGAACAGTGCCATCTGATTCCTTTTCAGCTTCAGAAATAATATTTCAAACACACTTGAAGAAGAACGAAAGCTTTTAAACCCTTATCTACACTTAACATCATGAGAAGGAACATGTTGGGATAATAATCCTGAAATAAAAAAGTCAAAAGAATAAAATACTAGTCTTCTGGGAGAAGAAAGAAGCATATATATAACTGAGAAACTGATTTCCTTTTGTATGATAAGAAGGAACAAGTGAAGAAGAGAATGATAAAATGAAGTGAGGCACCTAGGTTTCATGTCCTACATTGTCAGGGCTGTGTACAGCCAGTTTTGATGGCATGTAAAATAATGGTTGCCCTGCACCATAAGTTGCTGGTGACCTTGGGCACTACTTTAATCTCTGAGGAGGACAATTTGGAATATATATGAAAATCCTTTAAAATGTACCTAGGATTTTCCCCCCTGGGAATTTACATTTAAGAAACACATGCAAAAAAATCTGAAGATTATAACAAAGGTTCATTCTGGCTTTCTTCATAACAACTGAAACTTAGATATAACTTAAAGGTTCAAAAGAGGAACTGGGCTTTAAAAATTTATGGTTGTTGCTATGTGCCGTTGGGTCAGACCCAACTCACAGCTGCCCCTCGAGTGGGTTTTCAGAGGCAGTAAATCACACAGGAGGAGCCTGTCCATTGTCTTCTGTGAAAAAACTAACCTCATTAAAGAATATTTTAACATATTAAAACCATTTCCACATATATGTAAAAAAAAACAAAACCAAAAACTGGTGGATTCGCACTGTATGCTTTTGGGTTGGCAGCACAGGTAGCTCCTAAAGGCCAGCAGAGCTCCCTTCAATGTGCTGAGAACGTTTTATTACTATTATGCTGATCACAGTAAACTTGTTCTGCTGAGTTTCTACTTATATACTAAAGCTGATGAGGGGAAAGGACTATAGAAGACAAAAGATATCAAAAAATAGATCAGAAAGTTACTGTTGTTGTTGTTGTTGTTGTTGTTGTTGTTAGGTGCTTTGGAGTCATGTATGACTCCTAGCGACCCATGAACAACAAACTTGAACCCTGTCCTATCCTCTACCATCCTCACCACCTCTAACATCCTTATCCCATTTCTGCTCTTACTGTGTCAACCCATTTCATTGGATGTCTTCTCTTTTGCAGAAACTCCACATTTCCAACCATGATATCCCTCTTCAAGGAATAGTATTTCCTAGCAACATGCCCAAAGTACGTGAAGTGAAGCTTTGTCATCCTTTCCTCTAAGGAACATTCTGGCTGTGCTTTCTCCAAAACATACTTGTCTTGCCTTTTGGCAGTCCAAAATTTTCAAGCTCCAGAATCAAAGATCACTCTGAGCCACTGTTCATGGCAAATGTTCCACCTAGGACCCCATCCTACTGTGCCACTATAGGCTGCAGCTAGGGCCCCCCCCAAAAAAAAAGGTGTCCTGAACCATAACATTTATATGCTTGATTGTTGTTATGGTTTGCTATTAGAAGTACAGCACCTATCAGTCAGTTCATTATATTGGGGATTGATTTTCATGTTCTGACAGCCTAGTAGTAAGTTGCACTGCAATCCTAAAGGCACGTGGTTTGAATCTACCAGCTGCTTTATGGGAGAAGAATGGGGAATCTCTTATTTTGCCATGTACTGCCTCTGAAAACCTGCTGGAGAATCAGCTATGGGTCAGTTCTGACTCAATGGCAAGCAACAGCAACAATTACTTTATAGCTAGGTGTGTATGCTTGTTTATTGTATACTATGCCACTTGTCTGTCAGTCTACTGCACTGCTGTAACTTGTGATTTGCTGTGATGCAGAAGATAGTGCACTAATGCTTCAAATGCCAGAAGAGTCACCCATGGTAGACAGGTTGAAGCAGAATTCCTAGATTAAGACAGACTCAGAAGCAGGATTGACCATCCACTTCCAAAAAACCAGGCCTTTGAAAACACTGTGAACAATAGAGAAACGCAAGTAGCTATAGCAATATTCTGGTAATCACTTCCCAGATAGAAAGTTACTAAAAATGAGGAGAAACAGCTGCAGACAATCACTAATAATTATAACATGGCACACGAATGTAGAAAAAATGAAGTGGAACACATGAAGATGGATATTCCAGGCATTAATGAGATGAAATGAACTGTCATGGGCCACTTTGAATCAGGCACTCATATGATATACTATGGTGAGAATGAACAACTGAGGAAGAATGGTGTATGTTCATAGTTAAAAAAAAAAATTTAAAAATTTCCAAGATGTATCTTAAGGTACAATTTTGTGTGTGATAGGATACTATTCACATGTATGTAAAGAAAAGCTGTTAACACAACTCTTAATAAGATATACACTCAATCAACTACTCAAATAGGAAGAAATTTATTATTTTACTGATTTTTGTGGTCTAAAATTTATTGACAGCACTTAACAACAATAACATCAACACAGAGAGAGAGATATCAGCTGGCCCAGTGGACAGAAAGCAACGCTACCAAGCCAAAGGTGGGTGACCTTTTTTTTTTTAATAGAACAAATTTATCAATTTATTAAACATGCACCATTTTTTATTTAGCTTTCTGACTTTGTGCTTGTGCCTTCAGTACTTTTACAACAATTTTCTGCTCCTCAATAAGGAAAGCACGCTTGACGCTGTCACGGACACACTTAGCATACATGGAACCACCATAAGCTCTGCTGACATGCTTTTTTGTTTTTGACAACCTCATGAGGACTTCAGGTCTCCCAGCTCGGACCCCTCTTAGTCGGCCCAGGCACACACCACATGCAGATTTTGGTGCCTTTCAAACCTTCTTGGTATAAAGGTAAACAATTCTGTTACCAGGGGTTCGGGACAGCCTAGTTTTGTTAGAGGCTGTGTTGTAGGACAGCCTACGACGGTAGGTCAGACGCTGGACCATTTTGAATGCCTCTACACAGCGTCTCCGGAAGAGAAAGAAGCACCAGTGAATATTCCAATCAAGGACACAGCACATGGATGTGGCTAGATTGGGTGAGGGAAAAGCAGACTCATTGGGTCAGTGGAGACTAGACTCTCAGCCTGATAGTCTTTGAACTGAAACCACTTTCTGCTAACCTAATAGAGCATTAAGTAAACAGGACATATGAATTTTGTGCCACTATTACTTTTTTACTGTTTTATAAAATTAATCACCATTGGACCTTGTCCATCATTACACTATTTTTAAAAGTCAATTATGGGAGGAGTTTCGGGTTCAGCTGACCTGCCAGCTATCTGATTCTCCTACTCTTTTACCTCTATTATTTTCCTTTTCTATAACGTGCCAGAATAAGACTGTACGGTCAAAAATTACTCTAGATCAAAGATGAAAGGCTAAGGAGGGATGCACACGGAAATCATATTCATGGAAACTGAATATCCAAAATGGAAGAATGTTGACACACTGTGGAAAATGTAATGTCACTAAACAATTATGTTCAAAATTGTTAACTGGGAAAACTAATTTGTGATGTCACAGGACAATCTCTGCCTGTATGATTTACAGCCTCTGAAAATCTAGTGGAGAATTAGTTAGCTGTTGAGTTGGTTCTGACTCAGCAGTACAAAACAACAAAAATTTGTGATGTAAACTTTCACCAAAAACAAATAAAAGCAAAAAAGGAGCTCTTTTTCACATTTCATGATTAGAGTAATACCTGTCCATCAGTAATAGAGATGACATTTGTTGGAATATAAGCAGACACATCACCAGCCTGTGTTTCAATGACCGGTAAAGCAGTCAAGGAGCCACCACCGAAAGAATCGTTCATCTTGGCTGCTCTCTCCAGCAGACGGGAGTGCAGGTAGAACACATCACCAGGATAGGCTTCGCGACCAGGGGGTCGGCGGAGCAACAGCGACATCTGCCGGTAAGCCACAGCCTAGACACAGAAGGGGACATGAAGGTGATCTATTACACACTTTCCACTTAGTGCAAATACACAAGCAAAATTCTGAAAATGCAAGTCTTTTGACCTGTTTGGATAAGTCGTCATAGATGATCAGTGCGTGCTTGCCGTTATCTCTGAAATATTCCCCCATAGAACAACCGGAATAAGGAGCCAGGTACTGCAAAGGGGCAGCATCGGAAGCAGTGGCTGAAACCACAATGGTATACTTCATGGCGTCTGAGGAGAAAAGAAGTTTAAAATGTGGCAAGGTTATTAACACGGATTTTAAATTTGAGGACGATAAAACGAGTATTACCTAAATACCAGAAAGCTTTTTTACTGTAAAGAATTAACCAGTCACAAAGCTTTAACTTTAAAGAAATTGGGGGGGACGGGACCCCCACTAACCTTACTATTGTACTTTTTTCTTTGTATTAATAGACACTTCCATTCATTAGGAAGTAATTACAATCAGCTTCCATTAAGCAGAAGCCATTCTAAGATTAGCAGCAACAGAATTAAGGACTATGGTAAAGGGAATCACCTGCATCTGTGAGTCTCTTCACCAACTGGGCAACAGTGGACCGCTTCTGACCAATAGCAACATAGATACAGTACAGCTTCTTCTTTTCATCAGTCCCATCATTGAAGCGTTTCTGATTGATGATTGTGTCAATAGCAATTGAGGTTTTGCTTTAAAAGGAGATGGTGAACACAAAAGGTAGTAATGTACCACAAAATGGTTCCCAGTCAAGGTTTTACTACTACTGATGATCTAGAAGCCCTGTTGGTAGTTAAGGTTAAAGTACCTGACAGCTAACCAAAAGGTGAGTAGTTCATTCAAATCTATCACTGACTACAGGAAGATGATGTGGCAGTCTGGTTCTGAAAGATTCACAGCTTTAGAAACCCTATGGGACAACTCTAGCCTGTTGTACAGGAATGCTATGAGTTGGAATCAACTCAGTGGCCAGCGTGCTGGTTCTTAACTCCTCACAAAGGGATTAACTGTACGAAAAGTTAATTGTTAACCAAAGTTTGTAGGTTCAAACCTACCTTGGGACAAAACCCTGGCAAGCTAAAAGAGCATCACGAAAACACTACACACTAGGTATGTAGTACATACTATGGAGTAGTCAGTTCTACTCTGACGGATGAGGCCAAACTGACTTAATGGCTCAAATCCTCAAACTCTGTCATCGAGTTCTTACTCAAAGAAATCCTTCATCAGATTTCCGAAACTGAAAATCTTAATGGAAGGAGCTGGCCCATCTTTCTCCTACGGAGCTGTTGGTGGATTCAAAGCACCTGTCACATGGTCTTCTGGCTGGTTACCAGTGCACTGCTCTCGGCCTAGGCCTCTAGAGCTCCCTCCTGATCCAATGGCAACTGGTTTTAATCCTTAAAACATATTTTACTTCGTATCACATCCAAAGTATTTACAATTCCAAGCCTGAAAGCAATCTTCATATACATAAAGTCTTCGCTAGAACTTGTAACAAGGTACTGATACTTACCCAGTCTGTCGGTCACCGATAATCAGCTCACGCTGACCACGACCAATTGGCACCAAACTATCCACAGCCTTAATGCCAGTTTGCATTGGTTCACGTACAGAGATTCGAGGAATGATTCCAGGGGCTTTCAACCCAACTCGCCTACGAGTCTTAGAACCAATTGGACCCTGTTTTTATAAAAAAAAAGAAAAAAAGGCATGGGAAAAAGGGAAAGGACTCCTCAGACTGGGAGCTTGGATGCTTACTAAAGTTACAACCACATCAAAGTATCTCTACACCTACCTTTCCATCAATGGCATTACCAAGGGCATCCACTACACGACCCAGCAGTTCCTCACCAACTGGGACGTCCACAATGGCCCCTGTCCTCTTCACAATATCTCCTTCCTTAATTAGTTTGTCATTTCCAAACACGACAACACCAACATTGTCAGGTTCCAAGTTCAGAGACATACCCTGCACAAGACAAATCAGTGAAGTGTTGAGTGGCACCCTTCTCTGAGGGCAAACACTGTGTGGTATAAAAATACTGCCTCTTCCCCTCACACTCCCCCAAACCTTTATTGTGACTAGCTTTGTAACTGAATGGTCTCAATTATGCATTTATTTGGTGCATGAAGTAAAATGATCAAGATGAAATAGAAATTTCAAGATAGGAAGAAATCTGGCTACTAGCAAGAATCTGAGAATTAAGCACGAGTCCATTTGGACCAGAGATTTTTCCAAGGGTCAGACTGTGACCAGAGCAACAGCAGAGAAATGGACACTGACATGAGACAGAGCTAAAGGGACTGCTGTCCCACTGAGTCAGAGCTGAAGGCTCACCTTGGTGTCTAAAGGGAGATACCATAAACTGGCAACACTAAAAGAGCTGTGTGACTTTTTTCTGTGTACCCTCAAATTAGATTAGAATGGTACAGGAGGAGACTGCTCCTTCATCTCCAGCGAAGCATCTGGTGGATTCAAACAGCGCTCATTTGGGATTACAGCGCAATTTCTGCAATTTCTTGCCACTAGGCCATCAGAGCTCCCTAACAACACTGACTCTGGCTGAAGGTCAAATGGCCTGCAAGCACACGAAAGGTGCTGTCTTAAGATGTGAACCTTAACTAGTAACCTCCCTAAATAAGCCCCAATGGGGGTTAGGAGAAAAGACAGAATTTATTTACATCTATTTATCTGTGAGAGGCTCCATAAACCATCTACAAAATTATCCAATCAAATCCTGTCTTCATTAAGTCAGTAGAAGGTGAAAAAATTACAGGAATAGACTTTGGCAAGTCACCAAGTTCTGCTAAATACAGCAAACAGAAGTATCACAGTTTAGCAGTCAAGTGCAGAAACTCCAGTCCTAGCCTGTTCCACTCATTGTAGGACAATTCTAACATGTGGCCATTTGAACATTTCCACCACTGCACAAAGTTCTACTGGACAGCGTGAGATTAGACTTCTGGATCTCAAATTCTAAAAGAAAAGGAGTTCACCTATTTCAGTTTCTCCTTTCAAAGTACACAATGAAGATGAAAGAAGTTCAAAGTTTTGGTCTGGGCCTTACAGGTAATGACTGATAAAACTTCAACCTCTACAATGAGTCTTCCACATCAAACTGCTGCTCTATCAAGTTTGGGTTCGGTTGGTTTTTTTCACATTGTAACTAGCAAATGGACAGAACTATCCTTTCCCCCAACTGTGTACTTGGTGATAGTCCACCCAGATCCATGTCTTTCTGACAGATTCCATGGTTTCTACAACTTTTCTCAAATCACTGAAGACTAAATTCAACATGAAAGCAAAGAAATAGGGTTTTAAAGTAAAAAAAAAATCATTGAGTTTATGATAACTGTATCATGAAGTCTTTCAATAATAGTAATAATATGCCTACTTTTGCTAACTTTCAACTTTCCAGCAGAAATTAACTAAAATTATCGGATGGTTATATACAAGACAATCTTAAAATCTAAAAAATAGATCTGTACTTATTAGAATTTGGATAGTTATACTCAATTTTGCATTCTGGAGCAAGTGGTTATAATTTATGTGTAAACCAGTCTGTAAGAGTAGTAAATTTGGATAACCAAAAATACACATATTTAATCTTTCCATAATATCTAATTATGACAACAGTTAAAGAAAATCAAGATTTAATGTTTAAAATATGACACACCTATGAATTACTAAAAGAATAACTGAAAAAAACGCAATAATCCAAGATAACTTAAAGTCTCATCATTTTCAAAATTTACCTTTAAGCCTGAAGAAAATTCTACCATTTCCTCTGCTTGAACATTCCTCAGCCCATGTACTCTGGCAATACCATCACCAATACTCAAGACACGCCCAGTCTCTTCAAGGTCAACAGAAGTATCAGCTCCAAGAATTCGCTCTTCAAGAATAGAGGACACCTCAGCAGTGCCTATTAAAGAGAGCACAATTCCATTTAAAAAACCCATCTCCGCAAACAACACAAAGTACAGTTTTGTGACTAAAACAGTAAAATGATATTTTCAAGTAAAATACACAAGATTACATAACTTTAAAAAGATAAATATTTATCATTATGAGTCTAACGGAGTTAAAAAAAATGCCTTAAGTTAAATGTAAATCAGGCAAGAAACAAATACAATTAAGCTATTCCTATAAAGTAAGCATACTCTACTTTCTACTCTTGGTTTAATTTTAAGGATTATGAACTAAAAGATATTTCTATTTTTTCATCTCATCATATGGCTAATCTTTTGAACTTGTACTTAAAAACCTTTACTTAGGAAGCATTGATAGACACTACTAAGGCAAATTCCCTACAACCTGCAGCATATTTCTATACTCACTTCCGCAACATAGACATTCAGAATGCTACATGTAGAGTAACACTAACGCCACTCAGAAATACTATAAATCTGCTTATTTTAGCCCAAAGAATTCAACAGAAAGAAATCCTTCAAAGAATAGCACAATACCTAGAATCTGGAATGTGTGCTTTGTGTTTTAACAAAAAAAGCAGCATCAAAATAAAGAAGCTATGCTAACAGCAAAGAAATTTTTTTCTTCACTGGGATGAAAAAAACCTACCAAGACAAGGATAAACGGTACACTGCAGGAGACTAATGAGATCCTGCAGTATATGTTGTTGTTATGTGCCGTCGAGTCGCTTGCGACTCATAGTGACCCTATGTACAACAGACCTAAACGCTGCTCTGTCCTGTGCCAATCGCACTGTCTCTGACACTCCCATCCCAATTATCCCAGTCACTGAATCAATCCACCTCATATAGGGCCTTCCTCTCCT
>NW_006399890.1:1021839-1045487 GCF_000299155.1 Elephantulus edwardii | reverse complement strand
GTCAATGGCTGGTTACCCAATGGGGACAGAGAGTTGGGTGGAGCTTCCCGATTAAAACAAGCTTGGAAGGAGGAGTGGCATCCACTTCCATAATAGCTGCCTCCGGAAACCCTATGAACCTGGAGAGAGGATGAGAGACACCCAAGCATTGAGGACTCTCCCTCCTTCTTAGGGTCTCTATGAGTCGCCAGTGACTCAACGGCACTTTAACAACAACAACAAAATTTATCAAACATGCAGTCAAGATGCACTAATAATTACTGGTGACTGGAATGCAAAAGTTTGAAATAATGAGAAAATGTTAGAAAGAGGAGCTGGTAAATTTATTAATTCTTTTTCTTTTCATTTATCAACTTGTTAAATACAATTTTATCTTGAAAGATGTTGTTATTAGATGTTTTTGAATCAACAAAAATTCATAGCAACCCTATGAACAACACTACTGAAACTTGCTCTATCCTACTATCTGCACCTTCTCTGATATGCCCAACCCCAGTGTTAGTTACTGTGTCAATCCATCTTGTTGAGGGTCTTATCTTTCTATGAGCTTCCACCCTTCCAAAGAGATGATCGATCCCTCCTGACAGCAGACTGACATGAAATTTCACTGTCCTTGTCTCTAAGGAGCATTCTGGTTGTACTTCCTCCAAGACAGACTTGTTCTTTTTTGGCAGTACATGGGATATTCGGTATGTGATGAGATAATCTATTTAAAATAACTTCATAATTATTCTTAAGAAGAGAATATAAAGAAGAAATATTTATACTATATTATGTTTTCTACTATTGTTGTTGTTGTTGTTGTTGTTAAGTCCCGTTGAGTAGTAGATGACTCATAACGACCTTATGAACGAAAGATCTGAACACTTGTATAACTTTCATCCTTTCTCCATGTTCATAGTTTCTGGACGCAAGCTATTTCAGAAGTGGATGCCACTCCTGCTTCCAAGCTTGTTTTAATCAAGGAGTTCCACCAAACACTGTCCACCATGGGTACCCATCATCACGTTTGACACATCAGTGTCACAGTGTTTAGTGTATAGCAAATGGACAAACCAGTGCTATACCACTTAGAAGAATGTTTGACAAAAAACAGATTAAATCTGTTTTATGTTAAAATTTATGTTAAGTAGCACAACTCTAGTTGTGGCTCTAGAGTGTCAGGAAGTGTGAGGATGGTGCAGGAAAGGACAGGGTTTAGATCTGTTGTCCATAGGGTTGCCATGGGTTGCACTTGACTCAATGACACCTAACAATAATAGAAAACGTATGTTTCATGAAATTTTAACATTTTTCAAATCCAAATATAGTTGAAATTATTCATTGTCTTTAAGCAAAGCAGGTCTTTGTCATTAAATAATTCCCATTTTAAATTGAGTAGCACCAGATGCTTTGTTGTTGCTGCTATATATGTCAAATCACTCTCAACTCAGATCAACATTGTAGGGCAAAGCAGAACTGTCCTGTAATATTTCCTAGACTATCTCTGGTGACATAGTCCATAGGGAGTTGTGCTACTTAAGGCCACAGGCTGTGCTGTTATGATGGTTTGAATTCACCAGCTGCTGTGGGAGAAAGATGGGCAATGTCCTCCCGTGCAATTTGTTGTCTCAAAAAACTCACTGAAGGATAAGCTGTGAGTTGGTTCCTACTCAAAGATAATGAGTTGAACTTAAGTTAATCTTTATAACTGTAGATCTATAGATCTTTTCTGTCTTGGAGCTGCCAGTAGCTTTGAACTGCTGACCTCTTGAAATAAGCGGAAAAGATGATTAGGATCTTAATAGAAAAATTAAAGAATAGGATTCAGAACAAAATAATATCTGCTTCAGACACCACCTTAATTAGTGTGAAGCTCTGGTGACTTAATCATAAGGAGTTGTCTTGACAGCCTAAAGGCTCAGGGATCAAATCCACCAGCTGCTCATGGAAGAAAGACTGGCAAGTCTCACTTTGTGTCATTTATAGCCTCTGAAAACCCACCAGGAGGTCAGCTATGAGTAAGCTCTGACTTGATAGCATATAATATCAACAACAACAAAATGAGTAAGCCTCAAAGACTTTCTGACTTCTAAGAAGGTCTCATGGTTAGGAACTCAAATATCTATGAGATTTTTTAAAATTGATATTTTAATGAAAGTATATAAAGAATTTGGATTTCCATTCATTTATTGTTGCACATTTTCCTCCCTGCCTCCCATCCTTCCTCCTTCACCACCCCCTGACCCCAGTTCGCTTTTTTCTTTGGAAAAAAAGTTCTTTCATTATTATACAGCTCCCCTTCCACCCAGGACCACTTTACTGTGCAGCTCTTTTTCTGGGCCCTTGCCATGCCAATAATAACTAATCATACATTCCTTTTAAGCAGTTCTCTCCCTCGTTTGTTTCAATGACATGTACATTATTTATCCCCTCTTTTCTTAATTTCCCCCAACACCCCGTGTCAGTCCTGTTTTATAACAGTGATATTATGCAGTATTTGTCTTTTTGTGACTGAAATATTTCGTTCAGCATAATGTCCTCCATCGTCACCCATTTTGCATACATAACAGTTCATGAATTCTTTGTTTTTAGTGCTGCATAATATTTCACTGTGTGAATATACCAGAGTTTCTCTATCCATTTGTTTGTTGATGGTTACTTGGGTTATTTCCAACTCTTTGTTACTGTGAACAAAGCAGCAATAAACAAGGGTGTGTGCATATATCTGCCTGGGTTGCAGTTCTGGTTTATTTAGGGTATATTCCCAGTAGTGGAATTGCTGGGTCAAATGGCATTTCTATTTCCAACTTTTTGAGAAAGCACCATACTGCCTTCCACAGTGGTTGCACCATTTTACACTCCCACCTACAGTGAATAAGGGTTCAAGTTTCTCCACAACCTCACCAGCATTTGTTGTTTGCTGCTCTGTTGAATTTTGCTATTCTTACTGGGGTGAGGTGATATCTCATAGTTGTTTTGATTTGCATGTCTCTTAGAGCTAGGAATTTTGAAGACTTCTTCATGCGTTCACCATCTGAATGTCTTCTTTGGTGAAGTGTCTGTTCATAACCTGTGCCCATTTTGCAATTGGGTTGTTTGCCTTTATCTTGCTGTGGTGTTCGAGTATTCTATAAATTCTAGATATAAGTCCCTTATCAGACATGTCATTATCAAATATATTTTCCCAGTCTGTGGCTTCCCTTTTTACCCTGTTAAAGAAGTTTTTGGATATGCATAGGGATTTGATTCTTAGAAGGTCCCACTCATCTACTTTATTCTCTCCTGGTTGTAGGTTTTTCAGGATGTTTGGAAGACTGTTCACGTTGTGGATTAGGGCTTCTAGGGTTCTTTCAAGCTTTTCTCTAATGAAGTTTATAGTCCTTGGTCTTAGTCCTAGGCCCTTGAGCCATTTTGAATTGGTTTTTGTCTATAGTGTGAGGTGTGGGTCTTGTTTGAGTTTTCTGCAGATAGTTTTCCAATTTTGCCAACGTAAATAATTAGTGAAATACCTCTACTGCTCAAATACAATTCACTGTAGGATTTACTTTTTCAACTTTCTACATTCACAAAGACTCACAATTGCATATTTGTGTTCCCAAAAGAAATGAATAAGATCTAGGAATTTGGCCAATTATAACCAGTATCATAATGCACAATTTTCATTGTCTATGTGCAAAAATGTAGGCTTGAGCTGGAGAATGGAATTATGATTTATAGGAACATCAGCTAATCAGAAGAGCTAACATTTATCGAGTCCTTCATGGAGGCCTGGAACTTTACTAGCATTTGACATTCATTATCTTGCTTAATCCTTGTCATCTATAAGATCTCAAATTTTAAAAATAAAAAAGATGAAGATTAGAGAAGTTAAGAAATTTGCTTGAATGCATAACTGAGTAGAGGGACAATTCAGACCAAAATATAACTATGATACCAGATAGTGCAGCCTCTTCCATATCTACTGCTGAGAGGGAGAAGAGTCAGAAATGTTGTGGGCATGGAACCTGACAAACTTTAGCAGAGGAAGTCAAAATGCCTCTTCTTTTTAGAACGCAGGACATTTCCCATTACATATAAGGCCAAAGGTAAGAACATGAAAAGTAAAGCACAAATTGAAAATAATAAAGATAATGCCTGATAAAACCCCATAGCTAGCCACTTTGAAATATTGTATTTGCCAGAACAAAATAAAAAAAAAGAATGTTATTTTAGAAAAATACATAAGTATGTAACTTGCCAGCCCATTTATCTTGTGAGCCAAAATTATTTAATACGTATTTCAAAAGCCATAGGTGTTCAGATTCTATTAAGAAATAGTATACCTTCATAATTAATATGATTTTAATCAAATGATAATGGTTTCTGTTTAAGGAAAGCAGATTGTAGATAATGCAAACACCACTTATATTTTGCTTTGAGGTGCATTTTATACTATTTTGCAGTCACAGGTTTTTACTTCTTACTGAATGTTGCTTACTCAATGTTGCAAATCAACTTGCATTTCCTGTGTATAAACCAACTAAAAAAGTCGGGATGTATTTGCATGTTAAAGAGAAGCAAGAGTGTGCTAAGTGGCAAAGACCTTACATTTCCCCCCACCCACCCTATTGATCTTTGAAGTAGAAAATATTGTACAAATTTTCCTTGAGGACTTTGAAGAAGTTCCTTTCCTCATCTAAGTTATGGTGTAGCTGTAGAAGTAAAGCAAGTACACATAGTAATTGCTATTATTGTGGGCTGTTGGCTCAACTCTGACTTAAAGCACAAAAAACCTACAGGACAGAGTAACAATTATTCCCCAGAATTCTTAGGCTATAATCTTTATAGAAGTCAATAAGTAAAGCTTTTCATTCTAGAAGCCAGTGATAGGTTTGAACTGCCAGCAACTAGCCTAGTGGTCAGCCCTTAAACATTATACCACCAGGGCTTCTTCATGCATGTATGATTGTTATTATTATGTACTATCAAGTTGAGTACAACTCAAAACAATCCTATGAACAACAAATCTGAACCCTGGCCTTATCCTGTGCCATCATCATCATTATCTCTGACATAATCGAACCCATTGCCTCAGTCACTGTGTCAATCCCTCTAGTTAAGGGTCTTCCTCTTTCACTGACCTTCCACCTTTGTAAGTATGATGTCCCTTTCCAAGGAATATCCTGTTCTAACAACATTATCAAAGTATGTGAGACATCTTTGCCCTTAAGAAGCACTCTGGCCGTACCTTTTTCAAGACATCTTTCTATATTCTTTTAGCAGTCCATGGGATATTCAGTACTTTTCTGCAGCACCACAGCTCAACAGCATCAATTCTTCTTCTGTCACCCTTATTCACTGTCCCGCTTTCAGATGCATAGCAAGTAATTGAAAAGTTTATGGCCTGAATCAGGCACACTTCAGCCTTCAGAATAATATAGTTGTTCCTCTAACAGCAGACATTCCCAACACAATACGTCTTTTTTATTTCTTGACTGCTGATGCCAAGGATGTTGATTGTGGACCCAAGTAAAGTGAGGTCATTGACAGTTCTGATCTTTCCTCCATGTATCATGATGTTGCCTATTGGTTCAGTGATGAGGAATTTTGTCTTCTTGATGTTGAGATATAATCCATATTGAAGGCTAGATATAGTCTTTGATCATCTGCAGCAAGTCCTTCGGTGTGGTTTACATTTCAATGTCAAGAAAACAAAAATTCTTACCACTGAATCAAAAGGCAACATTATGATAGATTGAGAAAAGATTGAAATTGTCAATGATTTTATCTTGCTTGGATCGACAGTCAACACCCCCGGTAGCAAGTATTCAGAAGATGTATAGCAATTGAGAAAGTCTGTTGGCAGGGATATCCTCAAATTCCTGAAGATCAATTATGTCAATCTAAAGACTAAGGTGTGACTGATTAAGGCCACAGTCTTCCAATCATCTGCTACGCATATGAGAACTGGAAAATGAATAAGGATAACAGAAGAATAATTGATGCCTTTGAGCTGTGGTGTTAAGAAGAGTACCAAATATCTCACAGATTGTGAAAAGAACAAATATGTCCTGGAGAAAGTACAGCCAGAAAGCTTCTTAGAGGTAGAGATGGCAAAGCTCTTTAGTTGGAAGGCTTACATGGAGGATTTCTTAGAGGCAAGGAGGGGTGCGGTCCTTGATCCTTTATGTGCTTCAGGTCCTCCTCACTATCACCAAGCAAGGTTGTGTCATCTGCAGATTATTGTTAACCCTTGCTTCAATACTGATGCCACATTCATCTTCACAAAGTCCAGCTTTGTGAATAATTTGTTTAGCATGTGGGCTGAACAAATTGAGAGAGGATACAGCCCTTTAAACCAGGCAATGTTTCCTTGCTCTGTTTGGACAATAGCTTCTTAGCCTAGGTATAGATTTTCTATAATTACAATTAAATGTTCTGGAATTCCCATCCTTCTCAAGCTTAACCACAGTTTGTTATGGGCTGGAGTACCATCTTGTTCACCAGGTAGCAGCAGCACCCAGACACATGCCAGCCTTCACCAGGGAATACCAAGGCAAAGAACAGACATGGCCAGACCCTCAGCCATCCTCAATGGGAGAAGTCAGTAAGCTCAGAGAGGTTCTACTGGTATTATGTGTACAGTATTTATTCACCAGTTTGCTATATTTGGGGACAGGGGACTGGAAGGGAGGAGGGAAGGCCTTGTGCGGTACTTCTTACTTATGATTTGTGTGTGTATATTCTTGCTGTTACTGCCACTATTATTCAAGTAAATGCACCAAGAACCAGAGCCAAAGAGGAGGAAATAGACAATTTCTATCAACTTTTGTAATCATAAGATAACCAAACACTCAACCAAGGTGCATTAACAATAATGGGTGACTGGAACGTAAAAGTTGGGAAATAGGAAGAAGGATCAGTGGTTGGAAAACATAGACGTAGTGACAGAAATGAGGCTGGAGATAGAATGAAAGAATTTATACAATCAATGATTTATTCATTGCAAATTACATTTTATAAAAAACACAAATGATGACTACACATGGACCTCACCTGATGACCTCCACAGGAATTAAATTGATTACATTTGTGGAAAGAATAGTTGTAGAAGCTCAATATTAGCTCTGAAAACTAGGCCAGGTGCTGACTGTGGGATGGACCACCAACTACTCATAGCTCTGGTTAGGCGCTATTCAATCAGCTCTGAATTGAAACAATCCTACCTAAACAGAGCTAAGTGCTGCCTGATTCTGTGCCATTGTCACTATCTCTGTTGTGCTTAAGTCTATTGTGGCCTCTGCACATCATCTCATTGAGTCTTCATCTTTTTTGCTGACCTCTTACTTTCCCCAATCACGGTGTCTTTCTCCAAGCACTGGTTTCTCCTGTTAGCATGCATCTCATGATGCTGAAGTTTCACTGTCTTCACCATCTAATGCACACCTTGGCTGTGTTTCTCCCAAGGCAGCCTTGTTTTTCTGGCAGTCTATAATATAGTCAGTATCACTAACACCATATACTACACCTTAAAATTTTAAGGCAATGCCTTAAGATCAAAGCAAAATAGACAACATTTGAAACAAAATGGAGCATAAAATTCTTAGGCTGTACAAAGCATAGAAAGATTGGAATGAATATAAAACTATGTGAAGATATTTGAACTGAGCTTTATATTAAGACTTCCTAGGATGAAAGGCTTAGAAAAGATAATCCAGTACACCTAGTCTAAGTTAAAGAAAAGCTTCTGCTTGATAATTTTTTTTCTTGTTGAATATGCTACTCCACATATATGGCCCATTGTTGGCAGAATTATCCAGTGAGCTCCGGTTTTAACAAGCAGGATACATTTTCAATAGTTCTTGGTTTCTCTTTGTGAAATAAATATTTCAATGCTTTTCCTAGATACTGGAGGCTAACAATACCATATGCAAATTACTTTTCATTCCACACATGTTAGAATGTATTTGAGCAGACGAGCATGGACATACAAATGTTAATTTAATATACATGTTAGTATTAATAGCTATTTAGCTCTATTATATCATGCCAAGGTGAGGAATAGGATGACTCATGGTTGGGAAGGAAAATGCCATTATACAATCTCAGACAAATAAAATAAAAACATAAAATACAGAAGAAGTTATTTTAGCTACAGGGGAAACTGAACATGCAGAGGTGCTTCTGAATACAGAGGGATTTTGGCTTCACTTTTGTCCAAAGAGGTCCAGAAATGAACTACTGTGCCATGCAAGCTGTTCTTTTCACTGGGAGCAGGTCTCTCAGTCCAGTCACCGCGAGCTCTTCTATCACGTTTTCTGTGGTAAATGTCTTCAAATCCTAAACTGTAATCAAAGCATGACTCAAAATGACCAGATAACTGTAAAAGAAATCCCAAGCCCTTTCTGCCTCCTGAATTTCCACCCAGCTTTTTCTAATATCTGTGCAATACAGAGGAGAATGGAGGTCTAGCTTATTATTACAGCCTCAGTGTAAGGATCCTACATCTGAATACTCATTAGGTTTCACTGGCCACTAATGGAAATTGTCACTCACTAGAGTGTCATGAAGGGGCAGCTCAGCGAGCTGAATGTCCACAGTTCTTAAACCATAGGCATGCACGTGTGTTCATACTCTTACGCACTCCCTCTCTTTCTTGCTCTTTCTTTACGTTATTTGAAGTTTGCCTACTACTCCCTTTGAGCAAAGTATGAGACTTTCGGTTAATATTTTTAAATTATTGTTTTGAAAGAGAGTCTGTGGTATCTTATATTCTATCTTCTCCTCTAAAACTGATATGTTAAAATTTAAATTCTCAATAATAGAAAATACTGTACATCAAAGACAAATTACATTTCTAGTACTCAGTTTTAGAGTTTAGTGAGAACTTACTTTATTCAATTACTTTTTAAATTCTTTTCAAATATGCCACTTGTGCACAGTAATAGAAAATAAATATTCAAACATATAAACAAAAACATGCACAAGAAAAAGATTGCTAACTCCTTAGCTCCCCTTCCCAGAGTTGACCACTGTTGACCTCTTTTTTATTTATCCTTCCACAGATAAGGAGCCCTGGTGACAGAGTCTGTAATGGCTCAGCATGCCAACCAAAGGCCACAGTCCCAACCCACCAGCTGCTCATCAAAAAGATCAGCCGCACGGTCCCATGAAGCTTCACAGTCCTGGAAACCCAGTGGAGGAGCACTCGGAAGGGAGGCAAGCTCGACAGCAGTTGAGTTTTTTCCACAAATAATCTATGTTTATATTTAACATTAGAAAAACAAGTAAATGAATAATTTTTTTTATGGACTTCAACTCATGATACCCCAGGTGTATAAAAATAGAATCATGTCCCACAGAGCTTCCAACAGCAGATGTTTTTAGGAAATAGGTTATCAGGTCTTCTGAGGTGTCTCTTAGAAGATTGAAACTTCCAATGTTTTGATTAGCAGTTGAACATGTTAGCCATTCCCACCACCCAGGGACTTTTACTACATATAACGCAACCCATTGCCATCGATTGTACTCTCACTTCCAGCAACCATCTGGGACAGACTAGAACTGTTCTGTGAAGTTGCCAAGGCTGTACATATTTACATAAGCATGCTGCCATTGCTTTCTCCTGTCGAACAGTTGTTAGGTTTGAACTGCTGACCTTTGAGTTAGCAGCCAAGCATTTAACCACCATTATCTGTACCACCAGAGCCCCTCAGTCTGCTTATGTGTATGTTTTATGCTTATGTTTATGTGTATGTTTTAAACACAAATTGTAATAGACATGCTACTCTTTTAAAACTTTAAAACAGAGATTGTCACATACATCCTGTTCTACATCTTGCTTTAGCACTCAACATGTGACTAAGAATGATAGAAGAAGAATTGATGCCTTTAAGCTATGGTACTAGAGAAGAGTGTTGAATATGTCATGGACTGCTAGGAGAACACCGAAGGTTCATCCTGAAGAGGGTAAAACCAAGCTGCTTCTTGGAGGCAAGGATTTTGAAGCTCCATCTGAAATACTTTGCACATGTTGCAAGAAGGGACCAGCTATTGGAGAGGAACATCATGCTTTGGAGGGTGGAGGGACAATGCAAGAGAGGAAGACCCTGGATGAGATGGATTGACCCCAGTGACTAGAGTAATTGGAGTGGATGTGTCAGAGACAATAAGGTTGGCTTCAAGACAGAACAGGATTCAGAGCTGTTTCTGAGTTGTAGGTGACTCTATGGCACATAATAACAACCCATATATGGGTAGAAGGATAGGCAATCTCTTCCCATGTGATTAACTTCCTCTGATAACCCTCTGGAGGGTCAGCTATGGATCAGTTCTGACTCAATGGTACACAACAACAACACATGGTTGTGGCTAATTACATTTTCTTAAATGTTTCAAGGTGTTCTTTATGGCACTCTCAGTGAGCTACACCAGACTCATGGATCTTTAAGTCTATTCCAGGGTTGGGTTTTTTTCCCCCCCATTATTTTTTTCTACTGTTATGAAGCAAGATTGACTCAATAGCATTGGGTTTACTTTATGTTGAATGTACTTGTACATTTGTCTTATCTGTGTATCTCTGAAAGAGAAATTCCTAAAATACATTTTGGACTCAAAATATGTGGGAATTTCTCTCAGTACTTGATTAGTTCCATTTGAAAGGTACTAAAAAGTTTTAGTCAGTCAGAAAGAAAGCAATCAAGGGAGGGTGTTGATGCTCTTTCTTCACAAACACAATTGAAGGAAACAAAAGCCTTTCACGAAATGTTAATACCTTTTTATGGTTATGTCAGAAGGTCAGAAAGCAGAAGAGAGGAATAGCTATAATTTGAAGTCTAGTCACTCATGGGGACCTCTGGGAAAGGAGCTATCAGAAACAGTAATCCACAAAGGTTTATCCTGAAGGTTCCTTCAGCTTTATCTCTCTCACCACCTCTACTGCATGCTGGTATGAAATGGCTGAAATATGTGCTATAATATATATATATTTCTTTTTCTTAATCGCAAAGAGTGGTCTGTGCAGAGAAAAATTCCATCACCCAGCTTTGAGACTTCTTATCCCTCAAGGGTATCCCTGAAGCCTTGAGGTGTCTTGAGAAAAGATAAGAGGAAATTATTATACATATCTGACACTTCTCCATCGTAAGTAGCAATTTTTGAAGGCAGCACCAAACTTTTTCTCAAACATTCCACTGCAATTGTAAAACTGTCCTCACTTAGCAGAGACTTTCCCAAGTTTCAAGGTGTGGGAATAAAGAAAGGGTCTAGGTGAGCATAATGTTTGCAGGAGATAAAATGTAAAGCCCCATCTCTTCCCCACTCCCTCCACTCACATGCAGAAATTAAAATCACCCAGCATATTTTCCTAGGCAACTGCCAAAAACCCGAGATGGAGGGTTTTTTTTTTTTTTGTCTTGCTCTCGACTGCTGATGCTGGCTTCCTTCAAGGCAATTCAGGACAGCATCTGGCTTACCTCATGTTTCCCTGAAATGCAGGTTCTGAAAAGCAGCCTGAAGATGACATTCTAGGGAGAACTATGCTATGTGCGGTGGGGGAGGGCCAGGGAGGCAGGAGCAGGGGGAGGTGGCTGAGCGGTGTTAATGCAAATGTATTCCCTGGGTTTATTCGCTGGCAGGCCTAGACGACACCCAGCCATCTGAATCTGGGCCAGTGAGTTTGGCACATCGTCTGCTGGCAGAGCACGAGCCCTGTACGGCATCCTGCTGCTGTTGGCATGTATACAGCTGTCTTTCTTCATCTGACTCTCCCTGCCACCATGGCAGACTCAACAGGTGTTGCCAGAGACACAGTGTGTTTGGCAGCTGTCAACTTTCAATAATCATCTCTGTAGCACAGTCCTTTTCTATTCTCCCACCCTTGTTCTTCCTTACTCCTCATTTCTTTTTTCTAATTGCTTTTTTTAAAAAGATATTTTTAAATTTTATATTGGTTTGCATACAAACTTTGTCTACATTGTTTAATCTATATAGATTGTGTTTCATTCATATACACTGGATTTCACACATTCCTTCATTGACATTGTGTTTCACATGATCATTCCCATGCATTGCATTTTATAAAACCAATCACCATTTATCTATGCCCACCTCCATCTTCTCAGGTCCCCACTGGATCTTTCCTAATTCCTTTACCCTCTCTCCTCTCACCAAACTCTATGACTCTGTGATTCCCCTCTCGCCACCCTCAGCTCCCTACCCTCAACTTCCCCCTTTGGACTTTCATACATATTTTACTAGATACCCTTCAATTTTTATAATAATGGTCTTGTTCAGTATTTGTCCTTTGAGACTGAGTTAGTTCACTCAGTATAATGCTCTCCAGTCTTTCCCAAGTTAGATAGTATTTTTTTTTAATTGTTTCTCCTGAGTGCTGCAGAGTGAATAACACTGCTATGAACATTGGTGTACCAATCTCAGCTTCTGCCTCCGTTCTATTTTCCTCAGGGTATATTCCTAGCTGTGGGAAAGCAGGATCATACGGAATTTTTATGTTCAGCTTTATAAGGAAACACCAAACTGCCTCTCAGGATGGTTATACCATTTTACAATCCCACAAATGATATATGAGAGTTCTAATATCTCTACATCCTCTCCAACATTTATTGCTTAAATAAATATCCTATTAAACTTTGCTACTGCTATTGATAGGCTCCATTACTTGGGGGAGGAGAAATCTTCACTTGAACCTTTGCCAGGCATAGCATTAGGCAAAGATGCTGATCAAGGCACATGGTCATCTGAAGAGGGAAATCCTGCTTAAGTGTGGGTCAAGAGTAAATAAGAATAACATAGGATAGGGTAGCAAGAATAGTTGAACAACTTAAAGAACATAATCAATATCACTATTGATTCACAATACTTATACTTGTAGAAAAGAAGAGAATGAATAAGAAATTTTACAAGATACAGGCAAGGATTCTGAGGCTCCGTCTAACATACTTTGGACATGTTGTGAGGAGAGACCGGTCCTTGGAGAGGGACATCATGCTTGGGAGGGTGGAGGGACAGCACAGGAGGGGAAGGCCCTCTATGAGGTGGATTGATTCAGTGACTGGGATAATTGGGATGGGAGTGTCAGAGACAGTGCGATTGGCAAAGGACAGAGCGGAGTTTAGGGCTCTTGTACATAGGGTCGCTATGAGTCGCAAGCGACTCGACGGCACAAAACAACAACAACAACAACAACAGTCTTTGGGATCCATACGATTTTTCTTCATTAGTTTTCCTTCTAAAATAAATTATTGAACCTTTTGGACTCCCCCCACCCCCGACCTTTGTACCTTCCATTTTTAATGTTGTCATGTGCCATTGAATTAGAACAGACTCCACTAGTCAATTATCAGAGGTTATAAAACATATGGGAAGAAATTGCCCATCTTTCTCCTGTGGAGAAGCTGGAAGGTTCAAACTGAGTGTCTTTGGGGTGGTGGTGTAGCTCCTTTCCACCAACTCACCGGAACTCCATTTTTAATTGTTGTTGTTGTTTGTTCTTAAGTTCCATCACGTTGGAATCAATCTATAGTTAAGCATCCAGTGCATTTTCAGAAGCAGTAAATCACATGGGAGGAAATTGCCCATCTTTATTTGAACTGTGTGCCTTTAGGATTGGATCTTTCAAATTCCAGCTCCTCCTATCAAGCCTATGTGACAATAATCATGTTCCATAACTTTTGAACTTCAGTTTCCTAGTGTGAAAAATGAAGATGATAATATTTGCCATCTACAGCAATGAGATACACTAGGAAATACAAATGGTGAAGAGCTCAGCTACTGGCCTGAAAGTTGATGGTTGGAACTCATGCAGAGGCACCTTGGGAGACAGATCTGGTGATCTACTGCTGAAAGGTCACAGCCTTGAAAATCCTATGGAGCAGTTTTACTCTGAACACACAGAGTCTCCACGAAGCAGAACTGACTTAACGGTTACTGACAACCACAAACAATGAGATAAAGGTGAAATTACTCAATACTAAGTACCTAGTTAGCATATGTTAGTCATTCTCCTGCTTTCCCAAGTCCTCTTAAGCTCCATCTTCAAAAGCTTGAGGTTTTAACTGTTATTGTCATGTGCTGTCAAGTCACTTGAGATTCATAACAACCCTATGTACAACTGCTCTGAATCCTGCTTTATCCTGAGTCAACCTTATTATTTCTGACACACCTACCCCCATTACCAACTCAGTCCATCTCATCCAGGATCTTCCTCTCTTGCGCTGTCACTCCACCCTCCCAAGCATGACGTCCGTCTCCAAGGACTGGTCCCCCATTGCAACAAGCCCAAAGTATGTCAGACGGAGCTTCAGAATCTTTGCCTCCAAGGAGCATCCTAGGTTCACTCTCTCCAGGACAAACTTGTTTGTTCTCCTAGCAGTCCATGGTATTTTTAATACTCTCCTCCAGCACCACAACTCAAAGGTGTCAATTCTCCTTCTATCATCCTAGTCATTGTCCAGCTTTCTGATGTATATAGCAAGTAATTGTGGACCAGATCAGGAACACTTTAGTCTCCAGACTAACATCATTACTCTTTAGTACTCTGGAGAAGTCTATGACAGGAGACTTTGCCAGTGCAATTAACCTTTTGATTTACTGGTTGCTGGTACCAAAAATGTTGATTGTGGAGTCAAGCAAACTGAAGCTGTTAACAATCTCAATTTCGTCACTGTCTGTCATGATGCTAACAATTGGCGCAATGATGAGAATCTTTGTTTTCTTGATGTTGAGCTCCAATCCATACTTAAGGCTATAGTATTTGATCTTCTGCAGCAGGCACTTCACGTCCTCCTTAATTTCAACAAGCAGGGATTTGGCATCTACGTAAAACAGGTTGTTGATGAAACTTCCTCCAATCCTGATGCCACATTCCTCCTCACAGAGCCCAGCCTCCTGGATGATCTGTTCCACATATACATTCAAAAGGTATGGCAATAGGACACATTCCCGGCATACACCCTTCTCAATGGGCGGGACCTGCATATTTACCTAGTTTAGGGGCTGAGAATGTTAGAAGCTTTCACATTGACCCTATGTAAACCAGGTACGCCCACACTCCTAGAATATGTGATTTTAATTACTTGCCTTAAATTCCAAAAGATATGGAGCCTTGCTTACCTTTCAAAGAGTAATTAAGTCCTTGGAATAATTCCATATTGGTCCCTCCTTCCTATCTTACCATAAAACAGGAACCTGAAATACTAACCTCTGCAGGTTTGGGGAAGTTGCCTAGTCCTGTAGGGGATTTTTTTTTTTTTTTAACAAATAAAGAAAATCTAAGAATAGTTGATGCCTTTGAATTACGGTGTTAGTGAAGAGTACTGGATATATCATGGGTTGCCAAAAGAACAAAATAAATCTAGCTCCCTGATAGAAGAAGCCAGGATGTTCCTTAGAAGCAGGGACGGTGAGACTTCATCATCAGGAGGGCCATGTTATTAAGAGGGGCCTGAACAAGGACCTCAGGCTTGGAAAAGTAGAAGGTCAGTGAAAGAGAGGAAGACCCTTAGTAAGATGGATGGACACAGTGACTGCAACAATGAGTTAAGCCCAGCAGAGATTCCAACAACGGTGCAGGATTGCCCAGAGTTTCATCCTGTAGTTCATAAAGTCGCTACAAGTCAGATTCAACTATATGACACAAGCAATAGCAACATATATCCTTAAAAAAGCAGCAATATACAGTTATTTATTCTATCCCTATATCTAAGTATTGAAAATCCCTCAATGTCTACAAGTGGAAAAATAGGTCAATAGATGGATAAATTGTCATTTGAGAGAACTGGACACAGCAGCAACAAATATTTACACTAAAAACGTACAACCCTCAGTAGTGCCAGATATAGTTCTAAGCTCAGTCTGATTCAAACCACAATCTTTTCAATAAGCCCATAGTCATGTAAATCTGGACAATGAAAAAGAGACACAGAAGACTAATCAACACATTTGAACTGTGGTCCTGGCAAAAAAAAAAAATAAAAATAAAAATAAAGTGCTGATGATGTTGTGATCTGCCAGAAGAGAAAACAAATCAGTCTCAGAAGAAATACAACTAGAATGCTTCTTTGAAGTTAGGTTGGTGAAACATAGGCTTGCTTTCTTGGGAAACAGCAACAAGAATGACCAGTCAGACATTGTCAGTAAGTAGAGGATTATCAAAACTGAAGGGAACCCTCAATGAGATGGATTAACACAATAGCCACAGAAACAGGATTGATTGTAGCAGTGACCATCAATATAGCCCAGGAACAGGCAATATTTCAATCTGTTCTACAAACGCTGAGAAGAATTGGAACCAACTTGATTACAGGCAAAATCCTCATGTATCAGACCTTGATCGATAAGCACTTTCTAACAGCCACTTGAAACTCCAAATAACTCAGAGTTGTTGCTGTGTACCATAGAGTCAGAACCGACCCACAGCTGACTCTTGAGTGGGTTTTGAGATGCAGTTAATCTCAGGGGAGGAGATTAACTTTTACCCACCTTTCCCCCATAGAGCAGCTGGTGACCTTAAACAGCATGCTTTCAGGATTGCAGTGCAACTTCTTGCCACTAGGCCACCAGAGCTCCCAGAGTAGTAGTAGTTGTTGTTGTTGTTGTCATATGCCATCGAATCGCCTATGACTCATAGTGACCCTGTGAACAACAACCCTAAACCCTGCTCCATCCTGTACCAATCTCATTGTCTCCGACACGCCTACCCCTATTACCCCAGTCACTGAATCAATTCATCTCCTCGAGGGTCATCCTCTCTTGCACTGTCCCTCCACCCTCTCAAGCGTGACGTCCCTCTCCAAGGACTAATCCCACCTTGCAACATGTCTAAAGTAGTAGTTAGATTATTTCCATTTTTGCTTTTTGAGGACATTAAGGCATGATGGGATAGAAGTCAGTTATCGCAAACATTGTTGAATGTGAAGAACACTGGGCAGAATATTGGGAATTCATGTACAGTTTAAAAATACACAAGGAAATAACGTTAATCATGGATACACACATAGAATAAACATATAGAAACAGGCATGGGAAGGATATATAACAAATTCATACTGAGATTTCTTTAATTTGGATAACTACTACCTCTGTGCAGCCTAAACAATGCAGTTTTTGAGCTATAATAAAATCTTCATTTTGCACATTTTTTATGATTATCTGTATTGTGTCTGGTGCATTTTCATTACTAGATAAACTATCATTTTCACTACTGGCTCATATGAAGTTCATTTTAATAGCTCTGCTTTCTATAGATGGTAATGAGGTCTTTGGAAGAGGAATTTCAGATGTTCTATTCTCTCTGTTGCTGTTGTTGTTTGCTGTCTAGTTGGAACTGACTCATAGCTGACCCTCCAGTGGGTTTTCAGAAGCCATAAATTGCATTGGAAGAGACTGGCCATCTTTCTCCCACAGAGCAGCTGATGGATTTAAACCATGTACTTTTGGGGCTTCAGTACAGCTTCTTACCACTAGGAAGCTGGTTACTGGTTAAGAGTAAAACAGTCACTATCTCTTTGAAGTGCAAATCTATATATGAGACCCTCAATGAGTGTCACAAAAATGTTGTTAAAATGTCTAGATTAATTTTTTTCATCTTCGCTATTAATCTCTATACAACATTCCTTTAAAAAAAAATCACCTAAGGCCCCAGTAGAGGGAAAGGAAGAGCCCATGGAACAGCATTCTTCCCACCAGCACACACCAGTAATCAGGCCAAGAAGAAGCATTTGCTTTATAAGGATCTAGGCAATGTTGCAAAAGGCATCTTCCTGTTCTTCAATATTGCCATTAATATGTAAAAGCTTAAGCTTGCTAAAAGGATTATTGCACATCCTATCTGATGGTAGACTGGCATTCAATGATTACATGCATCTTTCTGTCATTTTTCTCGTAAAGCATCTTACTCTTGAATAGTATAATTGGCCTCTTACTAATAGTAATGATTAAATCAGCATAAATGCAACACATTGCTTTAAATTGAAGGCATGTTTGTAATCTCCAGGGTCTTGAATATGTGCTTTACAGTGTGGACATTATATCCATTACAAATACACATAACATATATCCATTATCATATAATTATAACACATATCTGTTATGTTGTGGAAACAAGCACAAATTCCACAAATGGGCCCTTATCAATCAATGCAGATGTCACTACTTCCACCAATGGTTTCTGAACCTGTGTTTTGTATCAATTGAAGGTAAACTATATGTCAACTCAACATGAATGCCATGTTCCATAGAACAGCTTCCCAGGCACATGAGATACTGAGCCCAGCCACCTAGGAGTTTAACTGGTTGATGATGTGTACCGTTGAGTCAGAACCAATCCATAGCTGACCCTCCAGTGGCAGTTTAGTCACACAGGAGAAGATTGTTCATCTTTCTCCTGCAGAGCAGCTAGAGGGTTTGAACTGTGTGCCTTTGGGATTGCAGTACAACTCTTTATCACTAGGCCACCAGAGTTTGACTATTTAATCAACTGCAAAACTTCTGGGTCATGGAACATATGGTATGGCTCTGTCATGAAGCTATACCACTTAAAAAAATAGTCTCTTGGCCTGAGATGATTTGTGGGAAATATTTTATAAAGTACATGAGTCATGTGGACCACAAATTCTCAAATGGTAGCATTGTTGAAGGCACTGAAAGCAAATGAAGCAAAGTCATAGCCAAAGTCTGTACTTATATCAATGGGGACAGATTATGGATGAAAACTCTCTCCAAGGCCATCTAAAGTTCTTTGGGAGCATCAGTTTGAATTCCAACACTGAAAACGTTTAAATTACCCTGGTAGTAAAATGATTAAGTACTCAACTGCTAACTAAAACGTTGACAGTTCAAATACATCAGATGCTCCACATGAGAAATATATGGTAGTTTTCTTCTATAAAGCTTTAAAACCTTGGAAACTCTATGAAGTAGTTCTATGCTGTCCTATAAGGTCACAGTGAGTCAACATTGACTCAAAGACAACATGTTTTGTTTCTTTTTTCCAAGTGAAAGAGATAATATGTAATTGACCTACCACCATATGGGTAACTGGTTTCCCCAAGGAATGGTGTCAGAGGAAGGCTCAATGTCTGTCCTTTCTGTTGGCAGGCTGGACGCAAAAGTGGCAGGGGCTAGATAAAGCTTAATAAGAACTCTATGATACTGAGAGATACCATAGGTATCATGGACAGCCTCAGTAATTTTCACCATGACTACAGTATTCATGGGACTAATAAACAACCATTGGGATGGCTGAATAAATAGGTTGACTGACACCTACAGGATAGGTCAAATTCTTTATGTGGTTATTAAAAGCCTTCTCTGTAATACGTGGTAGCCACTTTTATGAGACTCAAATAATCACATGTTTTCTGCTCATTCCTAAAGGGTCTTCATGTACTTTCTCTTTACATTTTTTGTCACAAATTTTCTGGTGCTTTTTAGACATCTGAATAACCAAACTATTCCCATTTTTCAAGAGCTCATGTAAATACTAAGAATATGCCTTTGACCCTTCTCCCTCCACACAGAGTGAGCACTGAAGGGTAATTGAGAAGCCATGATGAATATCATCTCCCCCCACCATTGTTCTCAATTGCCATTTGTCTACCAATTCTGCAGCTCTAGGTTGCTTATCTGTTAGGGTACTTCTCACTCGTCTCTGAAGGGTATAAGCCATGGGTTACTCTGTTTTTCAAGTCATGGCTACTGTTCTTGTCAATTTATTCTTAAAATTTGACATAGAAGCATCAAGTGATACACCAGTGGGTAGCCTGGAGCATTAACTCTACCCTTTGCATATGCCTTGTGTAGCAGTAGCCCTGCTTACTGATAAGTAACAATTTTGTAGCTCCCTACAGGTCAGATCTCTTTTGGCCACCACTCTAACCTTCCTACTAGTTGTGATAAGTGAATCTGCATTACTTCTCATGTTTATGCCTTGCTACCTAGAATTATTTTTCCAAAGACTAGCTCCTCCTGACAGCATGCCAGTTTCACCATCTTTATCTCTAAGGACCACTCTGACTGCATTTCCTCCAAGATAGACTTGTTCTTTTGACTGTCTGTGGGATATTCAGCAACCTGCTTCAACAACCAAAATCAAAGGCAATAATTCTCCTTCTGTTATCTTTATTCATTGTCCACTTGCAGGTGCATAGGAAGCAATTGTGAAACCACCATGGCTTGGATAAGGCACACCTTAGTCTGTACACTGACATCCTTACTCCTTAACACTTTGAAGAGGTCTTTGACAGCAGATTTCCTCCACTGCAATAAGCAGTCATTGTTAAATAGGAATTCATTTGCTGTGTAAACTTTCACCAAAAATACAGTAATGTCTTTAAGAAAATGAAAGACCTCAGCTAAGAAAATCCTCTGGACCTCAGGGCTACTCTCCAACACATGTGGTCACCATCAGTTACCATTGACTCAGTGGCAACTAATTTGGGTTATTTTTGCTTGGTTGTTTTGTTTTAGTTGTGGGTTTGTTTGGGGTTTTGGGTTTTGTTTTGTTTTTTTATGAAGGGTGCTTTCACTTACTTGAGATTTAAATTTATTTGTTTCTTCCAGAACTATTTACTGACAAACTATAGCCAGGAGTTATGTGAGTAGGCTCCTGCTGGTAAGAACAGTTGCCCTAAAAAAGAATATGCACCCTGCTGGCACAATGGTTAAGCTCTTGACTGCTAGCCAAAGAGTTGGTGGTTCAAATACACCCAGATTCTCCACAGGAAAAAGATTATAGCCTAGAAAACAATGACAGGCCCTTTAGACCATAGCACATTGTACTGCTAGTAAACTGTAAGAGGGGCCCAGTGCTGAGCCTGGTCTTAGTAACATAATCCATTGCCTTGAATCAAGTTGGACTCACAGCAACCCTCTAAGACACAGTTGAAGTGCCTTTCAGGGTTTCCAAAGCTACAGATCTTTATAAAGACATACTGCCTCATCTATCTCCTACAAAGCAGCTAGTAGATTCAAATAATTGACCTTCTGGTTAGCAGCCCAACATTGTGCACTGGGCCAGTAGAACTCAGTTAGTTCCAATAGTCACAAGAGACTTGTTTGTCATTGAGTCGGTTCTGACTCATAGCAACCATATGTGCCAGAGTAGATCTGCTCCTGAGGTTTTCTACACTGTCAGCTTTCCAGAAACTGACCATCAGGTCTTTCTCCCCTAGACACAGTAGGTTTGAACCACCAACCTTTCAGTAAATGTCACCTTATTGAGGAAGGAGGCCATCTCTTCCCATAAGGCTCAATCTCAAGTCCCCATGGCTGTTTGCTAGAAGGATCTCAGCTCCTAAGGGTGGGAGAGAGAGTTATCATTTATGACTATGTTCACATGAGAACAAATACAGTCCAGGCCCTGATATATGGTTTTCATTATACTATTTTTTTCTTCTGAATTTAATAGATACAGAAATATTCCTTACAAGTGCTTTCAAGGTCTGAGCACTTCAAGTGGTACAGTGGTTAAGCAGCTTGTCTGCTGACTGGCAGGTTGGTGGTTTGAACCTACCAAGAGAGGAAGATGAGGCAATCTGCTTTCATAAAGGTACACACCTCAGAAGTCCTATAGGGCATTTCTACTCTGTCCTTCAGGGTCACTATGAGTTGGAATTGACTCTAGGCAATGAGTGAATAGATAGGTGCAGGTGGTAAACCTGATATTTCAAGAAGAGTTATCTGATACTTAGGAAAAAGATGAGTACTCTTCTCTCAGGCAATTTACACACTCTAAAAACCTGCTAGAGGGTAGACTGTGATCCAAGTTCAGCATAATGGCATTGGGTATTATTGTTCTACGAGGTGGTGGTGTATCTTAGAGCTGTGGTGTTGGAGAAATGTATTGAACATTCCATGGACTGCCAAAAGAACAAACAAATATGTCTTAGAGAAAGTGTAGCCAGAGTTCTCTTTGGAGGCAAAGATGATAAAGCTTTGCCTCATATACTTTGGGCATTGTTGCTAGGAGGGGCTGTTCCTTCGAGAGGAACATTATGCTCAGAAAGGCAGGGGGTTGGTGAAAGAGAGGAAGACCTTCAACCAACTGGCTTTACACAATGACTACTACAGTGGGCTCTAGTGCGTCTGGAAATGTGAGAATGGTGGTACAGTATAGGATAAGGTTCAGATCTGTGATCTGTTGTTCATAAAGGTCTCTTTGAGTTGTACTCAACTTGACAGCACCTAAAAAGAGCACAGAAGTGTTGTTGCATCAACCAACTCTAACTCATAGCTCCTGCATATACAACAGATAGAAACCTTATCCAAACCTGTACTATCCTCACAAGCTGCACCCACCATATATTTATATATTAAGTGACCAACCTGTTTTTGTCATTGACAATATCAAAGACCTTTAGGGAGCTTTGATGGCTTAGTGGTAAGGACTTGTGCTGCCAACCCAAAGGCATATAGTTCGAATTGACCAGTTGCACTATGTGAGAAAGGAGAATCTCCTCTCATACAATTTACTGCCTCCAAAACATGCTGAAGGATCAGCTATGAATCTGTTCTGACTCAAGGACACACAACAACAACAACCTATAATTCAAGGAATTCTGTGGCCTAGTGGTAAGGAGATGGAAGTCAATGGTTTGAATTCACAGAAGAAAAATGGGCAAACAACTCCTGCATGATTTACTCTCTTTCAGTACCCACTACAGGGTCAGCTGTGAGTTGGTTCCACCTGATCCAAGCCATGGTATTTTCAGTTGCTCCCTATACATCAGAAAGTTGGACAATGAATAAAGAATAATCGATGCTTTTTAATTGTCATACTGGTCAAGATTGGTACACCATGGACTGCCAAAGAACAAACAAATCTATAATGAAGGAAGTGCAACCAGAATGTTCATTAATGTAGGCTGTCTTGCTCAGTTATTTTATTATAGTCTTTTGAGACTGAGTTATTTCAACCAGCATAATGCTCTCTAAATTCTCCCATGTTATATAGCATTTTACAAAACCATTGTTCTTTAGTGCTGCATAGTATTCTAAAAGTGTACCACAATTTTTCATCCATTCATTTATGAGTAAACCTTACCTTAAGTGCTTCATTCTGGTTATGCTTTAATTACAAGACATTGCTGTTGTTTTATGTATTGTCATGTCAAGTGCAACTCAAAGCATCATCCATGTTCTTTTCTGTAACATCCTCATCATCTCTGATACACTTGATCCCATTGATGCAATTGCTATGTCAATTCATCTCATTGAGGGGATCTTCCTCTTTTGCTGATCCTCCACATTTCCAAGTATGATATCCCTTTCCCAGGAATAACTTTCACTTTTTCTATAAAATGCTGGTCTGTCTGACACTTCTCCAAATCTGAACATTCAGATTACGACAGACTAGGAAGAAGGATTGGCCACCTACTTCTGAAATAGTAGGCCTCTGAAAACCCTATGTAGAACAGAACACATTTAGATAACAGAAACGGCAACTGAGGTTGAGTTTTCAAGTATGGAAATACAAAGGAAGAGGAACAATTGTAAGCAGACACTAGTGACTGGGACATGGAATGTGAGAACCATGAATGTAGGAAAATTAGATATTGTTAAGGAAGAAATGGAACACATAAATATTGACATACTAGATGAGATGGACTGGCATGGGGCACTTTGAATCGCATGATCATATGATATATTACTCTGGAGATGAAAATGTG
>NW_006399890.1:995468-1017904 GCF_000299155.1 Elephantulus edwardii | reverse complement strand
GGCACAGGAGAGGAAGGCCCTCTATGAGGTGGATTGATTCAGTGACTGGGATAATTGGGATGGGAGTGTCAGAGACAGTGCGATTGGCACAGGGCAGAGCGGAGTTTAGGACTGTTGTACAGAGGGTCGCTATGAGTCGCAAGTGACTCGACGGCACATAAAAACAACAACAACAAGAGTGAAAGAGGAGGAAATACATGATTTCTACCAAATAAGCAGTCAGAAATTGATCGAACATGCAACCAAGATGTATTAATCATAATGGGTGGCTGGAATGGAAAACTTGGAAACCAAGAAGAAGAATCATTAATCTGAAAACATGGACTAGGTGACAGAAATGGGCTGGAAATAGAAGGATAGCATTCTGCACAATCAATGATTTAATCATAGCAAATACCTTTTATAAGAAACATAAACACAGGCTACGTTGGCTTTCACCTGATGGTCAGCACAGAAATCATATTGATTGCATCTATGGAAGGAATCGTTAGAGAAGTTCAATATCAGCAGTGAAAACTAGGCCAGGTGCTGATTGTAGAACAGACCATCAACTACTCCTATGTAAGTTCAAATTAAAGCTAAGGAAGATCAAATCAAATCCACAGTAATCAAAATTTGACCTTGAGTCTGTCCCACCAGAATTTAAAAACCAACTCAGAAACAGGTTTGAGTCCTTGAATGCTAATGAACAAAGACCAGGTGAGATCTGGAAGGATATAAAAAATATTATCCATGAAGAATGCAAAAGGTCTTTAGTAAGACAGAAGAAGAAAAGACAAAACTAGATATTAGGAGAGACTCTGAACATTGCACTAGAGCACCGAGAAGCCAAAACAAAGGAAAGAAATCAAGAAGTTAAGGAGCTGAGTAGAAGATTTCAAAGGGCAGCATGGGAAGACAATGCAAAGTATTATAATGAAATGTGCAAAAAAAATAGAGGCTGAAAATCAAAAGGGCCAAACTCACTTGGCATTTCTTAAGCTGATGGAACTAAAGGACAAATTCAAGCCTCAAGTTGCAATACTTAAGGATGCTTTATTGAATTATCTAGGAAGTATTAGAAGAAGACAGAAGGAGTATACAGAGTCACTGTACCAAAAAGAACTGGGTGACACAAGAATTCCAAAAAACAACATATGATCAAAAGGCATTGGTGATGAAGGAGGAATTCAGGCTGCTTTGAAGGACTTGGCAAAAAATAAAGCCCCAGGAATTGATGGAATACCAACTGACCTGTTTCAATGAACAGATATTGCCCTGGACGTGCTTACCAGGTTGTGACAAGAAATCTGAGCAACAGACTGGAAGAGATCTATATTTATTCTCATTTCAAAAAACAGTGGCCCAACAGAGTGTGGAAATTATCATACAATATCACTCATATCACAAGCAAAATTCTGCTAAAAATTACCAAAAAATGACTGGAACATTACATTGACAGAGAACTACCAGAAATACAAGCTAGGTTTAGAAGAAGCCATGGCACTTAGAGACCTTGTCACCAATGTTAGATGGATCTTGTCAGAAAGCTAAGAGTACCGCGAGGAGATCTATCTGTGTTTCACTGACTACGCAAAGGCATTTGACCGTGTGAATCACAACAAACTGTGATTAACCCTGAGGAGAATGGGAATTCCAGAACACTTGATTATTTTGCTTCTGCAAAATCTATACTTGGACCAGGAAGCAGTCCTCAGAACAGAGCATGGAAACACTGCATGGTTCAAAATTGGGAAGGAAGTGCATCAGGGATGTGTCCTGTCTCCATACCTTTTCATTGTATATACAGAACAGATCATTCAGAAGGCTGAGCTTTATGAGGAGGAATGTGGCATCAGTATTGGAAGAAGACTCATCAACAACCTCCATTATGCAGATGATACAAAATTGTTTGCTGAAACTGATGACAACCTGAAGCAGTTGTAAAAGGTCAAGGACTGTAGTCTTCAATATGTATTGAAGCTCAACATCAAGAAGACAGAGTCTCAACAGCACCATGATGGATGGCAGCACCATGATGGATGGAGAAGAGATTGAGGTTGTTAACAGTTACAGGTTGCTTGGCTCCACACTCAACATTCTTGGCTCCAGCAGTCGGGAAATAAAAAGATGAATTGCATTAGGTGAATCTGCTGTCAGGGACCTTTCCAGAGTACTGAGAAGCAATAATATCATTCTAGAGACTAAGATGTGCCTGATTCAGGCCATGGTCTTTGCAATTACATCTTATGCATTAGAGAGCTGGACAATGACTAAGGATGACAGAAGAAGAATTGATGCCTTTGAGTCGTGGTGCTGGAGAAGAGTCTTGAACGTACCATGGACCATCAAGAAATCAAAAAGGTCTGTCTTAGAGAGAGTGAAACCAAGTTTTCCTTGGAGGCTAGGATTTTAGGAGGACATTATGCTTGGAAGGGTGAAGGGATAGCACAGGAGAGGAAGACCTAGGCTGAGACGGGTTGACAGTGACAAGGGTAATGGGGGTAGGTGTGTTGGAGTCAGTGAGACTGGCTCAGGACAGGGCAGGCTTCAGAGCTGTTGTACACAGTGTCACTATGAGTTGCAGGCAACTACAACAGTATATGACATCAACAAAAACAAATGTCTCAAACTTTTACAGAACTAATTTTGGAAGAAATGAAAGGAGAAAAGACATTTTAGAGCCCCTCACAAGTCACAATACAATTGCTTACTACAAAGACTTGTTCTTCACGTCATCTAAAAAGAAGAGAAGAATACTGTGACTATCAATTATCACTCATGGCTATCAGCCCTAAAGAAAAGAAATTTCACACAACAGCTCTAAAGAAGCAATTTGCTTGTAAAGATTGAGCCTGGAATCTCGCTATCATATCAAGTTACGTGTGTATTAGTATATTGTATTTCACTGACTCCTGATCAGGCAGTAATCAGCCTGTACACTTGACCCAACCTGAGTTTCTAGAAGTAAAACATAAATCCCTCCAGCATCACTTAAATTATTCATGTCAATGATATTTTCACCACTCTAGTAAGCATCAAGTTACTCTTTTGAGTGTACAGTTTCTACTCTCAGTTCAGTCAAAGGTTAACTTCTTCAAAGAAGGCCATCAAAACCTGCCATGGTGTTTTGTTTGTGATGTGTGGGTGAGACGAAGTGTGCAAATGTGCTCCTCTCACCACGTCTCTGCACCATGATGAAGTCAACATGTGTTTAGTTTCAGAGAAGACTGGCCTGTGGCAGCTTGCATGGGAAGTGAGGCTCCATCAGCAGGTAAAAAACAAACAAATGTGGCTAAAAATAATTAGTACCCATGCAGAGTGACTCACATGGAGTGTTCTCCTAGACAAGTAGCTGGAAGCTTTCTTTAAGAAATAGACTAATAGTCAGGGAGAGAATGTTTGAGATAGAGGTTAAGAGCAGAGAATGAATTTTTTAGACAAATCACAAAGCAGTAGTTAACCTGAAAACCCCAGGCCTACAGGAAGGTCACCTGAAGCCAAAGAGTCATCTGAATACTTTATGAAAGTTATACTAAATCTGATTTTCTTCGGGTGGCCTATTCCCCACCCCCCCCATTTCCATGAAGCTTTATTTCCCAGAAGGAAAACCTCACTGAAATACTTCTTAATAAGGATCATTTTTCATTTGGTATTAAGGACAAATAAAATTTTGGCAAACATTTCTTCAGGCAAGGAGCTTTTAGGAATATTAATTCCTTCTCATTTATCATATTTAGATCAGTGGGATGGCCAAAGAAGTTAATTTCTATTTTTCCTGCAGTAATTTTTAACCAACATCTGGCATGCAGAAATACCAAATTAGAGCATAAGGTGCAAAAAAGAATTGTAATGACACAAAACTCAGATTTGCAGGAGGCATATAATTATGGAATCACAAAGATCAACATCCTAGGCTTTACCGAGCTGAGATAGACTGGCATTTTTCACACTGAATCAGACAATTATATGATCTGTTATGCTAGGAATGACAAATTGAGGGAGAATGATTGCACTCAGAGTTAAAAAGAACATTGCAAGATCTCCCCGAAGTATAATGCTGTCATAGAATACTTCCCATATTAATACATAGAAGGCTCATTAATACAGTTGTGAAAAACTATTATTCAAATATCATATAAAAGGAGCAAAGGCCACATGGTGGCTGTTATGCCCAATGAATCAAGAGACATACACCACAGCATTACAGGTGAGGTCCTTTATCAGCTGTGCAGCGAGTTCTTAGCAATGAGGTAGGATCCCCGCTTTGGCATCTGTCAGGAAGTTTTTATACTCTTTCCCCAGGTGCTGGGCTACTTGCTATATCAGTCTGCCTTTGAAACACTTCCAGGGCACAGAGATGGACAGAATTTTGTTGTTGAAGCAGTTCAATGGTACATGAAGTGCAAAACATCTATAGACAACAGCAGTTTTGGGAAGTACTATTTTGGGAAGCAGTTCAAGACAAAAGTTTGAGACTTGGGGCAAAAATTTTCCACACAGGGGTTTAGTTATAAAATGGAGTCTGTTTGGCTTCTCGTTGGCAACCATATCTGACCTCAACTAACTCCATAATAGGCAACTGTCCCATCAACAACATCCACAATACAAAACCAATTCCTGTGAGGTCAGACATGTCCTCCCACTCCTGTACTTCTTTCTACTAATTCCAACACCAATGTTACAGCTTTACTGGGTCCAAAATCTATCACAATAGCTCACAGACCTCACAGAATCAAACTCAACATGATGAAACTTATTAGAGAAGTTAACAGGTTACAATCAAAGTTAGCAACAGAATAAAATTTCTCCATCAGGATATCTTCCTAGTGTGCTCTCAGGCTTTTCAGCTTTCAGTCTGGCTTTAAGACAGTATTGCTAAGCTCTCTTAGTCCTGCCAGTTATGTCTCTCTCCAAGTTCTCCAGCAAACTTGGGCAAAGGCTTCTGCTTCTGTTTCCATAGGGTAGCAGTCCTAGGCCAGATCTGTCTCCTGCCTGTGTCTCAGATTTTCTGCTGTGGAGATGAACAGAAGATTTCAAAGGGCAGCTCGAGAAGATAAATCATTCTTTTTAAAAAGTGCAAAGACCTGGAGTTAGGAAATCATAAAGGAAGAACACACTGGACATTTCTCAGTTTGAAAGGATTGAAAAACAAGTTCAAGCCCTGAATGACAATACTGAGAGATTTTGGGGGGTAGGGATCTTGAATCATGTAGTAAACATAAAACAAAATGGAAAAATACACAGAATCACCGAATGAAAAATAATTGATTGGTAACCATTTTGGAAAACAATATACAATCAAGAAACTATGGTAATACAGGAAGAACTTGAAGCTACACTGAAGGTATCATTAAAAAAAAAAGGGCCCCAGGAACTGACAAGATACCAATTGACATGTTTCGGTAAACAAATGTAGCCCTGGATGTGTTCACTAGTCTATGTGAAGAAATTTGGAAGACAGCTACCTGGCCAATTGATTGGAAAAGATTTGGATTTGTTCCCATTCTCAAAATGAGTCATCCAACAGAATGGGGAAAGTATTGAACTATATAATTAATACTTCATGTGAGTAAAATCTTGCTAAAGATGGTCAACAGATACATGAAGAAATATTCAAAATAATCAGCAATAAGAGAGATGCAAATCAAAACCACAATGAGGTCATGGTTAGCAAGTCCTTACCTTTGCTTGTAGCATGGCAGGCCCAGGAGTGTCTTCTGGCATCACTTCTCTGGCATCTGTGCAAGGCTACAGCCAGGTCCAGGCACACTCACACTTGGGTCAGTGACAGAACCACTGCCTGCCAGGCTGAGGAGCTGTAGTTCCAGTGTAGCCCAGACTGTACTCCTGTCTGGAGCACTAGACCACTATCCCACTGCCTGGAGACCACTGCCCTGCCAACTAGAGACCACCATGCTACCTTCCGATGTCCTATGCCAGGAGCATCAATATTACAGGTACTTTGGCCTTAAACACAGCTTTCTAGTGATATCACATGGGATTTCTAAAGCTCAAGCAGACTCAATGTATACCCCAGATAGCGAGAACAAGAAGAAATATGTTGTTGTTATTTGAACAGCTATAGAGTAAGATGTAAATGATGGAAGAAACAATGAAAGTCATAGTTGTTGTTGATGATGATGATTGCCTTTGAGTAGAGCTTAACTCACCGCGGCCCTATGAACAAAAGTTCTGAAGCCTAAACCCAAGAGACAGCAATCCAGAAGAAATAAATTTATGAGGAGCAACTTGAACAGCTATGGAAGAAAATGCAAAAAATGGAAGAAAAAATTGATAGTTGACCCAGCTATTCCACTGCTTGGAATATAGTCTGAGAGAATTAAAATCGAGGCTCAAATGGAGACTTGCACACCAGTGTTCATAGTAGCATTATTCACCATTGCAAGAACATGAAAACAATCCAAATGTTCAACCACAGTCAAATGGATTGAGAAATTATGGTACATTTACATGACAGAATACTATACAGCACAAAGGAGCAGTGATTGTGTAAATCACTACCTTACTTGGAAAAAACTTCAGAGCATTATTCTAAGTGAACTAACTCAGTCCCATAAGGACAAATACCATATAAGACCATTATTGTAGAATGAGTATGAGGATATAAGGAGGGGGAGAGTAGGTTGGAGTTAATCATAGAGTCAAACAATTTGATGGGTGAGGGGGTGTTGGTGAATGAAATGGGAAAGATCCAGTGTGAAAAACAATGTGTTCAAACTTTGTAAATAAACCAGTATATATTAAAAAAGTTTACAAAGTCCTACAGAGCCTCCATAAGTAAAAGACTGATAACACAATTACACAATGGGCAAAAGACTTTCCACAGAGGAAGGTATTTGAATGGCCAACAGACACATGATGAAATGCTCAAAATCACTGGCAATGAGAGAGATCCAAATCAAAACCACAACATGATACCACCTCATTCCAGAAGCAGTGGCAAAATTTAACAGGCCAGCAAGTAATAAACATTGGAGAGGATGTAGTGAGATAGGAACTCTTTCTTATACACTATTGGTGGAGCTGTAAAACGGTACAATCACTCTGGTAGGTAGTTTGACGTTTCCTCAGAAAGCTCAATATAGAAATTACATATGACCCAGTTATTCCACTGCTTGGATATAAAACGAGAACTGAAGCACAAGTGGAAACTTGTACACCAGTGTTCACAGCAGTGTTATTCACCATGGCAAGAACATGTAAACAGCACTAATATCCAACCATAATAAAATGGATTGGGAGGTTATGGTATATTCACATGATGGAATATTATATAGCAATACTCAGGAGCAATGATATTGTAAATCAGTACCTTATGTGGGAAAGACTGGAGAGCATTATTCTAGGTGAACTAACTTAGTCCCATAAGGACAAATACTATGTAAGTCATTATTGTAGAACGTGTATGAGGAGCCAAGGATGGGGCCGGGAACAAGGGTGAGGATGAATGGGTAGAGGATGTTAATCATAGGGTCACCCAATTTGATAGGTGGAGGGAGGGATGGATAAAGGAAATGTGAAAGATCTGGCATGAAAAAACAATGCATATAAACCAGCATAAAATAAAAATTTTATTTAAAAAATTGTATTGGAAGTACTGGTTAGGACAATACAAGAAGAGAAAAAAATAAAAGGCATTCAGATCAGAAAAATAGAAGGTTAAACTGTCACTGTATGCAGATAATATGATAGGGTACAGAGAAAGCCTCAAGAACGCAACAAAAAACTGTTAGAGCTAGTACACCAACTAAGTAGAGTGGTAGGATATAGGATCAATATCCAATAATCAGTGGAATTCCTCTACTGCAACAAAGAGAAGTCAAAGAAGGAAAACAAGTAAGCAATACCATTTACAATAACCAACCACAAAGTGGGATACTTGCTAACAAGAGACACAAAAGACCTGTACTCAAAATACAACTACAGAAACTTTATGACACAATAAAAGACCAAAAGAAATGGGAAAATTTGTGTGTCCTGTTCATGGATAGGAGACTCAATATTGTGGAAATGACAATCCTACCAAAAGCAATCTACAAGTTCAATGCAATTGTAATACAGAAACCAACTTCATTGTTCAAGGAGATCAAAAGGGAAATTGTCAAGTTTATTTGGAGATAAAAAAGACCCCAGAGAAGCAAAGCTCTTCTGAAAAACAAAAATAAAATGGGAGGTATAGCATTCCCTGACCTCAAAACCTACTACACAACAGTAATAACCAAAATCAAAGCATGGTACTAGTACATAGGCCAGTGGAACAGAATTGAGAACCCAGAAATAGACCCGGCAGCTATGTATGATCAACTGATATTCGACAAGGACATCAATCCTATCAAAGGAGGAAATGGCAACCTCTTCAACAAATGGTGCTGCCAAAACTGAGCTTCTACCTACAGAACGCTTAAACAGGATCGACATGTTACACCATACACAAAATTCACCTCAAGGTGCATCAGAGACCTGGAAGTGAAGCCAAAATCATAAAGTTCAAAAGAGACAAACTGGGGTCAGTCTTAGATGGCCTAGTCTAAGGTTTAAAGAGACTGCCAAATACAGCCAGAAATGCACAATCTGTAGAGGATAAAATTGATGAATGGGACTTCCTAAAGATTAAATCCCTGTGTTCATAAATTTTTTTTTTCCAACAGGGTGAAAAGAAAGCCTATTGACTGAGGAAAAAAACATTTAGCAGTATCATTTCAGACAAGGGTCTTATATCAAAAGTTTACAGAATTCTAATAGGGCCTTCACAAGAAAAAGACTGATCACACAATTAGCCAATGGACAAAAGACTTAGAAAGACTTTTCACAGAGGAAGATATTTGGATGGCCAACAGACACATGAAGAAATGTTCAAAATCATTGGCAATGAGGTGCAAATCAAAACCACAAAGAGATACTATCTCACTCCAGTAGCAGTGGCGAAGTTTAACAGGACAGCAAGTAATAAATGCTGGAGAGGTTGTGGTGAGATAGAAACTTAAGAGTTAAGTTGTTGATTTTGTTGTTGTTATGTGTCATCGAGTCACTTGTGACTCATAGCGACCCTATGTACAAGAGCTCTAAACGCCGTTCTATCCTGTGCCAACCTCGCCATCTCAAACACACTCATTCCCACCACTCCATTCCCAGAACTGATCCATCTTATCAAGGGTCTTCCACTCCTGTGCTGTCTCTCCACTCTCCCAAACATGATGTCCCTCTCCAAGGAATGTGGCATCAGGTTTGGTGGAAGAATCATCAACAACCTACGTTATGTGGATGACACAACCCTGCTTGCTGAAACCTAGGAGGACCTGAAGCGCTTGCTGCAGAAGGTCAAGGACTACAGTCTTCAATATGGATTGAAGCTCAACATCAAGAAAACAAAGATTCTTACCACTGGGTTAACTGGCAGCATCAGTATGGATGATGAAGAGATTGAGAGAGTTAACAGTTTTAGTTTACTTGGTTCCACAGCTAACACTCTTGGTAACAGCAGCCAGGAAATCAGGAGATGAATTGCATTAGGAAAGTCAGCTGTAAGGGACCTCTCAAGAGTACGGTAGAGCAACAACATCAGGCTGGAGACTAAGGTGTGCCTGATCCGGGCTGTAGTCTTTGCAATTAGGTGCTATGCAAGTTGCTGTTAAGATTGTAAAACAGCACAACCACTCTGAAAGGTAATTTGGTATTTTCTCAGAAAGTTGAACATTGAAATTCCATATGACCCAGCTATTCTACTGTTTGGAATATACCCCAAAAAAATGAGAACTGAGGCACAGACGGAGATGTGTACAGTAATCTTCATAGCAGCATTAATCACCATTGCAAGAACATGATAACAGCTCAAATGTGCAACTACAACTGAATGGGTTGAGAAATTGTGGTACATTAAGACAATAGAATACTACACAGCACTCAGAAGCAATGGTTTTGAAAAAATGATACCTAACTTGGGAGAACCTGGAGAGCATTATACTAAGTGATCTCACTCTGTCTCATAAGGACAAATGCCACGTAAAACCATTATTATAAAAATAGAAGGGTAACTAGTAAAATATGTATGGAGACCCAAGGAGGGAAAAGGTGGGAGCAGAGGGGTAAGGATGGGTAGGAGCAAAACCACAAGGTTGCATTGCAGTTTGGTAGGTGGAGGGAGGGGGTAAAGGAGATGGGAAGGATCCAGCAGGAACCTGAATAGATTGGGTAATGATGGGCAAGGCCCAAGGGTGATTGATTTTATAAAGCACAATGCATGGAAATGATTATATGAAATATGAAGAATAGTGTGAAACATAATGTGTATGAACTTTGTGAGCAAACCAATTTTTTTTTAAAAAAGACAATTTTTAAAACAGGAGACTAGAGCGAGGGCTACATGGTGGAGGGGACCTGGGGGAGGGTTTGTAAAACAATGAAAGAATCTTTTCTTTTACTCTTCCATAATTTTTGACTCATGTACTTATAACTTGTTAGTCAAATTTGTGTCTTCTAGGTTGCAACACCCCCATGATACATCTTCAAGGATATGAACATGTACGGTCAAGCACAATCAATAAGAGTGCATTTAAATTCCAAAATAAATCTCCATAATAGTCTATGTGTTTCCTACTGCCAAAGGGGCCTTTTAGAGTAGTGAGAGAAGATCTTCACCCTGAAACCCACAGCGTCCCTTTTCAGCAGGAAGTAGCTAAGAGAATACGCCATCCCCTTTTCCTTATGACTCAGGGTGAAGTCTCTCTCAGGGAGGAGTGATAGGGAATGGCAAAGGACACACTGACAAAGAAGATTAATCAGAACTGGCTTTGACAAGCACTGTGGCAATTGGACAATTAAAACAGGAGAATAGTGCAACAATGAATGAATGGAAACCCAAAATCTCTGTAAATGTTTATAAAAATTAATAAAATATAATTATAGAAAAAAAATAAGACATGTTGCATTGGGAAAATCTACTGTCATGAATTTCTTCAAAGTGATAAAGAGCAGTGATACCAGTGTATAGAACAAGATTGGAAGCAGGAGCGGCATCCACTTCTGAAATAGCTTGCCTCCAGAAACTCTATGAACTTAGAGAAACAATGAAAGCCATACAACTGTTCAGGTCTTTCATTCATAGGATTGCTATGAGTTGTCTACGACTCAGCAGGCACTTAATAACAATCTAATTTATGAACCTATGATATTGACAACTGTTTTGTATGCATCTGAAGGTTGGATAATGAAAAAGGAAGACAAGAAACGAATTAAACCCTTTGAATTGTCATTTTCCCAAAGAGGGTTGAATACACATACCACTGACTGCCAAAGAGAATAAATAAATCTGTCTTGGAGGAAGTTCAGCTAAGATTATCGCTAGCCTATCCTTGCAGGCAAGGATAGTGAAACTACTTTTCACATACTTTGATGATGTTTTCAAGAGGGGCAAATCCTCGGAAAGAGATACTTACCTGGGAAAAGCTGAGGTCAGCAATAGAGAGGCCTTTCAAGCAGATGAATTGACACAGTGACTGCAATAATGGACTTGACCATGATGGAGATTATGACAATGACTCAGGTTAGGGCAAGTTTTCAATCTGTTGTTCATTAGATTGCTACGAGTCATACTGGACTCAAAGGCACCTACCAATAACAACAACAACAGTTAAGTATGTTACAATTATAATGACATTAAATAAGTTTAATTTTAGGGTCTCTTTCTCTCAAATATTAACTTATGGCCCTTTTTAATTACAAAATAATCATTGTTGGAGGAAGGAATACCTTTCTCTCATACAACCCATTCTGGATGCATTTAATAACCATGATGAAAATTGATGGTTTTGCTTTCATAAATACTTACTGTATAGAAGTAGAGTCAATCTAGGCCTCTCTTTTCATTTAATAGAGCTTGGAAGCTCTGCTGCTACCCATTCAATTAATTAATGGTGAAAGTCAAGTCCAAATATCAAGCATTTTTTTAAAAGCTCTTCAGCATGATGCACAGAAAAAGATAAGCATTTCATTAGTGCAATGGCCACTTGCATCTAATTCTTTGATGTGCTCCAGATAAACAACTCTAAATGTAATTACAAGGGCATTCTTGGGAGATTTTTTCCAGCTGAAAATGAAATGGTTCTCATGATGTTTTTATTCTAATAACTTAATTCAAATATATGCATATTGAATTGACTACACTGAGCTTTGATGTATAAAAAATACTTCTATTTTAAATCAATTAGTAACACTTATGCAACAGATAAACTTTATGTGCTATTCTAGAGCCTAAAGATTAATTAAAACTTCATGTACAACTTAATGTACTTTTTTTTATGGAATTCCATCAAATAATGGAGAATTTCACCAAACTTGGTGGAAGAAGGAACATTTCACCAACACAATGCAGATGTATTAATTCATTGGCTTTATTCTTTTTTTCTCACTTAGCTTCTCAAGTGTATAAAGCAATTAAAATAGCCATGACTTGAGTCAGGTGTACATTAGTCATCAAAGTCCAAAGCAATACAAATTTTAATTTTTTCACTGTTCCTTCCTTGAGAGTTGATTCTTTATGTACATCACATAAAATGCTTGATTTCTTCAATCTTTTCCTCCGAGTAATCATTTATGCACACTTTAATAACTAGACAGGGGTTTTCGGCTGACATGGCTTAGAACTCCTAGGACAGCAATTTGGTGCCATAGCATGAATGATGGTCTCCAAGTCATACATGTCTATATCCAAATCCCTGGAACCTGTAAATGTTACATTATCTAAAAAAAAAAAAAAATCTTTGCAGATGCAATTAAGTTCCAGATCTTGAGATGAAACCATTCTGGTTTGCCTGAGCCCTAAATCCAATGCCAAGAGTCTTTATAAAGATAAAAGAGGGAAATAGACAAGAAGAGGAGTTAATGGGAGTGAGTGGTACAGCCACAAAGTAAGGAACACTTGGTACCAGAAAACAGAAGAGTGCGGAATAGGAATCATGGTCATTCCAACACCATTATTGTAGATTTGTGACCTCCAGAACCATGAAAGAACATGTTGTTGTTGTTGTTGTTGTTGTTGTTGTTGTTATGTGCCGTCGAGTTGTTTGCGACTCATAGTGACCCTATGTACAACAGCCCTAAATCCTGCTCTATCCCGTGCCAATCTCATTGCCTCTGACACACCCATCCCGATTACCCCAGTCACTGAATCAATCCACCTCATAGAGGGTTTTCCCCTCCTGCGCTGTCCCTCAACTCTACCCAGCATGATGTCCCTCTCTAAAGACCTGTCTCTCCTTACAACATGTCCAAAGTATGTCAGGCAAAGCCCCAGAATCCTTGCCTCGAAGGAGCAGCCTGGTTTAACCCTCTCTACGATGAATCTTTTTGTTTTCTTGGCAGTCCATGGTACATTCAATACTCTTCTCCAGCACCACAGCTCAAAGGCGTCAATTCTCCTTTTATCCTCCCTAGTCATTGTCCAACTCTCTGATGCATAACAAGTGATTGCAAAAACCATGGCCTGTATCAGGCACACCTTAGTCTCCAGAGAGACACCATTGCTCTTGAGTACTTTAGAGAGGTCCCTAACCGCAGACTTTCCCATTGCAATACGTTTTTTTATTTCCTGGCTACTGGTGCCAAGTGTGTTTACCATGGAGCCGAGCAAACTGAAGCTGTGAACACTCTCAATCTCTTCGCCATCCATCCTGATGCTACCGATTGGTCCGGTGGTGAGAATTTTTGTCTTCTTGACATTGAGCCTCAGTCCATACTGAACATACGTTTATTATTTTACACCAATGAGGCTGCAATAATTCATTAGCAGCCCTTAGAAATCAGTACTGTAGGTTTAGAGAATTGGGAAATCCCTAGAGTATATAAAAAACTGTGTGCTGATGTTTGATTTCTACTCCATTCAACTCCTAAACATCACCCAAGGCTCCCTTTATGGCATTTTCATAAGCATGCCTTTGAAGTTACTCAGTAAATATGGCCAAGTCAGAGCTCCCACACAGTCCATAGAAGTGATGTGCTATCTTTCTGAGGAGCTGTCCCAACACAAGCTACATTTTTACTTAATCATGAAATTGATCAAAAACCTTCCTCAAAAGGCAGTAGTATTAGGTAATACAGAGCTTGTTAGAATGAAATAGAAATTGAACATTTATCAGATTTTCTTTTAAATGAGAACATTAAGGTAGCAACATTTTCATGGATTTAAGCCATAAAATCATATCAGTGTGTCATGCGGTGGTGTTTTATATTTTGCTAGAAACTATGCTGCTGGTGTTTTAAACACCATTGGGTCACTTACGGTAGACAGGTTTCAGTAGAACTTCCAGACTGTAGGGTAGAAGGGTCTGATGGTCTGCTTTCAAAAACCAGCCAGTGCAAAACAATGGATCACAACAGAATATTGTCCAATATAGTGCTGAAAGATGAGCCCTCTGGTTTGGAGGATGCCTAAAATGCATAGAAACCACAACAATGGACTGAAACATACCAACAATTGTGAAGGTGGTACCCACTAACCCACTGCTGTTAAGTAGATTCTGATTCATGATGACTCTTCCTTCGGTTCCTGTGGTTATAAATTGTCATGGGAGCACAATGTCTCTCATCTCGGTAGCTTTAACTGTCAACCTTTTAGTTTGCTCTCTGTTGTGTTAACCAAATACAGTATAGGAATTATAACCAATATCATTAATATCAAATGTAAGTAAAATCTTGCTAAAGATAATTTAAAAATGACTTGAACAGTATAATGACACATAACTGCTGGAAATTCGAGCTGGATTTAAAAGAGTCCATGGCACAAGGGATATCATTGCTAATGTCAGATGAATCTTGGCTGAAAGCAGAGGTTATACAAAGGAATTGACTGCATGAATCATAATAAATTATGGCATAATCATGACAAAATATTGAGAAGAATGGGAATTACAGAACACTAACTGTGCTCATGAGAAAACTATACATAGACCAAAAAGCTGTTGTCCAAACAGAACAAGAAATATTGCATGGCTTCAAAGCTGGAATGATTTGCACTAGGTATCCTTTCCTAGTACCTCTTCAATCTGTACACTGAATAACTCATTCAAGAAGCTTCATTCTTCATATATGAAGACTCAGCAACAACCGCTATTCTACAGATGACACATCCTTGCTTGCAAAGTTAAGACTTGAAGCAAAATAAATCAAAGACTACAGTCTTCAATTTGGCTTACACCTCGACATCAATAGACAAAACTCTTCATCACTGGATCTATAGGCAGCATCATAACAGATGGAGAAAAGAGTGAAGCTGTCATTGGTTTCATTTTACTTAGATCCATAATCAATACCCATGGTAACAACAGTCAAGAAATCAAAAGATGTGGTGCACTGGAGAATTCTTCTGTCCAAAGTGCTGGAGAGCAATGCTGTCAGTTTAAAGACCAAGGTGCACCTGATGCAAGTGATGGAATTTTCAGTTGCTTTATATGCATCAGTAATGTGGACAATGAATAAAGAATACCAGAGAAAAGTAAAGTTGCTGGCTTTAAACTATGCTGTTGTTGAAGAGTACTGACCATACCAAGAACTTCCAAAAGGACAAACAAATCTCTTTCGGAGGAAATCCAACCATAATTCTCCTTAGAGGCAAAGATGGTAAAATTCCTTCACACATACTTTGGGCATGTTTTCAGGAGATGCCAATCCTTGGGAAAAGACATCATGCGGGGAAAGGTAGAGGACTGGCAAGACAGGAAGACTCTCAATGCTTTGGATTGACAAAGTGACTATAAGAATGGCTTGAGCATGATGGAGATTGTGATGATGACACAGGGTAGAGTAACATTCAGGTCTGTTGTCTATAAAGTCACTATCAGTTGCAGTCTACTGCTGAATGGAACCAAACAACTTTTGATAAGGTGTTCCATTCCATTTTCCTACCACACCACCAGGGTTCTCATGAAAATAGCTGAAAACCAGATAATATTTCATTCTCTTTGAGTCACTGTCAATTGGATGGCACTAACAACAGCAAGGCCATATTGTTAGTCCGAGGTAGCACCTGAATCAGCATTCAGGATGAGAATTGAAACCAGATTCTTTCACCACACTACACTAATGTGTATTCTTGGAAGATCTTTCTTTTGGGTTATAGTAATATCTTCAAATTACCTGAGGATTGCAAACTTTGTATTTAAAAAGAGCTATGTAAATGTATTAATGCTGATTTTAAAAATAGCTGTGCTTGAAACAGATATTTAGAATTCCAAACCAGTCTGTATCCTGGTGACATTGAGCTCGATGGAAACTGAAGCAAACAAACAAAAGGAAAGCTTATGGGACTGACCTCCCAGCTGCACGAGAAAATGGCTTTGAGGCGGTTAACCCCAGCTAGGAAGAGCTGCCGAGAACAGCGTGTCTACACGGCACACATACATATTCAGACGCTTTGTCAAAAAAGCCCAGTGCTGGAGCATTTCTATTAACAAAGTGGGGTGGTTTACCTGATAAAATGCTCCCTGTGTGAGTGTAATTACATATTTATACCCCACAGAGATTTTTTAATTTCTGTTTGGTTTGTTTGCCTTGAAAGTGTTTGTCACTGGGAGTGTTCTTGATGTGCAATTTTAAAGCAGTGTTGGCCAACTGCGTGGCTTATTTTTATTTCAGATTCATTACAATTTGAAGATGATGCTTCTCCCCCTATTTACACACAATATGGGTAAGTCCACAGAAGACAATACATCAAGGAATAGAAAAGGTATTAAAGGACTGCTGTCAAGTACCTGCCTTTTGGGTTTCCCCTAATAGTTTCCTTCTTGCACCTCCACCCCACCCCTCAACTCACCAGAGGTTATTAATTGAATGGGAAAAACCTTAAATTTTTTTAATTTACTTTTTTTTTTCTCCTCTTCTTCAGATAAAGCTTGTTTCCACCTTCGGCTCCATCAAAGGTGAAAGAACTAAGGCCTTTTCTGTAGTTATTAACCTTTCCTTTCCCTAATGAATATACAAATATCCAGATAGCACTTCTGGTTAAAAATGCTTCTTTTCAGTCAATAAGCATCACTACTCCTGCTATGTTCTGGGTACTATTGTTCAGTAGTTGTTATAGAGAGATATAGTCCTGATCTCATGGCACTTATATGCTACTTTAAAAGTCAGACATGAAGAGAAATAATTAGTGCCTATCCTAGCAAGTGTTATAAACTGAGGTATGCATAAAGTATGGTGATGACACCACAGAAATTAGAAGTCAGTTCTGCCCAAGAAAGGCTCCATGGAGGAGGTGTCTGCTCTGGGGGTAGATTTATTTAAAATTTTACCCTGTAGACAGGAAAGTGCACCAATTGCTTAGACTAGAGTTCAAGCTCTGGACAAGACTAATATGGCCCCTGGATTCATTAATTGCATTCTTCTCATAGGCTCAGATATTAAGAAAGAGAAGAAAGAAGCTAAGTGCATCTAGTATCACAAAGGAAATAATGGAGATGAGATAGGAAAGGAAGTTCCTTGACTTGACATTGCTAGGGAGACTTTCATGTTCTGAAAAGATGACATTTGCCTTCAACCTGAAGGGTGACAAATAGCCAATCAAGTAAAGCTAAGGGAACGGACAAGTGACAGACCTCAGAAGGAGATGGATAGGCAAAGAGCAGAGGTAGTGTTGGAGACAATGGAGCCTTAGGGAACTCAACTGGAAGCAGGGTTTGTTGATTTTTTTTTGGGGGGGGGGACATTGCAGTAGATATGAAGATTTTATTCAGAAAGAGATTAAAAAGTCATTAAAGGATTTCATGCCGAGGAATGACACAATTTGAAATCAGTCCAGCTGTCGAAAGAAGAGTAAAAGAAAAAGAGCCAATATAAAACTTGTGAGGAACAGCTGTGTAATTCTTCAAATGATGTCTCTCCTCTATCAAAGAATGTAAATTTAACAAGGGCAAAGGCGTTTTCTTCTCACACTTATAACAGACACATGGGAGGAACTCAAGAAACAATAACTGAGTAAGTGAATGCCATTTGGAATCAAGACTGGCCTGTGCAAAGGCAAGGAGCATGCTGGTTTTGTAGCTATTATAGACTACTTTCTAGTCTCAGACAGAATCTTTGGAATGGGTCTGGTCAGTGGCATTACCATACACGTTCACAAGAAAGCAAATCTGTCTCCTACTTAAAGTTCACTTCAGTCATCCACTTTCTTCAGCAGCCTCAGAGGCTGGGGCAGGGAGGGCTGGCACACACCATACTCACTCACGTTCACAGCAAGCTTGTTGAATGGAATGTCCAAAGAAGAGGTAACACATTTCCTAATCCATGGGTGCACTGGGTTAAAAAGGACAATACTTAGTGACTTTGAGCAACCAGCATTAGTTGCTATAGGATCACTGAAACAAAAAGTCAGGCCACCAATGGCCCTAATACCTGTCAAAAAAACCTGGCATCCTACTCACTGGCAATGTGCAGGAGCTTCATTTCAAAACACTCCAAATAGCTGTTATGACTATTCTTTTAGTCTGATTATTATGTTTCTCTCCTCCCCCTCTTTTCCTGGGAAAAGTACCACTACTTCCTTTCCCCTTCCTTATTCAAATGATTTATAGTAGTGTTGTTGATTATAGTACCCTTAGCCACAGAGCTTAATTCATGACTCAGCTTTGACCCAAGTGATAGACCAGGGATAATTATGTGACACAAACAAGACCAACTTACTCTTCCTCTTGGAACTGATACCTGAATAGTGAAAGATATGATTTTTTTTTTCTTTTCTTTTCAGAAATACGACATCAGAACTTTATTTTAAAGCAGGTCTCGGTGGATTCAAACTTCCAGCATTTTGGGGAGCTCCGTGTGTGCTGAACATTTTGTACCACCTAAGAACTCAGAGGTTGCTAGTACACCTCTTTCTCTCTGGGCAGTGTGAATTTCTCAGTGACAAAAGACAAAGAGATCAACGTGAAGAGAAGGAAAAGCTAAAGCCAAGAGACAGAGACAACAAATGTCACTGCTGAGTTCATAGATCCAACAGTGCCTGACTTCCAGGTGACACAACCAATGGATTTCCATTTTTCAAAAATCTAATTCATAGGGAGCTCTGGTGGTCTAGTGGTAAGAAGCTGTTGTGCAATTCCAAAGGCATACAATTCAAATTCACCAACTGTTTTGTGGGAGAAGAAGGGAAATCTCCTCCTGTGTGATTGTGGTTGTTGTTATGTGCTGTCGAGTCGCCTGTGACTCATAGTGACCCTATGTACAATAGTCCTAAAGCCTGCTCTATCCCTTGCCGATCTTATTGTCTCAGATTAACCTATCCCTATTACCCCAGTGACTGAATTAATCTGTCTCATCTAGGGTCTTTCCTCTCCTGTACTATCACTTTCTGGACCTTAAGGAACTTTATGCTTCCAAAGTACAAGAACTCTAAGAACAAGAGCATTGATTGCCTTGAACTAACGTGGCGTCTATGACAGAATCCCTTGGAATTGGAGTATCCAGATTCTGCCGCTGACTTCCTCGGCAGTCTTCAAGAAGTTACCCTAAATTACATGTTCCCAGCTATCTTTATTCTCCTAAACTGATTTTTTAAATTTTCGTTTCCCTTCCAAATGCAGTGGACTTGCTATTGGGTATTTCTATGCATTCATACTGAGAATTGAAGACTTAATTAAGTAATCAGCAAAACAAAGATTTATGCCAGTGAGTAAAGTGCTTTGAGCTCATTATTTGTTGTGAACTAGTCAAGAACCTCCTCTTAACTAGATCTTCATAAGGTAACCTCAAGATTTCATTTGAAATTCAGTGTTGTGGACTCTTAGAGAACATTCATATATAAAAGTTATATGGAAACACTATCTGTAGTGTTAGGCAAATGGCTTATCTAGCTCATTAGCTTTGGTTTCCACCACAAGACTAAGCAAACCAGGTAGGTAAATGACTCATGATGAGATTTGTTTAATTTTTCATCCGTCAGTTTTAAGATGAACAGGTTTAGCAGCACAGGATGGGATTGGCTTTACTAACAAAGAAGCCCAGCCAGCAGAGAATGTGGTTGCACATTCTTTAAAGCCAATTCTTTCTCTACCAGTCAGACTAAGACCTGCCTGAGAGCACTGTGAGTCACAGCAGAGAGAGAATCAGAGACTGACATGAGGCAGAGATGATTTGGGATTTTTTTCCCCATGAAGTCAAAAACAAAAGACTTTTCACAAGCTTGCTGAAGGACTTGGGGGAAGACACCATAATTGGAAGAACTAAGAGTTTTGTAACACTGACCTAGACTGTGAGACAGAAGGTCAACAAGTGTGCAAACACACTTGAGAAGCTCTCCTGATTGAAAGATTTTATTCTGATGTTGATCTGGCTTGTAACCTGTTAAGTTCCTATATATCCCGTGACCTTGAGTATGATACTGTGAGGTCTGCGTAGCTATTCAATGAATTTTAGACCCAGTAGTAGAGCAGTACAATTGGTGTTGGAATTAGCAGAAGCAGATATGTAGCATGGAGATTCCTTATGGAAATTTGTTTTGTTTTGTGGATGTTGTTGATGGAAACTGTTCCCTTATGTGAAGTTAACAGGTCAGACCCAGCCATCACAATACCATCTATACCTTTTTAAAACCATATGATAATAAATATTATTTTGGAACTACCTATCATCATCCTTCTAGGAACCTTCACTATTCTTTATTTTCAAAATATCATTACTTGCTTGCTTTGATTTAGTTCTTGTAAAAAGTACACAGAGACAGTTTAATCTGATCTCTATTAACTCCATAAGAGGGAACTGTTCCTACCAACAATATCCACAGTAGAAAACTAATCCCTATAAGGTCAGACATGGCTCCCTACCCTCTTGCACCTACTTTTAAGAACCATTGGGTCTGATATTCATTGCAAATGACCCACAGACTTTAGAGAATCTCTTTTCTCTTTACAGTTGTAGGATTTACTAAGGAAATACACTGGAAGGGGGAGAGGCAAAGGATATCACACACTGAAAATCCAGGTTTAGTGAACAGAAATCCCAAACCAGATTAACAGCAAGACACAGTACCTTAGTTAATTCAGACAGTTTCTCAGTCAACAAGTGAATGTCCAGATTCAGTCCAGCAACACAGGTGCAGGAAGTCTCTGTTTCCTCAATCATCTAGCAATTTTGTCTCATAGTAGTCACAACAAGTCAGCTTTTCCTTCAATTGTCCAGCAAGCAAAACCTTTAACTCTGTCTCTGTCAAACATTGCTTCACCAGTCTCTCCACAGTCTAGTTAGCTCACGTCCTTGCCCACAGTCTGGTTAGCCCCCGCCCTCACCCGCACCTTCTCTTTTATGTTGGTCTCACAGCTATTGATGATGTGGAAGATGCTGATCAGCAGCAAACCATGTGTCCACAGTTGAAGCAGCTGGAGACTATGCCCTCAGTGGAGCTAAGGGTGGTGGAAGAAGGTGTAGAGATTCATTTTACTTACACATTCCCAACGGGACACATGGTCAGGTCTAAGGCAATGGACAGAAAAGTAAAAACTCTTAATATCACAGAATCGAGCGAATTGGAAAAATTACAGTCAGTCAGTGGATAGGAAGCTATTTTGAACACTAAACCCTTGACACCACAGCTCTTAATCATATTTTATCAATCAATCAGTCAGCAAATGTGGGCTGTGACCAGTGTTACACACTGCTTGGCCTCCAGGTAAAGGAAGGATCAGTCAAAGAAGAAAAGGCATGAGCAGAAAGGGTGGTACATGTATTTTGCATATCACTGCATGTGGAGAACTTATTGAAGGAACAAAAGAAGCCTATGGTTTCAACCTTGAGCTTACCCTTGGGACCTGAAGGGCAGCACAGAGAATATCTCATAGCAATAATCTCAAGCTAATGCTGGGACAAAAGGGCAGGTGCAGAAGAAAAGGACAGGTCAAAGTCATGTAACTGCAAACTAATAGAATTTTACTTTTTGTGGTTTCTTGAAAATGCACACAAAAGTCAAGAGTGAAAGTCATCAGCACTGACTTACAGCTGACCCTCCAGTGGATTTCCAAAATCGTAAACCGAATCCACAGGAGCCAAAATATGACTTTGAGTTCATCCCACCTGAATTTCAGAATCATCTCAGGAACAGGTTTGAGGCCTTGAACACTAATGAGTGAAGACCAGATGAGTTGTAGGAGTATGTCAAATGTATCATCCAGGAAGAATGCAAATGGTCATTACAAAGACAGAGAAGGAAGAAAAGACCAAAATGGATGTCAGAAGAAACTCTGAAGACTGCACTAGAGCAAAGAGAAGCCAAAGCACAAGGAAAAAGTCAAGATACTAAAGAGCTGAACAGAAGATTCCAAAAGGCAGCATGGAATCACAAAGCAAATATTACAATGAAATGTGCGAGGAGGTAGAGTCGGAAGATCAAAAGGGCCGAACTCATTCACCATTTCTTAAACTCAAGGAACTGAAGAACAAATTCAAACCTAGAGTTGCTA
>NW_006399890.1:990119-993613 GCF_000299155.1 Elephantulus edwardii | reverse complement strand
TGGATTGATTCAGTGACTGGGGTAATCGGGATGGGTGTGTCAGAGACAGCGTGATTGGCACAGGATAGCACAGGGTTTAGGGCTGTTGTACATAGGGTCACTATGAGTCGCAAATGACTCGACGGCACATAACGACAACAACAAATTTCATGTAAGAAAATTGTGTGTTGTTCTCCTGCATAGTTGCCGGTGGATTCCAATCACCAGAGAGACATGATCTTTGAGTTAACACCACAGATCCCTTCAGACTCTGCTACCAGAGGTCCCTCAAAGTTCAGCTAAGTGATAATAGTTGATCACTAGAGTGTGTTGAAGGAGCTGTGGTAGCAGAGTGCATAACATGTCTGGCTGTTAATGAAAAATCTATCAGTTCAAATCCACCAGCTGCTACATGGAAGAAAGATGGGCAATTTCCTCCATAAAGGTCTATAGCCTCAAAAACCTGATGTGTAATTGCTATGAGTTGGAATCTACTTGATAGCAGTGACTTAAGGCTTACTGAATATTTATAATGCACCTGACCCTTTTCTAATCATTACATATATTAATTTGTTTATTCTCATAACACTTCTATGACATGCTATTTTCCTGTTTCAAATGAGAAAAATGAAATACAGAGAGGTGTTAAATGCCTTATCCAAAGACACATCTCAAAACAAGTCTATAAGAAGATTTAAATCCCACACTGAGCCACACTGACTCTCCCTGGCATGTGGTGATGATGTATCCTAACTTCACTCCCAATTCTTCCTTGTTTGCATTTTCCTCACTCTGGGTCTTCATTTTAGGATTGTGACTGGTGTTTCCTAAGGAGAAATCAGATCTATGCATTCATTCCCTTTAGAAATCCAATTCCTCCTAACACAGCTGTGAAATTCAGAAGCCCGTAGCCCTCCACAGAAATAATGCTCTCTAAACTATGTGTGTGTACTTCTTTCAGATTTTCACTTGCGGTGGGAATAGAATTTCCCCCACTGACTTCAATTGAAGAACATGCTCAGTGTACCATCTTCTATGCTGAGGAGTCAACGCATGATCTCTCCTACTGATGTGAAGCTAGGACATAATTTTATTTATTGTTCTGTGCATTTATCTGCTTGGAAAGTTTATTGCATAGATCAATGGATAATAATAACCACACACTTACCCAGTAGGCCACCTGGAACATTGTCATATAATTTAATGCAGCATTCTAGAAAGTGCTCACTTTTCATTTTATCTCTTTTTTAGAGGAAGGAGCATGAGATTGGAGAAAATGTAAATCTCTTGAATGTTTGCAAAGACTCCAAAAGAGTAAAAGTGAAACGTTTTAATAAAATGATAAAATCTCTGACGTTAGATGTGTTTACTTGGCTGCAGAGCATTTACACAGCTTATGGAGAACTACAGTGCAAGAAATTATCTTTCACTCTGATCATTACCTCTTCCCTCCATCTGTTGATTGCACCTTCTCAGTCCACTGGGGCATTGTTGTTGTTGTTATGTGCCATCGAGTTGTTTGAGACTCATAGCTACAACAGCCCTGAACCCTGCTCTATCTTAAGCCAACTTCATTGTCTCTGACACTGAGTCAAACCATCTCATCCAGGGTCTTTCTCTCTTGTGCTATTCTTTACCCTTCCAAGCATGAAGACCCACTCCAAGGACTGGTTCCTCCCTGCAACATGCCCAAAGTTTGTCAGATGGAGCTTCAAAATACTTGCTGCCGAGAAGCAGCCTGGTTTCAGCCTCACCAGGATGAATCTGTTTGTTCTTTTAGCAGTCCACGATATATTCAGTGCTCTTCTCCAGCACTACAACTCAAAGGTATTGATTCTTCTTCTATCATCCTTAGTCATTGTCCAGCTCTCTGATGCATAGCAATTAATTGCAAAGACTATGGCCTGGATCAGGGACACCTTAGTTTCCAGACTAACATTATTGCTCTTTAGTACTATGGTGATGTCTCTGACAGCACATTTCCCTAATGCAATTTGTCTTTTTATTTCCTAGCTACTGGTACCAAGAGTGTTGATTGTAGAGCCAAGCAAGCTGAAGCTGTTAACAATCTCAATCTCTTTGCCTTCTATAATGATGCTGTTAATTGGCCCAGTGGTAAGAATCTTTGTTTTCTTGATGTTGAGCTTCAATTAATATTGAAAGCTGCAGTCCTTGAACTTCTACAGAAAATGCCTCAGGTCATACTCAGTTTCAAACTTGCTTAGCATTTCTTAAGCTGAAGGAAGTGAAGAACAAATTCAAGCCTCAAGTGGCAAACTTAAGGATGCTGTGGACAGAATGTTGAATGACCCAGGGATTATCAAAAGATGGAAGAAGTACATGGAGTCACTACACCAAAAATAATTGGCTAAAACAGAAGAATTTCATGAAACAACGTACAATCAAGAGCCTATGGTGATGAAGAAGGAAGTTCAAATTGCTCTGAAGGAACTGACAAAAAACAAGGACCCAGGAATTGATAGCATACCAATTGACATATTTCAATAAACAGATGCTGCCCTGGACACACTTACCAGGTTTTGTCAAGAAATCTGAAGGACAATCACCTGACCAATTGATTGAAAGAGATCTATGTTTGTTCCCATTCCCAAAAACAAGGTGACCTGACAGACAATAAACAAGAAACAATATCATAAAGGTCACGTGCAAGCAAGATGCAGCTGAAAGTTATCAAATGCAACTGGAACAGCAAATCAACAGAGAATTGCCAGACTTGCAGCCTAGGTTTAGAAAAGACCATGGCACTAAGGATGTTATAGCCAATATTACATGGATCTTAGCTGAAAGCAGAGAGTACCAGAGGAATGGAATATCTATCTGTGTTTTCAGTGACTATGCAAAGGCATTTGTAATATCTATCTGTGTTTTCAGTGACTATGCAAAGGCATTTGACTGTGTGGATTACAACAAACTGTGACTAACTATGAGAATGGAAATCCCAGAACACTTGATTGTATTTATGTGAAACCTATCCTTGAATTGGCAGGCAGTTGTCAGAACAGAGCGAGGAAACACTGCATGGTTCAAAATCAGGAAAGGAGTGTGATGCATCCTGTCTCCATATCTTTTCAGTCTATATATGGAACAGATCATCCAGGAGGCTTGGCCCTATGAGGAGAAATGTATAAGGATTGAATAAAGACTCATAAACCATCTGCATTATGCAGATGACACTGGAATATTAGTGATATTTTAAATTATCAGAAATAAATAGCACCCTTCTTAAGATAAAGGAAGATGCAGTTAGCTCAAAATGAGGGACTTGCATCCTTCTTTCCCCACAAGCACTTAAAACTTCTTCTCAAATAAACCTGTTGGCCATGCCTCTGTTCTGTTTTTTCTATTCCCCTTGCTAAATTCCTTAAAATGTCTACCATTTATTTGCCTTTTTTTTCTACGAAGATGGCGCCGAAAGCGAAGAAGGAAGCCCCTGCCCCTCCCAAAACTGAAGCCAAAGCAAAGGCATTGAAGGCCAAGAAGGCAGTCCTGAAGGG
>NW_006399890.1:984355-989809 GCF_000299155.1 Elephantulus edwardii | reverse complement strand
GATTAGGCCTGATGGAGAGAAGAAGGCCTATGTTCGACTTGCTCCTGATTATGATGCTTTGGATGTTGCCAACAAAATTGGGATCATCTAAACTGAGTCCAGCAGGCTAATTCTAAATGTAATAAATTTTTCTCATCATAAAACAAAAAATGTCTACCATTTTGGTTCCAATACAGATTATCCTGCCTGGGCTTGGTAAATACTTTTTAGTACATTTTCAAAGTAAATAATTATAGATATTAATAATCAATGAGTTAGTTTTCATTTAATTGATAAGTTGCTTTGGGGAAGAAATTCAAACTGAGGCAAAGAGAAGGTGGTGAATGTCTAGGTGTTTTCATAATGTCATTCTGTCTTCTGCCTAAGTTAATTTCTTGCTTTCATTATCATCTTGTTAGGTGTCATCAAGTAGCTGCAACTCATAATGACTCTATGCCCAACAGAACAAAGCACTGCCCCATCCTGTGGCATCCGTATAATCGTTGCTGTGCTTGAACCTGTTGTTGCAGTTCCTGTATCAGTCTATCTCCTTAAGGTCTTCCTTTTCTCCCCGACCTTACCAAGCATGCTTTGCCAAGCATGTTGCCCTTCTCCAGGGCCAGTCCCTTCTGATAACATGTCAAAGTATATCTTTCTTACCATCCTTGTTTCTAAAGTGTCTTGTGATTGAACTTCTTCCAAAACTTTTTTTTTGCTCATTTTTCTAGCAGACTAAAGAATATTAGACTGTATCCTGGCCCATCCTCACCCTTCTGCCCCCAGCTCTCACCTCCTTGTACCCCCAATATGTTTTTCCCAATAAAAGAAAAAATCCTCAAAAAAAAGAATATTAAATATTTCTCTTCAGCATCATAATTCAAATACATAAATTTCTTTGGTCTTTCTCACTCATTTTTCAACTTTCCCATGATTATTATGACATGATTAGAAATTTTGTGGGTTTGGACAGGAACACTTCAGTTCTCAAAGAGGCATCTTTGTTTTCTAACACTTGACAGAGGTCTTTTAAGACAGATTTGTCCACTGCAATACGATTTTTTTTTCACTGTGGCTTCCATAGGTATTGATTGTGGACATGAGTAAAATCAAATTCTCAACAACTTCAAGCTTCTCTCCATATTCCATGCTGTTGTTTATTGGTCCAGTTGTAAGCATTTTATTTTCTTTATGTTGAGGGGTACTACAAGCCATCTTTAATCTTCATGAGTAGATATTTCACTGTCTCCTTGCTTTCAGCAAACAACTTTGTGTCACCTGCAAATTACAAGTAGTTTAGTCTTCCTCTAATTGTGATACTGCATTTTTTATATGGTCCAGCTTCTCAAATTATTAGCTCAGTGTACAGATAAAAGAGCAATAATGTCAGTTTAAAAACTAATGTGTACCTGATCTAAGCCATGGTCTTTCCAATTACTTTCTACACACTGAAAGTCAGACAATGAATAAGGGTGATGAAAAGAACAATTAAGCCTTTGAGTTATGGTGTTGGAAAAGTACCGATTATCCCATGCACTGTCAAAATAACAAACAAATCTGTCTTCAGGTATGTGCAACCAAGGTACTTCTCAGAGTCAAAGATGGTGAAACTTTGTCACACATTCTTTGGGCACATTTTTCAGGAGGAGCAGTACTTAAAAAAGAACATTATGTTGGGAGAGGTAAAGGGAACACAGAAAGATCTCCCCCCCCCCCCCAGTAAGATGGATCAACTCAATGGCTACAGCAATGGGCTCGAGCATATCAGAGATGATGAAGATGAGGCAGAAGAGGGCAAGGTTCAGATCTGTTGCTCACAGGGTCACCGTGAATTGTAGTGACTAGATGGCACCTAACACAGAGATCCAATAAGTATCACTAAATGGTACAATTCTGCAACACAGCTTTCCTTATTTTAAACCATACAATTTGTCCTTACTCTGTTTGAACGATCACCTCTTGGTCTGTGTACAAGTTCTGCATGAGCACAATTAAGTGTTCTGGAGTGATGACCCTTATTTCCAAGGTTATCCATAATGTGTCTTGATCCATACAGTCAAATGTCTCTGCACAGTCAATAAAGTACAGATAAGCATCTTTCTGGTATTCTCTGCTTTCAGCCAAGATACTTATGATATCGGCTATAGCAGCTCTCATTCCTGCTTTCATCTAGTTCTCATTACGGGCATTGCAAATAAATGGCAATTAATGAGTGAACTGAAGACTGTTTTAACATCCCCCTCTGTTCCAAGTTTGAAGAACCAAGTCCTAATCTCCCCATTAGCCCTTTGTTCTTTTCCTATCAATGTGGAAATTGTAAGCCTCAGAAAAGAATATTAACTCTTTTCCACATCATGCTGATAATATGGCCCAAAGGAAAGATCCAAAGCTAATACATCAGGCCCTTGAATTGCATTTTATGCAACCATTGGTGGTTCCTAAACCAGGTCATCAGATTCGACCACAGATGCTTTTATAAAAATTCCAGATTCCTAGGCCCACTGTTAAAAGAAATCTAATTTATGTAAGTATTGGTGAAATCTGGTACTCTGTATTTTTTTTAAAAGACTTCTCTGTATAATTCTTGTCATCAACTATGCTTAGGAACAATTTCTTCTCCCTGGAACTGGGTGGTCCTTGAGAGGCATTCAAGCACATGTAATAATGAGATGACAGGCACGAACACAGAAGATGTGAGTGTGTTCAAAAGAATACATTTGGTTTCCTGTGGTGCAGACACTTGGCTAGGACACAAATGATGAGATTCTAGATTTCATTCACATTATGCTGATTGTTCTGCACTGGCCTGGAAAACAACTGAGTTGTTTGGAAATAAGCACCTTCATACTCTATCAAGGTGAAACCTTTTACTTGATGTACTTAACTAACCATGCAAAATATTACATCAGCAAGCCTACGAGGCACTTAGAGATATATTCACATTTGCATAATGTCCTCTGTAAGTTAGTCTTTGGTCCTTAAGGGTGTTTAGAATAACTGCATGCAAGAATATACTTAATCCAATCTCATTTTAGCTTTTGCTCTTTTAAGATTTCAAAATTAATAAATCCTCCTGATACTCCAAATTACCATGAGCTTTTATAAGCATAACTTTGTAACTTTAACCCATTTATGAACATACCCCACAGGCAAATGTACTAATGAATAAGAAATAACATTAGAAGTTTAAAAGATGGTCTCTTTATGAAGTAATGTAAGAAAATCCTGTTAGCTGGATCAAGTACAAAAGTGCGATTTCATAAAAAATAGAAAATCCGTCACAAAATTACATGTAATTACAATAACCAAAGGATAAAAAGTAAGAATAGTTGGAGTACCATGCATTATTTAACTTAGTACATGTTATCACTTGCTTGCATATGGATGAAAGCAGGGGAAGAAGAACTGACACGAACACTCTGCCGGTGGCTGAAGAAATGGTGGTATTTTTTTCACCTCTCTATTATATGAATTCTTGACCAAAGCTATCAACAAACCTGACAGGAAGAATATGCTTCAAGTTCCTCCAGTCTTTGCCTACTGACCCCCTCTCTTCTTTCACCCCCCTCCTCACTGCCAACCTCATTGTTAGGTTACCTATGGAATAAAAACAGTGCAATTGTCTCCTTCAGAGCTGAAAGAAAAACTCACACCTGCCCCACCAACACAATGGATTTAGCCGTTGGTCAGGGTGTCTGAATTAGCATCCCAGGTGCATTTGCAAGTAGATTTCTGTCTTAGAAGTGATTTCTTAGTGATTTTAAGTTGATAGCACTAAATACAATTTGTCACAGCTTAGTCCAAATGGTTAACTTGTTCAATTGCTAATGGAAAAATGGGTGGCTCAAGGCTGTGCAGAAGTGTTGTAGAAGAGAGGCTACTCGGAAGACTTCTGAAAAATGAGCCCCTGAATACAGCCCCATGGAGCACAGTTGTATTTTGATACACAAGTCGTCATTGTAAGGATTAAAATCATCTTGATGGCAACCGATTTTTGTCTTGTGGAAATATTGTTGAAAATAAGTCTATTACACACACCTCTAGCTTACTGGTGAGGACACTGAGACCCAGAGTGGAAAAATAACTTGTGTACTGTCACACCATTTACCCAAGTCTTAGCAGAAAATACTATTTAAAGTCACTGAGATTCCAATCTTAGTTCATTGATGTAATAATCTAACCTAGGGTGGATGAGGTGGTATTGTAGAGAATTTGAAAGGAAGGTTGGGAAAAACAAGATATATTTTCATCAAATTGGCCCTAAACACAGAGGGAGAGTTTAGCATAGAGGCCCATTAACAAAGATCTCTTCTGGTAATCATGTCTGAAATCACCAGGATCATTCTAGCACAAGAAGAGAGAGAAAACAGTGATCAGTCAGAGGTTTCCAGATGGAGGAAATGAAAGTGGATTTCTAAGGGTCACACTTTATGAGGATATTTGTTTCATATTGATAGAAGTAGGTAAATTATGAATAGTTAATATTGCTGTTAAATAGCTAACATTTCTTTTTCCTTGCATATGTTAGGCAATGGGGAACTCTGGTGGCTTCAAGTTCCTTCAGTCCTTACCTGCTGACCCCCTCTCTTATCTCTCCTGCTCCTCACTGCCTACCTAACTGCAAGATTACCTGCAGAATAAATGCAGTGGAAGGGTCTCCTTCAGAGCTGAAAGAAAAACTCACACCGGCCCCACCAACACACTGGACTTAAGCCATTGGTCAGTGTATTTGAATTAGCATCCCAGGTGCATTTGCAAGTAAATTTCTGCCTTCGAAATGATTTCTAAGTGATTTTATTTAACTTGGCAGCACTAAGTACAATTTGTCACTGTGCTACAATCTCAAAGGTGCAGTTCAAATCCACCAGGGGATCCCTGGGGAGAAGGATGGACCATCTCCTATGCAATTAACTGCCTCTGAAAACCAGCCAGAGGGGCAGCTATGGGTTGATTCTGACTCAATGGTACAGGACAACAACATACTAGGCGTTAAGGACTTCAAATCCCCGTAATTCTTTGAAACACATATTATACTTATGTTACAACTGATCAAAATTGTGCTCTCTCCTGCAGCTTTCTTGTGATATCTGCCATGTCCAAGCCCACTGTTCCGTTCAGTGTGTCAGTCTATCTTGTTGAGGGTCTTTCTTTTCCTGACCATTGTCTTCTTCTAAGAACTAGTCTTACTGGACAATACAGACAAGATTAAAAACCCTAAATTGGAGAGTTATTTTAATACATTAATACATAATACATTAAGTATCAAGACTAAGACAGGGATATTCTGAAGGAAAAGAGATATCTAAAAAACACAGTACTGCTCTTAGGCCCACTGTATGGTTCAAAATTGGGTGTCCTGTCTCCAACCTTTGCAACCTGTATGCAGAACAGATCATCCTGGAGGCTGGGCTCTATGAGGAGAAAAGTGGCATCAGGATTGGTGAAAGACCTATCAACAATCTGCGATATGCAGATGAC
>NW_006399890.1:877619-983810 GCF_000299155.1 Elephantulus edwardii | reverse complement strand
CATGCTTGGGAGGGTGGAGGGACGGCACAGGAGGGGAAGGCCCTCTAAGAGATGGATTGATTTGATGACTGGGGTAATTGGTATGAGTGTGTTGGAGACAATGAGATTGACACAGGACAGAGCAGAGTTTAGGGCTGTTGTACATAGGGTCGCTATGAATTGCAAGCGACTTGATGGCACATAACAACAACTCTTAGGCCCAAGTAGTAGGACCTCAGCCTGGGATCCCAAGGCTGAGTCAAGACTATAAAGTCCTTAAAAAGCTAAACTTAGTAAGGAACACACAGGTGTGTCTCACTTTATCCAGTGTTGTGCACTGATACAGCATAACCCCTAAATCTAAACATCTACCATGGACAGTCAATGTTCCTTGAAAACAAAGATGGTACAGCTTCATCTCATATACTCTGGGTATGTTGCTAGGAGTTGTCCATTCTTAGAAAAAGACATAAAGCTGGGCAAAATGGAGGGTCAGCAAAAGAGAGGAAGACCCTCAATCAAGTGGATAGAAACAATACCCACACTGTGTTTGAGCATGGCAGAGATCATGAAACAGAATGAGGCATGTTTTCAAACTGTTTTTCATAGGCTCAGGTTCATTTGAGGAGGAGGAGTCGACTTGATGGTACCTACCAATAAATATCTTGACTTTTAGATTTTAAAACAATATATTTTCACTTTTCTTATGCTACGCCTCTGGACCAAATGTACCTGTGCCCAGTATTATAAAGGTCTTTCATTTGTGTTATCGTCTACATTGGCTGCAGCCACTGCTTTGGTAGACAGTTTGAACAGGAGAGTGAATAGATTCAAGAAAAGGCAACAACTTGTAAAATCCTTCCTCACAGAAAAATGCTATCAATTCTTGAATAAAAAAGTATCTTCTCGTGAAATATTTAACATCCATTTTCTTAATTAGTTTTGTGTTCTTACATATGGTTTCATAGTTCTCACAAGTAGAACTTGTGTATACGAACTACAACTGTATGTGGAAACTAATGAAAATTTTGAAGTGTAAAATTATAGAGTAATGTGAATTGTTAGCACTTCACATTACTCGTGAGGATCTAGCTATAACATGCATGTAAAAAGTTTTTCACACTGGTACCAAAACAGGTCTTGATAATAGTTTGGGATTTTTTAATTGGTTTGCTTACAAAGTTTATTGTAATAATAAGAGGATAACTAGTAAAACATGTACAGGAACTCAAGGGAGAGGGGAGGAACAGAGGGGTAAGGATAGAGGGGTGAAACCACAGGGCTGCACAGTCTGTTGGTTGGAGGGAGGGGGAAATTGGAGCGAGAAGACAGGGTAATGACGGGCAAGGTCCAATGGTAATAATAGTTTCATTTTTCACAAGCATATCTAACTAAAATGAATTACACTTTAAAAATTTAAATGAAAATGTCAACTTCATCTAGACAACTGTGCGTTAAAATCCATTATTTGTATTTTGCCTTTTAAAACTTAACACATATTAACAAAAATTTAAATATTTAATTAAGTTTTTAAAAACATTGAAAAAATATTAACTTTCCAAAATACTTTTAACTTGTCAGAGTTTGCATTTATTTTAACTGGTATTTTTTTTTAAAAAAATTCCTATTTTACACAAATATCATTCTTAATCCTTTTCATCATTGTTAACATACTAAATTTGTGAAAATTTTTACATAACAACACAATTACTGATTTTAAGAACAGGAAAAAAAGTATTTTATTAAATTATATGTAATCATGAATATCTTTTTTTAAGAGTTTAAAGTGTTATTATTTGTCAACATTTTTTTATCAATTTCAATGAACATCTACAGAGATTTTGGATTTCCATTCATTCATTGTTGCACATTTCTCCCTGCCCACCCCGCCCCCATCCCCAGTTCGCTCTTCTCCTTAAAAGGCAAGAGAAAAACTCCTTCACTGGTATACAATGTCACCCGCACACCATGAATATCTTTTTTTATTTCTCACTAGCCCAACAATATAAGACCTAAGCATGTGCAACTATCATTATAATTAAATTCTTTGGCAGTTAGCCAACTCTCAGTCATACACACACACACACACACACACACACACACACATGCCCCCATAAATTTATCTACAATCTTGCATTTGTTATTAAAAAAATATATTCTTTGTCAAGGCAAAATGAAACACATTTTACTGAATCATTTGCATGTTTTTTAATAACTTTCAAATACTTGTTGCTGTTGTTGTTAGGTGCTGTCGAGCTGAGTATGACTCATAGTGACCCTATGAAAAAAGAAAGGTCTGAACCCTGCTCAGTCCTTCACCATCCTCACACCTCCTGGCACTCAAAAGTCCATTGCAGCAGTCATCGTGTCAGTCCCCCTGGTTGAGGGTCTCCCTCTCCTTTGGTAACTCTCCACCCTTCCCAGCATCATGTCCTTCTCTAAGGAATAGCCCCTCCTAGCAACATGTCCAAGTATGTGAGAATTCTCATCATTCTTGCCTCCAAAGAGCACTCTGGCTGCACCCTCTCTAAGACATATCTGTTTTTTTCTCTTGGCTGTCCATGGGATGTTCAGTGTTCTTTTAAAACACCACTGCTCATAGCAAGTGATCAGAAAGATTATGACTTGAATTAGATGCACCTCGGTCCTCAAACTGACATCATTACTCCTCAATACTGTGGAATGGTGGTCCCTAACTGCATATTTTCCCAATGTAATGCATCTTCCTATTTCCTGACTGCTGGTACCAAGGATGTTAATTGTGGATCCAAGCAAGATGAAGCTGTTGACAGTTCAATCTCCTCTATTCATCAAGATGTTTCTTATCAGCCCATGGATAAGAATCTTTGTTTTTTTGACATTGAGTTGCAACCCATATTGAAGGTGGCATTCTTTGATTTCTTCAACAAGTGCTTCATGTCCTCCTCACTTTCAGCAAGCAAGGGTTGTGTCATCTGCATAACTCAGGTTATTTTGAGTTTCCCTTCATCCTATAATAGTAGTAGTTGTTTTTTTGTTGTTGCCTTTGAGTCAAGCATGACTCATAGTGACCTATGAACATAAGGCCTGAAGCCCTTCTACAACTATTGACACTTATCGAAGTTCATACAGTTTCTGGAGGCATGTTGTTTAGGAATTGGATGCCACTCTTGCTTTCAAACCTGTCATAATGTGCTATTGCTGTTACGTGCCATTGAGTCGCCAGTGTTGTGTAGTGACCCTATATACAGCAGCTCCGAACCCTGCCCTGTCCTGAGCCAGTCTAATTCTGACACAGCAACCCCCATTGTCCCAGTTATTATATCAATCCATCTCATCCAGAGTTTCCCTCTTCTGCGCTGTTCGTCCATCCTTCCGAGCATGATGTCCTTTTCCAAAGACCGATCTCTCCTGGTCATGTGCCTAAAGTGAGGTGAAGCTTCAAAATCCTAGTCTCCAAGGGGAAACTTGGTTTCACCGTCTCCAAGACAGACCTATTTGTTTTCTTGGTGGTCCATGCTATGTTCAAGACTCTTCTCCAGTACCATAATTCAAAGGCATCTATTTTTCTGTCATCCTTAGTCAGTGTCCAACTCTCTGAAGTATAACAAGTAATTGAGAAGACCAACACCTGGATTAGATGCACCTTTGTATCTAGACTGACATTGTTGCTCTTCAGCACCCTGGAGAGGTCCATGACAGCAGATTTTCCCAGTACAATTCGTCTTTTGATTTCCTGACTGCTGGTGTTAAGAGTGTTGATTGTAGAGCTGAGCAAACTGTAATTGTTAACAACCTCAATCTTTCATCCTGTAGATATAAGATATATTGGCTCTCCTTCATTGGTGTCTAGGCCCTGCAAATGGTAAGAGTGATCCTCATTTCAAGAAATGTTAATAAGAAAGACACACGAAAAGGAAACGGAGAAAGTACAGATAAAACAATTACAAATTTGGTGATTTAAAAAAAATGGTGATTTTATTGGCATAAAAAAAAGTCAGAGAAAATGACTTGAATTCATCTCTCCTTTCTTAAGTCTGATGAGTATTGGTATCTGTGATCAGTCACAAAACTGAAGATTAAAGAAATATAAAACTAGAATCAATACCATTAGTCAAGAAAAACAGAATACCTTTATTACATGGTGCTGGCATCACTGAACCACACAACTGATCCATTCCTGCCAGCGCATCAGCTGTGTAACAGTCCCTAATGGGCTATGGCTGGAATAACAGGTGTTATATTGGGTGCAATCAGACTTAGTATTTCTACTCTGGACAATCCCAGAATGATTCTTTAACTAAGATTTTAGAAACAGGAGAATTATTTCAGAATACTTCAATCACACCATGGAGTTACTAAAAGCAAGTTTTATCAAAGGAAACACTCTGGCAGATTTTTCTTTACTGTGATTTGGGTGAAGATTTAAAGAGCAAATCAGTTTTCCACACAGAAGATTGTGCTTCATTTTGTGCCGTTGATGGCAAGGCCCACCTCTCCTATTTTTGGATCCCATTCCTTCTCTCTCCTTTCCCTTCCTGGCTTCTGAGCATTTTCCTTGGACAACTGATGTCCCTTTAATCATTAGTTGATTGTTCTAAGTAGTGTGTCTCTCCCTGGTGTGACTGCTCACCATAAAAACTAGTCTAGATTGGCTTCACTCTAGTCTAAATTGGCCACTGATGGCCTAAAAGTAAGAAACTGTGCTGCAATCCCAAAGACAAGTGGTTCAAATGCACTAGCTTCTCCACAGGAAAAGGATCATCAATCTCCTCCTGTGAAATGTATTGCCTGTGAAAATCCATGGAGGATGAGCTATGGGTTGGTTCTGACTTGACTGTAAACAAAAACAACAGATTGGCAGAAAATTGTGCCACAGGAGTGAATCCAATTATAGGATTTACGTGTAATCAAGGGCTTCCCCCAATTCCTGACAATTAAGCTTTACTTTTTTTTTTTTTTTTTCTTCTTCTTTTTCGTTGTGTCACAATTTCCCCTTCATCTGGCCAGGACTTTCTATGTGATTTATTTTTTTAAAAAATTGTTATTAAATTTTATTCGTTTTCATGAACATTTACAGAGATTTTGGGTTTTCATTCACACATTGTTGCACTGTTTTCTCTACCCTCCTCCCTAGTTCGTTCTTCTCCCCCACCCCGGCCCGAATGTCTGGGGTTTTCTTTTGTTTGTTTGTTTGTTTTTTGCTACGTACTGTTTTTTTTTAATTATTATTAACTTTTATTAGTTTTAATGAACGTTTACAGAGATTTTGGGTTCTCATTCATTCATTGTTGCTGAATGTCTGTTTTAATTGTCCAATTGCCACAGTGCTTGTCAAAGCCAGTTCTGATTAATCTTCTTTGTCAGTGTGTCCTTTGCCATTCCCTATCACTCCTCCCTGAGAGAGACTTCACCCTGATTCATAAGGAAAAGGGGATGGCATATTCTCTTAGCTACTTCCTGCTGAAAAGGGACGCTGTAGGTTTCAGGGTGAAGATCTTCTCTCACTACTCTAAAGGGCCCCTTTGGCAATAGGAAACACATAGACTATTATGGAGATTGATTTTGGAATTTAGATGCACTGTTATTAATTGTGCTTAGCCGTACATGTTCATATCCTTGAAGATGTATAATGTAAGTGTTGCAGCTAGAAGACACAAATTTAACAAGTTAAAAGTACATGAGTCAAAAATTAACAAGCAATAACATTCCGAGTAGAGGTTCTAATAGTGGCACAAATCAAGTTACAGAAGGAAGGTAGTTCTTACAATAAAAGGCCTATAGACTAGCACTTTGTCTATTATAGTGTAGAGGTTAGGAACCACAAGATGTAGAGGCTCAGCTATGTCATTTATGCTTCTTAAGTCCTGGAGCAAATTCCATCTACCACTGGGTTGTTTTACAACTCGGAAGTTCTGCTTATGAGGTTTTCCGTCCATTCCAACAACTAAGAAATAGTGAGAAGAGTTGGGACCTCAGAAGGCATTTAGGACCAATTAGTAGGCTCTGTGTCCAGGAGAAAATGAATATACCTACCAGTAATGTTAATGCTCACCCACAGCTCTTCTGGGAGGATCTAAATCGTTGAAGCATCCTCCTTTGTTTCCAGCTGGGAGCTGGGGCCTATCAGTCCTGTCTGCCACGAGGACCTGATGTGGGCCACCTTGGCCAAGTGTCCTTCAGAGCCACACTTAAAGCAAGTGAGTGGGAGCTTCCTCTCTACTCCCTTGCCTATCTGTGGCTCTTGTCTGTGACACTGTTTCTATGTAATTTCATTCCGAATGTCGTGGGAGCCAGAAGCCATCTAGTTCTCCTGGTCTCACAGTCATGGAAGCTGAGGTTTGGATGGTTCATTAGACCTTTGGACTAATTGTTTCTACACATCTCTGATTTTCTCCACACTTCTTTGCTCCAGAGAAGGAGAGACCAATATTTGCTCTTTGTAAGTGGCCACTCATGAGCTTTTAAGACTCCAGTCACTACTCAAACAAAACAGAATATAGAGCATTTTCTTTGTAGAGTCTGTTATGCCACTTTACTATACAAGGCCCTAAGTCCATTGACTCAGTCTCTTAGGAATGAGGGTTTGACTATGACTAAGAAGTATTTATCATGTCAGTTAGTATCAATCGTGTATCAATTGACATGTGTCAACTAGCAGATACAGCCCCGTATGTGCTCACTGGTCTATCCCAGGAAATTTGGAGGACAGCTGCCTGGCCAATTGACTGGAGGAGATCCGTATTCGTTCATATTCCCAAGAAAGGTGATCCAAGAGAATGTGGAAGCTACTAAACAATATTATTAATATCACATGCAAGCAAAACATTGCTGAAGATGATAAAAAAAAACTATTAGAATAGTATGTAGATAAAGAATTATGAGAAGTTCAATTAAATTTGAGTTTAGAAGTCATGGCACCAGGATGTCGTTGCTGATGTTAGATGGATTCTACCTGAAAGCAGAGAATATCAAAAGAATGTTTATTTGTGCTTTATTGACTATACAAAGAAATTTGACTGTGTGGATCATAAAAAATAATGGCTAACATTAGGAAGAACGGGAATCCCAGAACACTTAATTGTGCTCATATGAAACCTATATGTAGACCAAGAGGTTGTGTGTGAACTAAGCAAGGGAAGACTGGCTACATGATTTAAAATCAAGAAAAAGCATGTGTCAGGGTTGTGTCCTCTCTAATTTGTATGCTTAGCAAATAAAAACAGAAGCTAGACTCTATGAAGAAGAATGGGATATCATGATTATCAACAAACTGTGTTATGCAGATGACACAATCTTGCTTACTGAAAGTGAGGAGGACTTGAAACACTTGAGGCTGTGGAGCAAAGTCCACAGCCATCTATGGATTACATATCAATGTCAAGAAAACAAAAATTCTCACCACTGGACCTGTAGGTAACATCATGATAAATGGAGAAAAGTTTGAAATTGCCAATAACTTTATCTTACTTGGATCCATAGTCAACAACTTTGGTGCTAGCGGTCAGGAGATGTATTGTTTCAAGAACGTCTTCAGTCAGGGACCTCTCTAAATGACTGAGGAGCAATAATGTCTGTTTGATGATGACAATGTGCATGATTCCGGCCATGGTATTTTTAATCATTTTGCATGCATTTGAGAGTTGGACAATGAAGAATAATAGAAGAAAAAAGTTAGGTTTTTGAGCTGTGATGTTGGAGAAGAGTAATCAAGTGTGTTTTGTAGAAAGTACAGTCAGAGTGCTCCTTGGAGACAAAGATAACAAAACTTTGTCTCACGTACTTTGGGAATATTATTAGGAGGGAGTATTCCTTGGAGAGGGACTTCATACTTGGGAAAATTGGATAGTCATAAAAAGAGAGGAAGACCCTCACCTAGATGGATTGCGACTACAGTGACCGCAACTATGGGCTATAATAGACCAGAAATAATTGGGATGGCATAGGATAGGTCAGGGTTCAGATCTATTGTTCATAGGGTCATTGAGTCATGTGTGACTCAATAGCACCCAACAAAAACAAATAGCAAAAGGATTTTTAAGTATTCTACTTAGATGATGATCTACTGTATTCATGGATATATTTGTTACATACATGAATATAGAGAGAGATACAGAGCCTAGAAAATATAGAGATAGAAACATAGAAATACAGAGGGTATTTTTTTATAACTATTCTTTGAAAAATCATTTCTTTTTCTGTTAAGTTGTCCCCGTATCATCCTAACCCTAACCCATATCACACATATAATGTTAAAACAATGTGATACATATTGTATTACATGATATGGAACTCAACTGATCTCATAACCAGGTTCTTTACATTTTGTCAAGGATGCATGTTTCTTCTAGGTCACTGGATACTTTAGAAAGAAAAATCAGCCACCCCCATGTTTACCTGGCCTACGTTCTATGATGTAGTTGACTATTTCTTTTCCCCTCATCACCCAGGCACACATAGCTACGTCTGTGATGGTCACACACTGATTGTTCTCATGATTAGTGCTTACTTAAATTATGTCATTCCACTCCATCTGGACTGTACTGGAGGCAAGTCTGGATATGGTTCTCACAATTTTAAGTGGGAAAAGACCAGTATCTTGAAGAAGTACCACAAGGCAAAATCCCCAGCCTGAAGATGTGTCTTAGCCTTTCCCATCCCACCCATCCCCACTCTACCCCCGTACTGAGAGTTTAGGAATCTTTCTGTATCAAAACAATATTTCTTTGCAATTTTGACTCACATTGGACACTATTTTGATACTGTTAGCCCTTTAATTATTCATTAGATTAGGTTGTAACATTCATATCTTCATACATTCTATGTGTATTTTTTTATTCAGTTCACGTAGATTAATCATATCTAGGCTGAAACATAGATGCATCTTAAGACTTTATCCTCTACTATTGTACCCAGCCACACACATGCATCACCTCCTCACCAGCTAAATGTAGACAGTCCAGTTCCTCTCACCTTCTCATCTTCTAAACATCTGTTAACTTTTGCTAAATAAGCCAGTTTGACTCTTTTGGAGATAGAACATGGGTCTGGGAGGAAAGAAGAAAATGAGTAAGAAGCTTGCTAGCAGGGTCACTAACATTGCTCTCTGTTGTGAAAACTTGAGGTGTTGGTCAAATAAAAATGAAAAGTTTGAAAAAAACTTCTTTAGATGATGAGCAAAATGGAAAAGATATTAAACTAAAGAAAAATCATGTGTGGTTTAATTGGTAAAGAAAGAAGAAGGAGATGGGGCAGAGAGAAGGTATTGTGTAAGAGGTCTGGGAGAATATTTCTGGACTCAGGTTGGTGGGAGAAGGGTGGGCAATCTCCTTCCATGTGATTAGCTGCCCTTGAAAACCCACTAAAGGGTCAGCTATGGGTAGGTACTTTAGCAAAGGTGTCTCTCTGGAGACTAAGGTGCACCTGATACAGGCCATGGTTTTTGCAATCATTTGTTAGGCATCAGAGAGTTGGACAATGACTAGGGAGGATAGAAGGAGAATTGACGCCTTTGAGCTGTGGTGCTGGAGAAGAGTATTGAATGTACCATGGACTGCCAAGAAAACAAACAGATTCATCGTAGAGAGGGTTAAACCAGGCTGCTCCTTGGAGGCAAGGATTCTGGGTCTTCGCCTGACATACTTTGGACATGTTGTAAAGAGACAGGTCTTTAGAGAGGGACATCATGCTGGGTAGAGTAGAGGGACAGCGCAGGAGGGGAAGACCCTCTATGAGGTGGATTGATTCAGTGACTGGGGTAATCGGGATGGGTGTGTCAGAGGCAATGAGATTGGCACAGGATAGAGCACAGTTTAGGGCCGTTGTACATAGGGTGGCTATGAGTCGCGAACGACTCGACGGCACATAACAACAACAAAATGGGTATGTTCTGACTTGAGGGTACACAACAACAACTACTACTTTCAGGTATGGAAGGCAGAGGAGAGGGGATGTTTGTCACCATGTGGCATATATTCCTAAAATGTTATTTAGGTGATGCAGATAAGAATTAGAATTCTTTTCATTTCTCGTAGTTGCTGTAGTTGTAGTATAACTCCTCATAGACTCTAGTCTTCTTTGGTTTTCATTCATATCTGCAGGGAGCTGTAGAGCTAAACCAAAGACTGCACCTCTCAGGCTGTTCTAATCCAGCGGCAGCTTTGCCCCAGCAGCTCCTTGGGACAAAACGGGGCAGTCTTCATCTGTGTGATTTACAATTTTGTAAACTCAATGGCCTGTCAGTGATGAGTTGGTTTCAATTCAACAGTTGTGAGGTGGATATTTTTCTTTTTAAAACTGATAAACCTCTAACTGGAAGGATAAAGATTTTCCAGAAAAAGAGAAAAGCAAGAGTTAAGATACAGAAACATGGTAAAGCAACAATGAAAACTAGTCCTCAGTATCTCTGAAAAACTCAACATTTTCTGTGCACCTGCTTTGTCTTAATTTTCCTTCCCAGAAATGAACCTTTCAGAGCTAGCCTCATTCATTTGATCCTTATTTTAAGAAGAGCAGGTTTTTGTTTTGTTTGTTTGTTTTAAAGGCAGGTTTTTAAAATAATAGCATTTTCCTATCTGGCAAAGTTTTTATAGTGGTTCAGTTTGATTTCTTGATCTGGTAGGAAGTACACAAAAATTCTTTGTGCTAGATCATTAAGCTGAATTTTTTTTCCCTTTTACATTTTCTGATGTATGCGATGTATTTCACATTAAAAATCTCAGTCACAAAAGGACAAATACTGCATAGCACCAATGTTATAAAGCAGGTCTGACATGAGGGTTTCAGAGAAGAATAGGTTAAGAGTAAATAGACAATGAACATTGCACTGGAACAAACGAAGGGAAAAGAACTATTTAAAAGAAATCTATAATTAGGCACTATGTGTACCACAACATCCCAGAATAAGAGAGAGATACATTGCAAAGAGGACTGGGAGCATGGGGAAGGGGGGGAAGAAAGGAGGTAATTGTGAAACAATGAATAAATATTTTCTTTAAAAAATGAACTGGGGGGAGGAAGGAAGAGGGGGTAAAAATGTGCAACAATTAATGAATGAAAATCTATCTTTTCTGCAAACTTTCATTAAAAGCACAATTAAAATAAAAAAAATTTATAAAAATAACTTTAAATTTAAAAACTTCTTTTTCTATGTTGTTCACTAGTAATTAAAACTCAAGTTGAAAGTCTGGATAAAATTAAAAAGCACCTTTATTCTTTGGGAAAACTTCAAGTTGAAAGTTAGCTTCTAAATTCTGAAACACTCAAGTTTTTATGTTTTCCATTACTCTTTCACTCAGTTGAGGATATTCAGAGAGAGATAGATGGAATCAAACTGCTTTACACATGTTTGACATTTAGAAGACTCTTGGAAACATTTTATCAAATCCAAATAGTACCCATGTTCTCAGTTTACCACTAGTATACCATTAATATATAGTTCCAGTGGCAACACTCTGGGCACCAGCAGCCAGAGAATTAAAAGACAGATTGTGATGGGAAAGTCTGCCTGTTAGGGACCTCTCCAAAGTACTGAAGGGCAATGGTGTCACTCTGGAGACTAAGCTGTGCCTGATAAAGGCCATGGTCTTTGCAATCACTTGCTATGCATCAGAGAGCTGGACAATGACTAGGGATGATAGGAGAGTTGATGCCTTTGTGCTGTGGTGTTGGAGAAGAGTTTTGAATATACCACGGACTGCTAAGAAAATGAACAGTTTCATCCTAGAGAGGTTTAAACCAGGATGCTCCTTAAAGGCAAGGATTCTGAAGCTTCATCTGACATACATACTTTGGACATGTTGCAAGGAGGGACCAGTCCTTGGAGAAGGACGTCATACTTGGGAGGTTGGAGGGACAGTGCAGGAGAGGAAGATCCTCTGTGAGGTGGATTAAGTAGTGACGAGGGTAATTGGGGTGGGTATGTTGCAGACAGTGAGATTGGCACAAGATAGAGCAGGGTTTAGGGCAGTTGTATATAGGGGCACTAGAAGTCGCAGGCAATTTGACGACACATAACAACAACAGTGGCCTAGTGGGTAAGGATTTGTACTTCCAGCTTGTTTAAATCCACCAGCTGGGTAATTTACACCAGACATGTGATTACGGCCTCTGAAAACTTGCTGGAGGTTCAGCTATGAGTCAGTTCCAACTTGACAGAATGATAGGTTTATATAGAGTTAGGTACCATTATCTCATAACGATCCTACATGCAACAGAATAAAACATTGTCTGGTCCTCCAAGATCTTCACAACCACTGTTGTCCTATAGCCTGTTGTTGCAGCCACTGTTTCAATCCATCTCATTAAGGGTCTACCATATATAGATAGGTTTGCATGTATATGTACATATGTTTGTGTAAATATATACACATATGCACAAAGATTTGTGTACTGTTTTATATACAACACTATTAGCACCAGCGTTTGATTGACTATGCAAAGGTCTTTGACTGTGTGGATCACAACAAGCTGTGACTGACTCTAAGAAGAATGGGAATCCCAGAACATTTGATTGTGCTCATGCAAAACCTATACTTGGACCAGGAGGCAGTCGTCAGAACAGAGCAAGGAGACACTACATGGTTTAAAATCAAGAAGGGGGTCCATCAGGGATGTATTCTGTTTCCATACCTTTTCAGTCTGTATGCAGAACAGATCATCCGAGATGCTGGTCTATACAAAGAGGTATGTGGCATCAACAACCTGCGTTATGCAGATGACACAATCCTGCTTGCTGAAACTGAGGAGGACCTGAAGCGCTTGCTGCAGAAAGTCAAGGACTACAGCCTCCTATATGGACTGAAGCTAAATGTCAAGAAAACAAAGATTCTAACCTCTGGGCCAATTGGCAGCATCAGCATGGATGGTGAGGAGATTGAGATAGTTAACAGTTTTAATTTACTTGGCTCCACAGTCAACGCTCTTGGTAACAGCAGCCAGGAAATCAGGAAACTAATTGCATTGGGAAAGTCGGCTGTGAGGGACCTTTCAAGAGTACTGAAGAGCAACGATGTCAGGCTGGAGACTAAGGTGCACCTGATTCGGGCTATATTCTTCACAATTATGTGCTATGCATCAGAGAGTTGGACAGTGAATAGGGCTGACAGAAAGAGGATTGATGCCTTTGAGCTGTGGTGCTGGAGAAGAGTGTTGAATATACCATGGACTGCTAGGAGAACAAACAGGTTTGTCCTGGAGATGGTGAAGCCAGCGTGTTCCCTGGAGTCAAGGATTCTGAAGCTTCATCTGACATATTTTGGGCATGTTGCAAGGAGGGACTGGTCCTTGGAAAGGGACATCATGTTTGGCTGAGTGGAGGGGAAGCGAAGGAGAGGAAGACCTTTGGTAAGATGGATCGTTTCTGTGACTGGAGCAGTGGGAATAAGTGCGTTTGAGATGGCTAGGTTGGCACAGGATAGAACAGCATTTAGAGCTCTTGTACATAGGGTCGCTATGAGTCGCAAGTGACTCGATGACATATAACAACAACAACAACAATTAGCACCAGCAGTCAGGAAATCAAAAGATGCAGTCTTTTAGGAAAGTCTGCTCTCAGGGACTTTTCCAGAGTTCTAAAAAGCAATGATGTCAATCTAAAGACTAAGATGTGCCTGATGCAGGCCATGGTCTTCCTAATTGCTTGCTAAGCATCTGAGAGCTGGACAATGACTAAAGATGACAGAAGAATTGATACCTTTGAGTTGTGGTGCTGGAGAAGAATACTGAACATACCATAGACTGCCACAAGAGCAAACAAGTCTGTCTTGGAGAGGATGAAACTAGATTGCTCCTTGGAGGTAAGGATTTTGAAGCTCTGTCTCACATACTGTGGGCATTTTACCAGGTGGGACAGTCCTTTAGAAGGACATCATGCTTAAAAAGATGAGTGTCGGCACAAAAGAGGAAAACACTGAATGAAAATGGATTGACTCAGTGACTGTGGTAATAGGATAAGGTGTCAGACTGTAAGGTTAGCCCAGGATAGGGCAGGGTTCAGGGCTGTTGTTTGTAGGGTCATTATGAGTTGTAGTGAACTTGACAGCAGATAACAACAAATATACATGTACATACAAATATATATACATATGTGTACATACATAAAGTTCAATGCAATGTTATGCATATATTTGCTTATTATTTGCTCACCTTTATTGTTTCAAAAAGTATAGATTTCCAACAACCAGAGAGTTTGAAATCAGATTCCAAAACAGAGGGCCTACCTCCAAACACGAGCCCATGAAAATTGTTGAGACTCATTCTCCATAAGGACTTAGTCCAACAGTGGAAGTCGCCACACATTAAGTATGCCAGATTTGGGGATAAATATCCCTTTTGGTCTGTTGTGAGGGTTGAAATTTTAATCAACTCTTTTCTCGTTCCTAGAGTCCCATATGGTGTAGGGTCATTTTGGACATGGGGCTTGCTCTGATGTGGCACATCATTTCGGTTTCTCTTGCTAAAATAAGCCACACCACCCTCTGTTTGAGGAGCTGCATTGGGTGGAAGCTAGTCCCAAGAGCCTGTTGATATCTTCTGGCAAAGCGAGCTCAGCAAGTCACGCGTGAGTAGTTTCCTTGCTAATGTTTTGGCATGTCATGATTATGCACTGCTAAGTCTTTGTCAGGAATGGACCTGTTGCCAATATTTGTTGTTCATGCCTGTTGTTATTAATTTCCCTTTCTTCTCCTCCCTACAAGCAATCATGCTCTGTTGTAAATGGTAAAGAAAAAGAATAAGGAAGCTGGAGACTGCTGACCTTACCAGTTGCCTGCAAGAGCAAAAGAAGGTGAGCTGCAGGGGAGGAAGAGGGAGAAGGTATCAAACGGCCTTTTGAAAGGAAGGTGTGCACTGGCATGGATTTTTACACTGAAAGCAGCTGTAGTCAACCATGGCTGCACATAAGTAGCACCTGGGGAGATTTTAAAAGACTGATGTCTGGGCCCCTCCCCTGTGTTTTAATGTGTCTTGGATGAGGTCTGGGCATGAAGAATTTTTTTTAAGTTCCCAAGAAGATGATGATGTAAAGTTAAGGTTAAGAATCACCATTCTGGACTCAGTGAACCATATCTACAATCTCCTTAGCTCTTTGATAATTTATTTCCCAGCCAGGCTCACTGTTCCATCTCAAACACTGTAGCTCATGTTACATTAGCATCATCCAGGATCTGCAGAATCTCACGATGCTGACCTCTCCTTGGGGCCAACTGTAATATGACTAAAAGAACACTCAAACTGGGTGCAAAGACCAGGGTTCAAATCTAGGGTCTTCTACTTCATAACTAAATAGCATACTATAGAGTCTCCTTGAGGATCCCTTTTCTAAGGTATTGAATCATTGGAAAACTGAATGACTGCAAGAGAAATACCAGTGATTTAGAGCCTGGGAAGCACAACAGAGAGTCAGCTATGAGTCTGTTTCTGCTCAACAACAAGGAGTGAGCGATTGAATACAAAAACACTGTGTTCTGTCTCAGAAACACGCAGTAGTAGTAGCTCGGCAAGAATGTTTGGCTTTTGTTTCTGTTTGTAGAGGTGAGGAAAGCTGCCCCCCTGAAGTGTTAATTGCTACAATTCTTTTGATTAAGCTTAATGCTGTCAGCAGTGTGTGTGTGTGTGTGTGTGTGTGTGTAAGTGTTGAATTTTACTCCTAATTGGCTCACCTTAAAACAATCCTTACTATCCATCCACCCTTCCCTCATCACCATACAAACATATATACGCACAATAAGGTTCAACAGAACAAACAGTCCAGGAGCAAACAGAAGTATGAATATTGTCTTGGGATTCCTGCAGCTGGCTCTGCTCACAAAATCCAGTCCTGAAAACAGTCCACGTTGGGGTCCTAGGCCATCTCCATCTCCTCTGCCACCTCCTCCATCAAGCAAATGGAAAAATTCCACCCGAGATTAATTCTTGTCTGCACGGCACTTTAAAGATTAAAACGCACTACATAAAAAAGCTAAGCACTAGGCATAGGGAGGACTAGGAAAAGCACCAAGGGGAGAAGTAATAATAAGTGAATAAACCAGAAAGTAAGCCTTTATGAAAAATGAGCTCCCTGATTGATATAAACTTAAAATTTCTGTCTTGATCCCTAGAGTATCTCTAGTTTGTCTGATTGAGCCTTAACTGAAATAAAATTTCCAGGCAAAGCTGGTGTGTGTGTGTGTGTGTGTGTGTGTGTGTGAAGAGCAAACCCATTTTGGAAATTAGAAAAATCTGAGTTGATCCTTTGGTGAACATGGGTGACTGTATGACTCTCTCATCCCTTATTAAACTTCATGTTCCAATATGTCACTGTTGACAATGTGGTCATTTATGTATACAAACAGCTGGACATCTACCTGAAAAAAAGAGATCTTCTCTCTAGTTTCAAAAACGGTTAGGAGCCACCAAATCATTCAACAGCAAAAAAATCATGATCAGGTACCAATACAGACTCACATCCCTTGCTACAGACCCAGAAAGAGCCCACAATTCCCCAAATGTATCCTGCTGTGTTTAGGTGCATGGTAAATCAAGTGTAAGTTTTCTGGAAAATTGTAAACTCCACTCACTAATGGTCAAAGAGTCCATTCCAGCCCCTGGTGGCACTCTAGCAGCTTTCCAAAGCTGTGCGTTTTAAGGGACAGAGATTCCCATCTTTCTCTCACAGAGCTAGGGCTAGATTCGAACTGGCAGTGCCTCACGGCCTTGTGCTTAGCAGCACAACACCCTGGGGCTCCGCTGAGAGAACAGCATTTAGTATCACAAAGTTTGTCTTTTCAGAAACGCCTTTACCTGAGGGAATGAAATCTCTCATATATATTAAGATCCAAGTCTCAGCTTTTTCAAGAAAACCTTTGTTTCTACCACTTACACAGGAATAAGCTCCTTCCAAACTTGTAAAGCATGAACAAAACAAAGCAAAACCAGGAAAAGGCAAATGGGGACCGTACATGACTAGTGTGTGTTTGACTCACTTTATCTGCTTTATCCCCATTTTCTAGAAACAGGTGCGAAAAAAAGTTTTAGTAAATAGAAAGGGAAGCCAGGCTGGTAACATCACCAGAAGGCTGAGAAACCAAGAGTGAAGTCCACATTCAGTTAACCTAGGTGTAGCTAATTAAATGGGCATAAGATATCTAGAAATGCCGGGAACCGCTGCCTCTTTTCCTGAAAATCTGGTGAACTGTAAGGTCCAGAAACATTCTTTCTCCCTTCTCCTCTCACTGCCATGGAGTCAGAATTGACTCATAGCTGGCTGACCCTTCACTGGGTTTTCTAAATCTCTGAATTACACAAGAGTACATAGATGTCCATCTTTTTCCTTTAGAACCATGGTGGGATTCCAGCCACAAGAGGCTTGGCCTTTGGGTTAACAGCACAACTCTCTACAGACAATACTACTAGGTTTCCCTTGGAATCATTCTATTGTTGTTATTGTTAGATGCCACTTAGTCAAGCATGACTCATAACGATTCCGTGAACAACAGATCTGAACCTTGTCCTCTGCTGTGCCATCCTCATCATCTCTGACACACTTGAGTCCATTGCTGAAGTCACTGTCTCAATCCATCTCATTGAGGTTATTCCTCCTTTTCCAGTGGCCCTCTACTTTTCCAAGAGTGATGAACCTTTCCAAGTGACAGCCTCACATAACAACACGCCCAAAGTATGTGAGACAAAGCTTTGCCATCTTTCCCTCCAAGAAGCACTTCTCCAAGACATATCAGTGTACTTTTGGCAGTCTGTGAGATGTTCAGTACTCTTCCCCAACACTACAATTCAAAAGCATCAATTCTTCTCTTGCCATCCTTATTCATTGTCCAACTCTCAGATGTACAACAATGTAGATTTAAACTGGAAAGTGAACTGTCACCACCATATAGCACCATATTGTGACCAGAAACAGGACAAATTTGGATGGAACAGGCTTTTGGAACACCCAGATGCCTATTTGGGCAAGGTTATCCTGACCATTTTACCAATCTTGCCTTATACTCAGGTTTTAAGCAAATGAATTTTGCATTCCCCACTCCCATCAATTGTTGTTGTTGTTGTTGTTATGTGCCATCGAGTCGTTTCCGACTCATAGCGACCCTATGCACAACAGCTCTAAACCCTGCTCTATCCTGCGCCAACCGCACCGCCTCTGACACACCCATCCCGATTACCCCAGTCACCGAATCAATCCATCTCATAGAGGGTCTTCCCCTCCTGCGCTGTCTCTCCACCCTCCCAAGCATGATGTCCCTCTCCAAGGACCCGTCCCTCCTGGCAACATGTCCAAAGTATGTCAGAAGAAGCCCCAGAATCCTTGCCTCCAAGGAGCAGCTTGGTTTAATCCTCTCCAAGATGGATCTGTTTGTTTTCCTGGCAGTCCATGGTACATTCAGTACCCTTCTCCAGTACCACTTCCATCAATAGACAGTTATATTCTACTTTTGTAAGTATTATTTTGCATTTTTTGTGTTCACATCTCAACCACATTTCCAGCTAGTTCACTGGGGACAGAGTCTTGTCTTTTCTTGCAATTTTATATCCTATTGTGTCTAGTCTTATATGAATGACTGGTAGATACTCAACAGTTCCAAGTTTCAACACATAGTTGAAAGCTTTGGTGACAGTATGAATTGTTTCAATAAAGATTTCTTTAACTGATTAGAAAGAGAACTTTTGGCCACAAAACATCCCCAGAACATAGTCTCTTGCACTTGGCTCTGTTAGTGATTAGTCTTTGAGGCTCTAACCAGTTAATTTCATTACCAGACAAGTAAATTACAGTTGGAAAACATCTTTGTGATTCCCTTGATTATAAGCATAATGTTCTATTTTTTCCAATTTTCTGACTTTATACCTTCCTACGTTCTACTTTTTCTAGCTTTTTACTTTATACCTCCCTGTTGTTAAAATAGCACATAACAACATTATAAAAACTGTAGAGCTCCCCGCCCCCATTTATGCTGTTACTGAGGAAGCAAAATACATCACACACACACACACACACACACACACACACACACACACACGGCTGTGTCTTTCTTAGGAGCAGCCACCAGCATAAAAGTCTGGAATGTGCTTGGCTTTGCACCCATCACAGCAAGGCATTAGAAATATTGGATTTAGTGTTGTGCGTCCACAGATATAAAATTAGGCCGACAGAAGTCTGGATCTGGGCCTTGCTCCATACTGCTAACTTGTGGAGCACCGGTAGCCAAAAGGGTTTGGAACGCTTGTCTCTCTACAGATGCTGCCATTCATTTCTGTGGGAACAGGACCACTTACATCTAATTACAGTTTCTGCTTAAATTAACAGGACAGATATGACAGCAAAAACTTCTTCAGACTAACTGGTGGGGAGACCTTTAGCTGACACAGCTTATGAAGTAGTTGGCGTGCAGCGAAGTAATGTCAATTTTTAAAAGCAATTTAGAATTCAGATGATTCCATCCAGCCATTTGTGGCAGCCAAAGAAAAATATCTGTGGTGGGGGGTGGGGTCAGGGGTAGGCAGACAGGCACTGACACAATTTTAGAAAGAAGAATAGATGATCTTACAGAGTAGACAGTTTTCGAAGTTTGGGCTATTTTATACGGTATCCTCACATGGATAATAATAAACAGCAGAGTTGGGGTTTGAACACCGAGAGTTGAATTTTGGAGCTCCTAACTTTTCTCCACCGGAATCCCACATACATTAGACATGTTGGAAAATGCCACATACAAGCAACATAAGGAGAGAATCTATGTTTTAGTACAAACGTTTGGCCTTCATTCTGAAATATGACAAACCAACTACATGCTCTTGGATCCAAGGTGAAGTCATCATTTAGATCCTCCTAAATTCCTAGAATGCATCACTGGAGTGATCCACAAATTCAGTCACCATAAAAGCCAGCCTCCAGCCCACAATTTGTGCCTGTTATGCTTAAGAAGGGACATCCCAGCAGATGCCTAAGAATTATGGAATTTGCTTCCAAAGTTTCTTCTTGCCTGTTCTACACCTGTTCTGACTTTCCACCACGTAAGCCTCTTCTGCCTACCAGCCTAGGCTGTCAGTTTGATATCCTTTATCATGAGACCTTTGGTCTCATTACTTGGCTCTGAATACCATCTCTTTACCTTTACAGGTCGGCTGAATCGCCCGTAAGCAACCACTTTGTCAAGAGCCAGTGGAGGGCCACACATTCTCACGCACTGCCCTTCTACACAACTCGCCTGGCATTGGCGAGGAATGCCAATGAACAAGTGAAACATGCTTGTTTGCTTTGAAGCCTAGAAAATGCCAGGGGAGTACTCAGTCTTGTTGTTTGTGTGCATAGCTACTAAAAAACAAAATTTGAAAGTCGTTGCAGGATTTCATAGCAGAGTAGATATCACCAGTTCCTGCTATGTTGATTCTGTCTCATGGCAACCCCATGTGTTTCAAACTAGAATTTCAAGGGTTGTGAGTATTCAGTAGATTTCCATGCCATTCTTCTGAGGCAGTGCTCGGTGAACTTGAACCACCAGAATTCTGGTTAGTAACCATCAAAGGTTCCCTATTAGATATGAGAATAGACATATGCATACTTGTATCTATAATTTTTCCCCGCAAAGAACATACTCCATTTTAAAAGTTATAATGAACACTTAAGATTCTATCAATTGCTTACTTTGACTCCCGATGTGAAGACCAGAAGTCCCTCTTTGAAAGGAATAATTCCATAAACTGATCATAAAAAGTCAGAATCATGGAAGGATCATGTTTACCACTCTAGAAGGAAATCTGGTTTTTCCTCAAAAAGTTGAACATAGAAACTCTGTATGTTCCACTGTTAGTAATATATTTCAAGGAAATTAGAACTGAGACACAAATGGAAATTTGTACACCAATGTTCATAGCATTATTCACCATCACAAGAACATGTAAACAGCCCAAATGTCCAACCACAATTGAATGGATTGAGAAATTGTGGTATAGTCTACACAATGGAATACTATGCAGCACTCAAGATCAGCGATTTAAAAAACTACCACATAACTTGGGAGAGACTGGAGAGTATCTTGCTGAGTGATTAATTCAAGTCTCTTAAGGACAAATACTGCATAAGACCATTACTGTGAAAATGGAAAAATGAGTAGGAAAACATGTGTGGGACCCAACAGTGAAAAAGAGTGGAAACAGGTCTTCCAAGTAGTAAACTATACATTGTTTTTTGAAACTTGTGTTTCACGAATTCTGAACTGCAACTTTCTCTTGAATTGGAGTGTTTCCACAAAAGAAAGAATATGTTGTTTTGGAAATCCTTGTTATACAAATTCTCAACTGCAGCTTTGTTTTGCATACCAGTGTTTCCAAGTAGTAAACCATGTTTTGTAAAGGAAAACAAAACAAAAATGCCTTTGAAGTAAACATGAAGGGAGTCTGTGATTAAAAAAAATCTGGGGTGGGGGCAAGGAAGGAACATGTCTATCCCTTCAATTAATGGAACTCTTCTTTTTAACTGATTAATTCCTACAGCCCAGAACAAGGAGTTTTCTCCAAGAATCTCTACGTCAAGTTTAGCAAATCACTGGTCCACCAGCCCATCTGACTCATGACCTGTTTCAGTTGTCTTATTGTAATACAGTCATGATTATATGTTGTCTAGGGCTGCTTTTGCACTTGAATGGTTTAGATAAGTGGTTGTGACAGAGACCATATGGCCTGCAAAACCTAAAATATTTATTATCTAATCCTTTACAGACAGAGTTTGCTGATTCCTGCCCTAGTTGAAGAGTACAGGACACAGTTTGCATCAAGAATTTTACCACCCAAAAAAGCATCCTCTTGCTAGGTCCACCTACTCTAAGATTAGCAAAGCATAACACGTGATGTCCAAAATTCAGGACAGACTATTATACCAAACCACTGATTTATTTTCATTCATTTTATGGTCAGATCATTGAAAACTCAACCTTGAGTGTAAATAGCAAGACTTTTTTTTATTCCACCTTAAGCCCTGTTTTATTTTTTAAATAAAATTTTTCTTTTAAAAAAATTTTATTTTATACTAGTTTACTTACAAAGTTCATATACATTGTTTTTCACACTGGATTTTTCCCATTACTTCTACCCATCCCTCCCTCCACCCATCAAATTGTGCAAATCTATGATTAACCACTGCCACCCAAAGCCTGCCCATTCTCTCCTTTCTGCTCCCACCCTCCCCTCCTTGGATTCATATACTTGTTTTACTAGATAGTTTTCGATTTCTACAGTAATGGTCTTATACAGTATTTATCCTTGTGAGACTGAGTTAGTTCACTTAGCATAATGCTCTCCAGTCCCTCCCGAGTTAGGCAATAATTTACAAAATCATTGTTCCTGCATGCTGCATAGTATTCCATCATGTGAACGTACCGTAATTTCTCAATCCATACTATCGTGGTTGGACATTGAACTGTCTCAGTGGTTTTGCAATGGTGAAAAACGCTGCTAATCAACATTGGTGTACAAGTCTCTATTTGTGGCTCAATTCTAAGTAGTGAAATAGGGGTCATATGGAATTTCTGTTTAGCCTTTTGAAGAAATGCCAAACTGTCTTCCAGAGCAATTGTACTGTTTTACAATCCTACTAACAGTATATAAGAGTTCTGTTTAAAGGGAATATATGATTAGGTGTTATTGTCATGACAGAAGTCCAGAATGAAGGCTGCATAGTGGAGTGGACTTGGAGGGATTGTATAACAACGAAAGAATTTTACTTTTCAAAGAGAAGAGCAAACTCTGGGGGAGAGCTGGGCAGGGAGAAAAGTGCAACAATGAATGAATGAAAATCCAAAGTCTCTGTAAACTTTATTAAAATTAATAATTTAAAAAAATTTTAAAAAGAGTTCCTATCTCACTATATCCTTTCCAACATTTATTACTTGGTGTCTTGTTAAACTTTGTTATTGCTACTTGGGTGAGATGATACCTCATTGTGGTTTTGATTTACATATCTTATTGCCAGGGATTTTGAGCATTTTGTCATGTGTCTGTTGGCCATCTGTATAGATTCCTCTGTGAAAAGTCTTTCCATAGACCTTTTTTTGTATCTCCTGTTTTCCCTAGGAGTTACCCAAGTTGTAAAAGAAAATCATAATTCTTCATACACAGAGTCTCTGGCTAACAAGAGTACATATTTGCCAGGTTGATTTAAATAATGAAGAAGGAAGGAGAAAACAGCTCGCAAGGCTAATAGAAATCTACATTTCTTTGGAGGTGACAAGAGTTGAAGAAGCAGAATGGAAAAAATATTTCTTCTTTTTGTTTTTTTGTTTGTTTGTTTCCTTGTTGAATACAGTCAAACTGGATCCAACTGGCACAGAAGGAAATTGCCCCTCCTTCTCCATTGGAGCATCTCGTCAATTCAAACCATGCACCTCCAGGATTACAATGAAGCTTCTTGCCACTAGGCCACCAGAGTTCCCTAAATTATTTCTTAGGGGAAAAACAAAAATAAACCGATCATCACCTCCAACTCATCTGAATCATTTATTCACCCTCTCTCTTGTCCTGAGTCAGTGCCTGCTCATAGTCACCCTACTCATTTAAAACTTAGCTTATTCATAGTTTTTTGTGTTGCACCACAAGCTAAAAGGTTAGCAGTTCAAATCTAACCAGCTGCTCTGAAGGAACAATATGGACAATGACCTACTCTAAAGATTTCAGCTGCAAAAAACTTGATGGAGGGTCTCCATGATTCGATGATAGTGGATTTGTTTTTCTTTGGATTTTGTTTGAGATTTAGAATAATGAAGCAGGTCTAGGATTTAGCTGTTTCTGTCCCCACTAAAACCTTCTTTCTATAGGCAGTGGTGGGATAGTGATAGAGTTCTCACCTTTCACTGGGAGCCCTAGGATCAATCCCCAGCCAGTACACCTCAAGCATAGTCATCATCTATCTGCCACTGGAGGATTGTGTGTTGCTGTGATATTGATCCATTTCAACAGAGCTTGTAGACTAAGACAGAAAAGGAAGAAAAGCCCTGCAATCCACTTCTGAGAATCAGGCTATGGAAACAATGATCTAGTCTGCCACTTGTCACAGGCATGGTACAGGATGAGAAAGTGTTGCTCCACTGTGCAGGGGTCACCTTGAGACAGGGACTAACTTCTTTTTTTTAAATTTTTTATTATTTTGTGTGCGTGTACCGTCAAATCAGATCTGACTGGTACAGGAGGATATTGCGCCTCCTTCTCCGGCAGAGCATCTGGTGGATTCGAACCGTGTTCCTCTGGGATTGCAGTGCAGCTTCTTGCCACTAGGCCACCAGAGCTCCCCAGGGACTAACTTTTGACAGCTCACAAAACAATAATTTAACTGCAAAACATGCACAGTGAATAAAACTAGTTCTATTTTGATTTGTGTACCAAAAGAGGTGGTTGTTACTGTGTACCATCAAGTTGGAACAGACCAATAACTGACATTCCAGAGGGTTTTCAGGGACCATAATTGCACAAGAAGAGATTGTTGATCTTTCACATGTGGAGCTGCTAGAGGATTTGAACCACTGCCTTTAGTTCGACAGTGTAACTCTTTACCAGTAGCCACCAAAGTACATTTAATGAGCCCTCTATAACTAGACTAGAGGAGGAGAGCATGGGAAGTGTTAATGTCCCATATAAAGGGCTTTTTCTTATTCTAATATTTTTTTCTTGGTTTGCATACAATGATTCACATATATTGTATTTCATTCATGTACATGTTTTATACAACCTTTCATTTAAATTGTGTTTCATACTATCATTCTAATAGCTTATATTCTATATTACTATTGATCTATGTTCATTATTACCCTATCTTTTCAAATCCCTGATGAATCCTTCCTACTCCTTCCATTCACCCATCTGCCCACTAACCTCATGATTTCCACCCTTCCCCTTTTGTCACCTTCTTCCTCCCTTCTTCTTTTGAATATTATGTACATATTGCTCAGTTATCCTTCTATTTTTCCAACAATGGTCTCATAAAATATTTGTCCTTATTATACTGAGTTCTTTTACTCAACATAGTGTTCTCTAGACTCTCTCATGTTATATAAAGTTTTAGAAAATCATTGTTCCTTAGTGCTACACAATATTCCATTGTGTGAATATGCTGGCTTCTCAATGTTTCTCCACTGCTGATGAACATTTGGGCTGCTTCCATTTTCTTGCTATTGTGAATGATGCTGCTATGAACATAGGTGGACATGTGTCTGTTAAGAAATGGAGCATGTTGAATGTTGAAAAATTCTACAATTCAGTCTTGCTATCTATTCTGGATTGCATTTTCATGCATTTATGGTGGAGGTTTTTTCAGTACTGTGTTAGTTATACCCTGCCTTATGATTCTTTTCATTTTTCTATCTCTTTATTTATGGTTTTAGTTCTTTCTTCCATAGTTTGTATCTTCTTCATAGCCGCTCATGTAACTCCATATCAGTATGTCTTTTCTGCCTCCTTGTCTCTTAGGTATGCATTGGGTCTGCTACCTGATTTGTCTTTTTAGTAAAGGCTTCTTTTATTTGTTTGTTATATTTGAAGCTGCCTGTTGCCTCCTTGTCTTTATGTGAAGTTCTTCTTAGCAAGTGTGAGGCAGTTTCTGTTTTGTCGTTGTTGGCAGTTCCTTATCTTTATGATGCTATTGTAAGTTGCAGACTCTAAGTGTTGCCAGAGATTCAGTTTCCTAGTGGCTTTCTTCCCTGCTGATTGTCTATAGGCAGCTCTGTTTGCTGTTTTCTGTGGCAAGCTTCTTATATGGTTTTCCTTTGAGGGACAGGGAGCTGTGGCTCTCTCCCTTTATGCAGCTACAGTAGGCAAAGTTCCAAGAGTGTTTTCCAGGAAATATTGCTTAGGGGAAAGTTTCAGCAAAGTAGCAAGGTCCCAACAGTGTAGCCCCAAGTCTCAGGGGGTGCTAAAGACCATTTCAGTACCTGGCTCCTCTCCTACTGAGGCCAGTTAGGAAGGAATTACTTCTGCAGGGGCAGACAGAGGTCCAGGGAAGCTACCCATTCATGCCTCTTTATTCACACTCTTTACTAGAAAAAGTGAGTCCTGGCTCAGAACTAGGAATGCAACAGTCTCTGAAACTTTGTGCACATACTTTAACATCTGTTCTCATTTTTGTTCATTGTAGTCCATTTTTAAAAGGTGTTTCTGATCCATATTTTAGACAGCTTGCTTTTCCAGTACCTACATGTCACATCATGGTAGGTAATGATGGCAATGAAGAAATGGTAGAAAATGGGATGAAAGCCAAACATTATTGATTCTCCCTTTTGTTAGAAGGAAACTGAAGGATTGAATACAGTGGTTCTTTTGTTAAAGCTTTGGTACCAGTGTCATTGCCACACAGGTAGAATCTTGAATTTATAACCAAATGTAATCATGTTTATTCTGGGACCTATCACACAGAATCTTAGAGTTGAACAAAGACAAGAGGACATCATCTGATGTGTAGGTCCTCGATATCTCCAGTTCCATTAGAATCTGAAAATCCATCTTTTAGAACTCAAGACCACTTAAGACATTCATATTCTAGGAATGCATATATACAAAACAAGAAAATATACATTTCTGATCAATGATATTAAAGAACTATTTTACACAGACCCCAAGTCGATTTTAAAAGCAGAAAGTGACACGTAACTATAGTGATTGGATGGTTCTTTAGATAGCCACTCCAGTGAGGAAAGAAAAATATGTTAGAAATGGAAATTTTAGCCTTCAGTACACTGGCACCATCCTCCCTCAGGTCACCAATATGCGTTATGATCAAAGGAAAGGCAATTTAAATTTGTTGGGCAGAATGTCTCCCTTCCCCCTCAGCCTATGGGCAAGGCTGTTTTATTTGCTTGACCCTTTCTAGTCCTAAAACTATTTATGGTCAGATTTTACCAAACGTGTGAAGAGTCACAGAACAAAATTACATTTCTTTTAACCAAAGGTAGGGGAAATAAGTTAATTTCATGCTATTTCTTGTGGTCAGATAACAAAATGCACATTCACCCAGGAAGAGAAGTCAAGGGCTTTTTTTTTCCCCCTCCAAAATTGTTAGTCCTGAGAATAAAGGCAGCTGACGAAGCCAGACTCAGAGAGCAGTAACCTAGATAGAGAATTTCATTGCATCCAGTTTGGAGTTCAGAGCCATCAATAATGGCTCCTTCCTTGGCCATTAGAAGCTTTAGCCATCAAACTGGACCAGGGAAACTGCTGCTGGGAGGCCAATCCACAAGGCCAACCCACAGAGCCAGCACACAGCTTTGAGGAGTCTTTGCTTGCTTCTTCCCACAGGTCAAACTCCAGATATAATGTTTTCTACTCATGACACATTGTAATTAAAAGAACAGGCCAGTGAGGCAAAATCAAGACATTAATGACATTAAGAGGGAATTAGACAATTAAGATTGGTATAAAGAAATTAACTAGTTTAAGAATGTTGAAGTCAAAGGGGGATCTTAGAGATTGTTATTGTTATTATGTGCCATCGAGTCAGAACCAACCCACTGCTGGCCCTTCAGTGGGTTTTCAGAGGCGGTAATCACACTGAAGAAGATTACCCATGCTTCTCCCATGGAGCAGCTGCTGCATTCTAACTGCATGGCTTCAGGACTGTACCACAGATTCTTACCAACAACCCTCCAGACCTCCCTTAGAGACCATGTAGCCTAGCTCTTTTGCACAGTTGCAGAAATAAAGGTCCTGAGAGTTGATTTGCTAAAACAAACAGTAAGCTGGTGTCAGGACAAGGACATGTGACTTTGTCCACAGGTCACTCTTCCTTCTGCTAAACTACTAAATGTGGTCACGAGTGTAGGAAGGTAAGAAAACCTTTTAAAAGAAACTCTTTCTACATACACAACACATTAATCAGGAGGAAAACTGATTTAACTGCCAATTTTCTGCCAATTTTGTGATTCTTTCACGTCTAAGGCTCCAAAATGAATGCAAATCATGACTTTCAGCAGATCTAATCCACATCGCAGCCAACCATATACCTAAGTGGTACCAACAAGTCTTACTACTTCTCTTTGCATCCGAATCATGACTGCCTCAACTTTGTCCTTCCAATCCTAATTCACTTACTCCATTCAAACAACCAGGCTGAGAGTTTTGTTCCTGAATTCGCTGGGTTAAAAAGATGGGAGGTGCACTTTCAGAGTCCAAGATTTCAAGTAACTTATTACTTTTCATCAATATACAAAATTATAACCCAAAACCAAAAATTAAACCCACTGTTATGGAGTCAATTAAACGCATAGTAACACATAGGTCAGGCTGGAACTGCCCCATCAGGCCTCCACAGCGGTAATCCTTTACAGAAGCAGACTGCCACATCTTTGCTTCACCAGGCGCAGATTGGTTCAAACTGCTGACCTTTTGCTTAGTAGCTGTGTGCTTTTAACCACTACACCACTAGGGAATATACCAAATAAAGCACAATTCCCCAAGGATGTCACTTCAGTTATATTACCTGAGAGAAGAATCTGAAGTTTATCGTTTCTACTGTCCGTGAATCCAGGATAGACTCTGAGTACCTACACTTTCCTATGTAACTGACTTCCGGATCACTTGCTTTCAAACTTTAGTGCACATTAGAATCACCTGGAGGGCTTAGTGGACTACAGATTGCTGGACCCCACCAGCAGAGTTTCAAATCAGATGGTCTAAATTAGAAGTTTCTCAGTCAGAAACACCTGCATAGTCTATCAATGAGAAGCCAAGAAACCTTGATGACATATAGGGAATTATGTACTGAGTTGCTAACTGAAAGATTAGCAGTTTGAACCCACTAATTGCTCCAAGGGAGAAATGGGCAGCCTCTTTGGTAAGGATTTCCTCAGAAACCTGGAGGGCTGCCTGGAGTGGGAACTGATAGCAGCAAGGGTAGGCGCCTGAACCCTTATCTGCATTTCTCGCAAGTTCCTTGGCAGTGATTCTGTGGTCCAGGTATCAAACATTGAAATCCATTGTCTTGGAACAAGACAATGTCTTTTGAAGAAAGGATAACCCAAGCCATTGATACATATCTCCTTGAATTGTATCTGTACATCAAATTTTATCATACAATATTGATGAACAACCAACCACCAGTCCTACAATAAAGTCCTTACTCAGAGACTGTCTTAGATCGATGTTTTGGAAGACTCTCACGTTCTGGGGGTTGGGTAGTGTGGGGTTAGGGATTAAGAAAGACTTCAAGGACTAAAAGAATAGTAGACTACTAATCTAAGATGATGATCTTGAGAGGAAAATCTGATTTATTTTTTTTAAAATCTGATTCTTTATCTTCAAAGCCACAAACCTAGGTCTCTGATTAATACAAGCTGAAATGGTTGACCCCTGAATCCTATCCAGGGTCAGATCCACAAACTATGTGAACCTGTCACTGGATGTGGGGCATGACACTCAGTGGGTGGTGCTCCCTGAAGTTAGTAACAATGGCAATGACCGCTGAGCTGTGTAACCTTGTACAGGACAAAGGACAATCTCAATACATCTGTTCTGAAGTGATGTATAAACCAAAATACCCCAGAACTTCTCATGCTATGCTGAAGAGCTGGAATGACAGACAAGCTGACTGTGGATTGGGCTGAAGAAGAGAATATAAAATCCCTTTAATAGCATGGTAGTGTTTACAAGGCGATTTCCACATATATTCTTGATTGCTTCTCACAATTCTATAAATATTATCATTATTCCCATTTTAAAGATGAGAAAATGGAAATTCTGTAAGGTTTGTCCAAGGTCAAAGAGCAGAAACTCAAACCTGGGCCACACGCACTCAGAATGCCTGATGCCACAGCGCCTCTCAGAGGCCAGGCACCAGAGGTACAACCACACCAGGCTTGGCAAATGGTTCTAGGCAAAGTCAAGACAACATTAATTAACATTCTTCACACCATGCAAAGTAACAAATGAAGGGGGCAAAGGGCAAGCCATTTGGCCAGAAAATGATGGAGAAGTAAACAAAAAGAAAAGAGAAACAGATTAATATTTTTAAAAGATATTTACACACTGATTTCACACCATCAGATTAAGATCTATTTTCTGAGGGTACACTTTAACTTTCTCATATAAACTATCATGAGGAATCCTAAAGTAGACACCTGACTCACCACCATCTCCACAGACATTTTAAGATCCAATTTTCTTAGTTTTTATTTTGGGCTTTCCAGGAAAAATCAATACTACAAAAGCTAAAAGTTGCTTTGTTGAGTAGTCCATTTCCAAAAGGCAGAGACAAATAGATGGAAATGCTTATTGCCACACCATTTAAATATGTGTTCTCCTGAAGTACTCCCCCTCTTTGTTCTCTATCTCTCATTTGTCCTGGGTTGGAATCAACCAGAGGCAAAACTGGCAAACAAGTTTATTGTCTATCACCCCCCTTTCCTAACCTCTCCTCCCTGTATCTTTCTAGTAAGCATCCCAGATACTCCTTCCTAACTTCTTTGCCTAAGGATTTTGTTTTCTTTTCCCTTCCAATCAAAATCTGCTCTCCAGAAAGAATATGGTCCTATTTTTCACATTCTAGACTTAATGGTTCCCAACATAAAAATCAAAATATACCTACATATACATACGTGAGCTCTCATGGCCTAGTGCTAAGGAGTTGCACTGTCAATTCAAATCACCAAAATCGGCGAGCTCTGGTGGCCTAGTGGCAAGAAGGTGTACTGCAATCCCAGAGGTGCACGGTTCAAATCCACCAGATGCTCTGCTGGAGAAGGAGGAACAATCTCCTCCTGTACCAGTCAGATCTGATTTGACGGTACACACACACAAAATAATAAAACTAAAAAACCAAACAAACAAATCACCAAAATCCTGTATAACTCAGCTATTCCACTGCTAGGAATATACCTCAAGGAAAATAGAACCTAGACACACATGGAGATATGTACACTGATGTTCATAGCAGCATTATTCAAAATAGCAAGAAAGTGGAAACTGCCTAAATGCCCATCAACAAACGACTAGATTGAGAAATTGTGGTACATTACACAGTGGAATACTATGCAGCACTCAGGAGCAATGATTTAGAAAAATACTGCACAACATGAGAGAGGTTAAGAGAGCATTATGATACTGTAGAGTTGTCATCTCTACTAGTGAGTTTCATAGGTCCTATGATTAGCGACAATCCTTTAGGTGTCTTCATTTTACTGAGATCCATTGTAAGACACATATGTCTCTCAGGTGTATCTTCCCATGACATCCTCTTTGGACTCCCATTGGCTGTAATGTTTCCTGCAGTGATTTTTATTTCTATCCAGGTACTCATGTTAGGAGTTAGATAGCATTTAGACAATTTGGGGAAAAGTACAGGGAAGGAGAATTAAAGGTAAAGCTGGACCCAAATAAGTTGACATTTCAGCTGGATCTTGTCAAGCAAGCTGTTAGATAGAGCACAGCCTGAGCCCATATAAGAAAAAAAGGAAACAAGAACGCAAAACCTAGTCCAGTCACGTCAAGATGTGCACGTTGCCAAACGAAGTAGACACCAATGCCTGAGAAAGCTGACGTGTGGTGTAAGAATTACCTTCAAGTAGCCCAATCTGTGTCCAAAGGACCTAACTAACACACAATTAGCAACATCACAAACAGCTAACTGGAGTGAGAACCTTAAGTAACATCACTCTCTTGACCCAAACACCACTCACTTGTTCCAGGGAGCTTGCTCTAGGAAGAGCACATTGGCCCTGTAAGCATCTAGCCCCTCTGCTCCACTCTTTACCTTTTGGAGAGGGTCCTGATCCTTTCTCTCTCAAAGGTACTGTCTTTCTTTTCCTTCCTCTAATTCACTACCTCTACCTTCGTCTCTTGTCTTCTGCCTTTGCCATCTGCCAGTGCCCCCATGTGGTTAACTGCCTCTGAATACTTGCTGAGTAAACTAACTCAGGCTAATAAGGACAAATATCATACAAGACCATTATTGCAAACAACAGAAGGATCATTAGTAAGATGTGTATAAATGTGGCTGAGAGTGAGGAGGAAGGGAAATCACAAGGTTGCAAAGTTTGCTGGGTGGAGGGAGGGGTGAAGGAATTGGGAAAGATCGAGTGGGGATCTGAAAAGACAAGGTAATAATGGATGTAGATCAATGGGGATTAATTTTATAAGACACACGCACAAAAATTTAAAAAAAAAAGACACAGTGTATGGGAATCAGTTCCACGTCACAGACCCCTAAGCTTCTTGTTGTTGTTGTTGTTATTGTTGTGATTGGATGCCTTCAAGTAGGACTCATAGCAACCCTGTCAATAGCCAACTTGAATGCTGCCCTGTCTATGCCATCCTAATTCTCTCTGACGCACTAGAACTCATTGTTAAAGTCACTGTCAATCCACCTTGTTGGGGGTCCTCTTCTTCTTCACTGACCCTCCATCATTTCAAACATGATGTCCCTTTCCAAGAAATAGCCTCACCACTGCTCCAAGGCTTTAACACCGAGCAGCAGCTCTCAAGAGCTGCTAGAAGTGCTGTGTACTCCTGGGTGACTCCTTGGTGGCAGCGACCTTCCAGCTCCATTCTCTGTCACCTACCCAGGCAAGGGTGGCCAAAGCCAGGGCACTTACCACATCATTACATTTGGGTACTGAAATTTAGCACTGGTGTGTGTGTGTGTGTGTGTGTGTGTGTGTGTGTGTGTGTGTATGCGTGTGCATTTAATCTCTTTCTTCTCAAGATCAATTCAAACGCCTATGCCAGATTTCTAGTTTTCTTCCAAGAGAAGAAAGGTTATCAATTACTTACCATAGTAAATGCTGTAGAGCTGGGAACCAGCAACTTCTGTAAAAAAAGATAGACAAGATTCAGTTGTCTCTGAATCAGTTACAATAGATGACAGTTTTGTTAGCCAAGAAGGGGAAAAGTTGTGCTGCCAACCCAAAAGCAGGTAGTTGCACTCTACCAGCTGTTCTGCAGGAGAAAGGTGGGCAGTCTCCTCCCAAATGATTTACAGCCTCTGCACACCCACTGGAGGGTCAGCTGTGAGTCAGTTCCAACTCAACAGCAATGAGTTGAGTTGACCAAGTGGGATCTGGTCTCAGCTCTGTTGGTTCTGAGCAATGACTTTATTGTTGCAACAAAGGGTCCTTAAGTGTTTCCCATAATCATTACAGAGGGAAGTGGTGATTCTCCTTTCACATGGGAAATCTAGGTCAGATTCACGGCCAAATAACCTGTTTGTTTGTCATGAGTCAGGGAAGGGCTCCCAGCAGCTCGAGAGTTCACCTTGGGATCTGTCACTGACAAATCAACTGCTGCAGCTGGCCAGCTGACACCTTTACAAGTCTTGATGAAAAGAGAGAAGTAGAACAAAGTTCCATACACCAAAAGTACAAAATGTTTTCTGTGACCTTGACTGGAACTTGCAGAAAGCCAGATTCTTACCTGTTAGCCATAGTCACTGCATCTCTTACCTGCTGTTTTTGAAAGAGACACATTTTCTGTAAGTTAGACGTCACCCATGAGAATAATATTGTCTATGGATACTGCCGTCAAGACTCAGTCCCCAGGTGTCTGATGAATCCTCTTCAACAGACCAGGATTCTCAAATCTTCCTGCATAACAGAATTGCCTGAAGAACTTAAATATGAAAATTTTTTATGCCTAGGCTGTAGCCCAGAGTCTGTAGAGGTCAGAATTCATGACATCAATATATTAGGGGTACCAAAAATACTGTAGAAACTTGTCAGTGAGTTTGGTTATTTGTTAACTCATTAGTTTATTCCAAGGAAATGCCAAATGCATGAATGACTAGAGTAGATGATGTGTCAAAATAATTAGCATACTAACATTGGATGTCTTTCTTCTCAGAAAATATAACCTTACAAAAATAGTAAATAGCTGGCCACATCTGGGAGGCTGGGCTCTATCAGGATTGGTGGAAGATCTACCAACAATCTGCATTATGCAGATGACACAACCCTGCTTGCTGAAACTGAGGAGGACCTGAGGCGCTTGCTGTTGAGGGTCAGGGACTGCAGCCTTCAATATGGATTGAGACTCAATGTCAAGAAGACAAAGATTCTCACCACTGGACCAATTGGCAGCATCAGGATGGATGGTGAAGAGATTGAGATTGTTCACAGCTTTAGTCTGCTTGGCTCCACAATCAACACTCTTGGCACCAGCAGCTAGGAAATGAAAAGATGTATTGAGATGGGAAAGTCTGCTGTTAGGGACCTCTCTAAAGTACTCAAGAGCAACGATGTGTCTCTGGAGACTAAGGTGCTTCCGGTACAGGCCATGGTCTTTGCAATCACTTATTATGCGTCTGAGAGCTAGACAATGACCAGGGAGGATAGAAGGAGAATTGATGCTTTTGAGCTTTGGTGTTGGAGAAGAGTGCTGAGAGTGCCATGGACTGCTAAGAAAACAGATTCATCCTAGAGAGGGTTAAAGTGGACTGCTCCTTGGAGGCAAGGATCCTGAGGCTTCGTCTGTCATACTTTGGTCATGTTGTAAGGAGGGACTGCTCCTTGGAGAGGGATATCATGCTTGGGAGGGTGGAGGGCAGGCGCAGGAGGGGAGGCCCTCTGGGAAATGGATTGATTTGGTGACTGGGGCAATCCAGATGAGTGTGTTGGAGACAATGAGATTGGCACAGGACAGAGCACAGTTTAGAGCTGTTGTACATAGGGTCGCTATGAGTAGCAAGTGACTCAGCGGTACATAACAACAACAACAACATTTATGCTGGCATTCTGTTTAGAAAGTTTTAGGGTGAGAAACATTTATTGAGTGTTTACCATATACCAAACGCCCAAAAGGTCTTTCTATACTTTATCATAATGGTTTTGAACATGGGCTACAGGTTGGATTCCACAGGACTGAATTTTAGGCAAATATGTGTTAGCCACAAACCTTGTCCCCTCACCCCCTATCTCCTTAATCAGAAATTCCGAGATTAGGTGCTTTTGGATATGAAGACTTTTAAAACTCCCCAAATGAACAAACTCAAAAGGAGAGTTGACAATTTCTGAGCCATGTAACATACTTCTTGTTGTTGTGTACCATCAAGTTGGAACCGACCCATAGCTGACCTTCTGGCAGATTTTCAGAGAGAGTTAATCTGGTGGGTTTCAAATCACGTGCTTTTGGGATTGCAACACAGCTTCTTGCCACTAGGCCACCAGAGCTTCCTTGTAGCATACCTGTCACTTGTGATATCTTCTGGAAATTATATTACTCACAGGGGCAAATTATGGAAAAGTTGAACGAGACAAATGCCCGCACCACCAGTATATTATTGTTGGTGGTTACTATCAAGTCAATCCAAACTCAGGGGGTCGTGCACAGAGTAGAACTATTTCATTGGGTTCTCAAGACTGAGTATTTGAAAACAGATCTCTGCCAGATCTCTGTCTTCTGAGGGCCCTGCAAGCAAGTTCAAGGTGCCACTCCTCTGGTCAAGTCCTTAAAGTTTTTCCACTCAGAAATGACTACCAATTTATTGTTGTTGTGTACCATTGAGCAGAACCAACTCATAGCTGACACTCCAGTGAGTTTTCAGAGGCAATAAATTGCACAGGAGGAGACTGTCCATTCTTCTCTTGTAGAGAAGTTTTTGGATTCGAACCATATGCCAGTGGGTAGGCAGTGCAGCTCCTTACCACTAAGCCACCAGGTCTTCCTCTCTTTGGCTAACCCTTTGCCTTTCCAAGCACAATGCGCCTTCAAAGGAATGGCCCCTCCTAACAATATTGCCAAAGAATGTGAGGCAAATACGTTAGGAAGGTGACAATATGTTGCAAGTCCTTCTTTTTTTTAAATTAAATTTTATTAGTTTTAATGAACATTTACAGAGATTTGTGGTTTTCATTCATTCATTGTTGCACTGTTTTCTCCACCCTCATCCCCAGTTCGTTCTTCTTTCCCCCCTCGAATGTCTGTTTTAATTGTCCAATTGCCACAGTGCTTGTCAAAGTCAGTTCTGATTAATCTCCTTTGTCAGTGTGTCCCTTGCCATTCCCTATCACTCCTCCCTGAGAGAGACTTCACCCTGATTCATAAGGAAAAGGGGATGGCGTATTCTCTTAGCTACTTCCTGCTGAAAAGGGACGCTGTGGGTTTCAAGTCCTTCTTAATGTAAAGGGGAAAATGTGGCATGATCCTATTTCCACTGAGGTAGGTAGTGCATTTCAGAAAAGATCAAGAGAAAGAAAACAGAAGACAGGGAAGATTTAAGAAAAAAAGAATCCTCTCTGGGGTTGATCCCTTTCCACGTTAATAATGTTGACCAAGTGTTTAAAGAAAGTGAACCAAATGGGACGCCAGACCCTGTCCTTGGCACTCAGCTCAGTGCAACCCTAAAATCCTAATGTCATATTTTTCACTGGTGATATTTCAATTGGCCATTTCCTAATAAAGCCCAGTTGCCGCCAACTTAGTTCTGATTCACAGTGACCGTAGTTTGTGCCCAGGCCTGGCTTCCAAAGCACCTCTGGGTAAACTTGAACTTCCAGCTTTTCCTTTAGCAGCCAATTGTGTTAACTGTTTGCATACCAGGGATCACTTTTTCCTTAATAGACTATATAATAAAAATAGCAAAAGTAATAAAAACTGTCATTTATTGAGTACTTACTATTCATCCCGTGTTAAGTGCTTACTAAACTTTCCCCATATGTCGTTGTTAAGTGCCATTGAGTAGCTTGCCATTGAGTAGCTTTTAGCAACCCTATGTACAATAGCTCAGAGCACTGTCCTATCCTGAGTCAATCTCACTGTCTCCAACACACTGCCCCCATTACCACAGTCACTATGTCAAGCATCTCATCCAGGATCTTCCTATCCTGCACTGTCCCTTCAGCTTTTTAAGCATGATGCTTGTCTCCAAGGACTGGTCCCTCCTAGTAACATGCCCAAAATATGTCAAATGGAGCTTCAAACTCTGCCTCCAAGGAGCCGCTTGATTTTACTCTCTCAAGGGCAGGCCTGTTTGTTCTTTTTGCAGCCAATAGTATGTTCAGTACTCTTTTCCAGCGCCACAACTCAAAGGCATCAATTCTTTTTCTATCATCCTTAGTCATTGTCATGAAAAGAATAGGACTATTCTTTGATGCATAGCAAATAATTGGAAAGACCATGGCTTGAATCAGGTGCACTTCAGTCTCTGGACTGATATTGTTGCTCTTTAGCACTCCGGAGAGAGCCCTGATAGCAGATTTCTCCAACACAATTCATCCTTTGACTCCTGACTGTTGATGCCAAGAGTGTTGATTGTGGAACCAAGCAAGCTGAAATTGTTAACAATCTCAATCTCTTCTCCATCTATCATGATACTGCCAATTGGCCCAGTCATGAGAATCTTAGTTTTCATGAAGGAACAAAATTCATTCATTAAGTTTTGACTACCACTGTAGGAAAAAGGCAGTGTTTGGCAATGTAAATGCAAAGGCTTTGGAAGCAGCCAACGCGCATTTGAGTCTTGAGTCTTTGAGGTATATTAGTAGTATGTCTTTGGTCAAGTGAATGAATCCTTCTTAGCCTCAGGTTGTACTATAAAATCAAGATAATTTCACCATGAAATGCTGTTGCAAAAATAAATGATAATTCACTAAAGCAAAACCCTGATGATAATATAGCTACCAGTATCTTATTGTTGTTGTTGTTAGGTGCTGCCAAGTATGTCAAATCGTGACCTTATGAACAACCAAGCACAACATTGTCCTATCCTGTACCATCCATACACTCAAGCCCATTGCCGCAGTCACCATGTCAACTCGCTTGATTGAGGGTCTCCTTCTCCCTGACTATCACTCCACTTTTCCAAGCATGATGTCCCTTTCCAAGGTATAACCTCTCCTAGCAACATGCCAAAAGTGGGTGAAATGAAGCCTCATCATCGTTGCCTCCACATAGCATTCTGGCTTCACATTCTCTAGGACATTTTTTTTTGTCAGTCTGGAGAATCTTCAACACTCTCCTCCTACTCTTGTTGTGTGCTATTGAGAGGAAACCAATTCATAGATGACCCTCCAGCATATTTTCAAAGACAGTCAATCACCCTGGGAGGAGATTGCCCAGCCTCCTCTCATGGTGTAGCTGGTGGGCTTGAACTGTGTGTCTTTGAGATTGCAGCACAGCTTCTTACCACTAGGCCACCGGTGTTCCCTTTTCTCCCTTCAGAAGCAGAATAATAGGCAGAGGCTCCTTTTATTCCTGTGCATCTGAGTACACCCTAGATACAGTGCTCGGTCCTGGACATGTTTTTCTCATGAGCAAATTTATCCGTCCACTTGTTTACTCATCCATTTTCTAAGACAATTGGTCAATAAATCATCTGTTAATGCTGTGCTGGGTTGTGGGGATACAGAAATGCAGCCTCATAGGTGAGAAGAAGACAGATAGTAAGCAAAGAATGGGAACCAGAGATGGTGAGTATGCATCAGAGTTCTGTGTGACATTCCCTGGAGCCAGCAGGAAGGGCAGGGATTTCATGGGGCAATCTAAATTTCACTGCACAGGATATCTCTGAGGAGCAGCTCAAAGGGTGAACTGCAACTAAAAAGAATCAGGGGGTAAATGTTCCAGGTAGAAGGAAAACTGTAACATGGGGAAGTTTTCTGAGATGATGGCCATTGCTGACTGGAGAGGAAGTCTGTGGCTTTTCCTTGGATTTGTGGTCTACAGGTTGGGGATATCATTTTGAACCTGTAGATTTAAATCCACTTATTTGTTATCCTTAGTCTGGAAGTTCCACCGAAACTTGTCCACCACGGGTGGCCCCGTTGGCGTTTGAAATATCAGTGGCAGAATTTCTAACATGATGATGACATGCAAGCCACCACAGTACAGCAAAGTGACAGAAGAAGGGACTGACAGTTCCTACCACAGTGGGCTGGTGTGTGAAAGAGATGGTACAGGATAAGGTAAGTGCTTATGGGGTCAATAAATTACAGCAGACTTAATGGCATAGCAACATTTGTTATCCAGCGAGCTCTGATGGCTTAGTGGGGAGGAGTTGTGCTCCAATCCAAAGGCACATGGTTTGAATCTATCAGCTGCTCCATAGGAGACAGATAAGCTATTTCCTCCTAAGCAATTTACAGCCTCTGAAAATCTGCTAGGAAGGTCAGCCATGAGTCGGTTCCAACTTGATGGCATATGATATTTATTATCCCAAATCACGTCCAGTGCTACTGAGTGTATCCTAATCATGACAACCTTCTGTTGGGTTTCTGAGGCCAAGAGGAGTTTGCTCATATTTCTCCTGGGGAGCCACTAATGGATTCAAACTACCAACCTTTTGCTTAACAGCCCAACATGTAGTGCACTGTGCCTCTGGGAATCCTCATTAAGATTTGATGAGGAGCCTTTGTTATTCTAATAAAGTGAACAGAGCTGCAGTCTCGTAGTGTTTTCATTTTAGCCATCATGCAATTATTTATTGGCAAGGAAAAGCAAATCCCAAAGCAAGAAGGAAACTCAGGTTTAATAATGGCTTTGCTATAGATATTCCAAAAATGTTCATATTCTTTTTTTTTCTATCAGTTGGATTTATTTAATTTTTAAATATCAACCACACAATTTGGCAGAAGAAACCAAGCTTTTGAAATGTTAACACGGAGAGGTATTACCAACATTCATTTCTTAGGTCAGAATGCAGTCTAAATACAAAGGAGTCTACTAGTGGAGTTCTTACAGGAACAAAGCTCTGTGGCTGCTATTACGGAAAGGGAAAGGTAAACAAGGACCAGTTCTCCAGACTTTTCCTTGCTTATTCAGCACCTCCTCCCTTACACACCAAAGTCTCGAAGAACTTTCTGGATGCTTCTACAGCCCCTATCAACCAAAATGTCTCTTGGACAGGAAATGTCATTCCCTTAAAGCCAAATCATTACAACACATCAACATAAGGAGATAAAATGAAAATAATATTCTCAACAATGACAACCTCTGAAAATTGGGGCTTTGAGGGTAACACCTATTTTCTTTTTTATTCTTTGTTTTCCAAATGTCCTACAATAAGTGTTTTGCATATTCATATATTTTTTTAAAAATCTGCATAATTTAAAACATCATATATTGGACAAGCCCCAAACCCCTTAGACTTCAGGTATACCCAGAACTTGCTGCTCATAATCTGTCTTGTTTTGATGTAAGGCAACTGTGATATATTGATGCTAGTGTTGGCTAAGGTGCCCCAAAGAAAATTACTCTTGATTCTTCTTCATGTCAAATTCACCTACTACCTTTAAATCCCATGCATCTTCTTTCCTTAGTTATATCTAGTTGCGGAGTAGATGGTTTAATCAGTCATCTTCAGTCACATGAGCTTTTAAATCCTTTTTTTTTTGTGGCCCCTGATGAAATAACCATAATATAATAGTGCAGAATTGATCTTGCTTCACAAGATTCACTAGATATCTTGAAATGGAAGCAGGAAGTCTGGAGGCAGGGCACTAACATTTCTCCAGAGCGCTTCCAACAAACAACACAAAGCCAATAAAGACAGCACTCTGTCATCATCTGTAAATTCTGACAGCTAATAATGCATTTTATTGATCAAATCAAGAGTAATACAACCTTACAAACTTCCGAGGAAATTAAATTACGGAGGCAGGTGGGGGGAGTCTTCTTCTGGTCATAGTTTTTACACAGCAAGCAACATTTCACTTGTAAATGTGCCTTTTAGAGCCTTTAATTTTCAAAAAGCTGAGGAGGAGGACGTACCCTATGTACTTACTAATCTGTAAATAGAGGAGCAGGCCAGGAATCATTTCTGAAATGCGGCATCAATTGCACGGGCTTCCACTTAGTTTTAGTTGAATAAAAGCCCTACTAGATACGCAAATAACATCAAACTTGCCGGATTAAAGAGGGGCCCCTCGTACTCTAAATCATGATTGTCAATCATCACCCAGGATTAAGGGATATATTTTAAAAACCTAAAAGCAAGCGCTTCCTTTTAACTTCTGCCTACTGCGCATTTTGGATTATCGCCCAGAAATAGTATTACTTGAAACAAGACTGCCTCCCTCCTACCATCGATGAGAAGTGCATTATTACCATCTGCTCTCGTCTATTTGGAATAAAACTCAGCAAGGCATGCAGCTTAATGTTCAGAACTGTGCTTGTGTTTAGAATGCAGCTTCACATGTAAATGGAGCTGATTTTCGGTGGAGCCAGTGTTTTCTCAACATTGCTATCCTGCCCACCAGAAAGAAGTCAATTAGTGTAAGAACTAGGGCGACCACAGCATACTCACATTGTAAAGTGGAAGCTGCCTTTAAACCCTGCAGTGGCCAGTGAAGCTTCACTTGTACACTCTCCAGGTTTATTCAGGTGAATAATTTTCCTATTTTGTATTTTCTCATTAACATTGCCCTCCTCAGATAACCATTTACATTCACTATTAGAAAATAGTATTTTGAAAAGTATGTGTTCTTAGCGAATAATACCAAAAAGAGGTCAACATAAAAGGGCCTTGAAGTATTTAATATCTTACATAGAATAAATCAAAATGTATTGCACTGGAGTCAGAACAGACTCACAGCTGACTTGTCAGTGCGTTTTCAGGAGGCTATAAATCACATAGGAAGAAATTGCCTATATTTCTCCCCTGAAGCTACTGGTGGATTCGAACCCTGTGCCTTTTAGTTGGTAGCACATCTCCTTATGGATTAAGTCACCACAGCTCCGTTTTACATAGAATTGTTGTGTGTCAACTCATAGCTGACACGCCAAAGCGTTTTCAGAGGCAGTAAATTGGGTGACAGGAGATGGCCCGTCCTTCTATCAAGGAGCAGCTGGTGAATTTGAACTGTGTGCCTTTGGGATTGCAGCTCACCTTCTTACCACAAGGCCTCCATAGGACAGGGAATTTGTTTCAGAGCATAATAGTCTTAACAATAGACAGATGGGGAAGTTTATATGAAATAAATTAAATAGATGCTTGTATGTCCAAATAATATTTCTCAAAATATATATAAGAAATTGTTAACTGTTTTCTTTGGCTAGGAGTGAAAAGGGGAACTGGGAGTTGGTACTAAGAAAGAAATTTTCTTGCCTGTTTTATTTGTGCTGTTTTAAAAACACATCAATGTGTTGTTTTGTTTTTTTTACATACCAATAACATAATTGTTGAAAATTGTCAGAAAAAATATACTCATTCTTTAAATTAAAAAAAATCACATCCCAGACTAATCTTATCAAGAAAAAACCTTTTAATAAGATTATTAAAACAAAGTGTTGTGAAAAGTTCAGCATTCTATTAAATTGCTAACAAAACACTGAATTACAACCCAACAGGTTACTTCATTGAATTCATTCATCCACTCCTGGCAAAGACATTCCAAATTTGAACTTAATTAATATTCCTTCTTCTGGTTTCCATAGTTTCTTTTTAAACATGAGTACCAGCAGAAACTGGCAGTAACTTCACCCATATTCTCAATAATAACCCCCTCTAGCTGTCAATATGTAGAAAAAGGAAATTTTTTTCCACACCCAGAATTGCCATTTTCAAGTCTTTTGTTTAAAAATACATTGGTAACATTTCTTTTTCTCTTTTCATTTTGTATATACTGATGACCAGTGTTTTGTACAATGTTCCTTAAGAAAAATGTTGCCACTTCCAGGCCCGAACAATAGCCTTAATTTTGCCTTCCTATAACCTCATAATCAATGTGGTCCAAGAAACTACCGACTGAAAATTAAGTGCCCCTGGTAGAAACCAACATGATGATAAGAAAGTTAGCAGAAGGATGCTGAAGATCCTTTTATTTCTATTTACTTTGACACTAGAATGGAAAATTCCATAGTCAGTGTAAACAAAGAGCTAACTTGGTCGGAAAAAACCCTCAAAATCATCTATGAGTAAATGACATGGGGTTTGCCTAAAATGTTGGATTGCTATCAGAAGTGTCAATGGTTTGATTCTACCAGCCACTCTGTAAGAGAAAGATGGGGTAGTCTTCTCTTCATTGTAAAGATTTGTTATGGGTGGTGACGGTGTTAAGTTGGAACTGACTCACAGTTACAAGTTTTATGGGAGGAGATTGCCCATCTTGCTCTGGTAGCATGTAAAGATGTATAGCTTTGGAAATCAGATGAAGAATTACCATTGTTCAGAACTGATTAAACAGCAGTTGTTGTTTGAGGTTGTCAACAAACTACAACTCATGAGCACCAGACTGAAATTTGACCTATCCAGCACCATTCTCACAATCTCTGCCAGGCTCAAGCCCATTGTTGCAATCACTGGCAATCTAACTCATTGATGGTCTTCTCTTTTGCTCTCTACTTTTCCCAGCATGATGTCTTTTCTTTCTTTTTCTTTCTTTTTTTTTTTTTTTGAGAACTAGCCCTTTCTGACAACATGCCCTAAGTATGAGAGACAAACTTTGCCTGTAGGGAGCAGCTTGGTTGCACTTCCTCAAAGACAAATTTGTTCTTTTGACAGTCCATGGGATATTCAATACCCTGCCAACACTACAATTCAAAGGCATCAATTCTTCAGTCTTTCATGATCATTGCCCAACTTTCACATGCAGTATGAAGCATTCCACCATTCATCCTTCATATCTACTGTTCTACTGTCTGCTATACTATTGAGACTTTCATGTTGTGCTAGAAGTTATATCACTAGTATTTCAAATACCAGTAGGGTCATCAACGGTGGACAAGTTTCATCAGAGCTTCCAGACTAAGCAGCAGGAGGACTAAGCCACCCACTTCTGATATTTTATTTCAGAATATAAGATTTATTTACAAAGTTTGAATACATTGTTTTTCACAAAAGATCCGTCCCAGTTCCCTCACCCCACCCACCCACTGAATTGTGTGCAAATCTATGATCAACATCCTCCCCTGCCCCTCACCTTGGATCCTCTTACTCATTCTATAATGGTTTTATACAGTCTTTGTCCTTGATGGACTGAGTCAGTTCACTTAGCATAACGCTCTCCAGTCCTTCCCAAGTTAGGTACTAATTTACAAAATCATTGTTCCTGCGTGCTGTGTAGTATTCCATTGTATGATATTTTCTATTGGGCTAGAGTGGTGCTCTGGGCGCCTAGTGGTAGGGAATTGCACTGCCAATTCAAAGGAATTAACTACCAAAGGTTCGTATCAATTCAAAGGTTCGAACTACCAGTTGCTCTAAGGGTTAAAGGCAATTTCCTTTTAGCCTCTGAAAATCTGCTTAAGGCTCAGCTAAGTCACTTCTGACTCAATGGCATATAATAACAGCCCAGAGTGGATAGAATTGCAATCTTAGTTTTTCACTTTGTCTAATTTGTCTCATCTTGGATCCAGACTTATTTCATCTTGGATCCATGCTTGTCCTTGGTGGGTGATGATTATCTTCTGTGAGTCACAATGTCTCCAGCAGTATGCACATTAAAAAATTCTGCATCCACCTAGTGGATTTTGTTGTTGGTGTTGTTGATTGTCATCGAGTTGAGCACAACTCTAGCAAGCCTATGAACAAAAGACCTGTAGCCATTCAATAACTACCATCTTTTCTCAAAGTTCAAAGAGTTTCCACAGGCATGTTGTTTAGGAAGTGGAAGCCACTCTTGCTTCCAAGTGGATTTTAGTCTTGACTAATTTTAGTGAAGACCTGAATATAGTCTTGGTGCCATGATGTTATCAATGTTTTCTAGAGTTTGCTCTCATTTTTCACTAAGCTTCTCCATTAATAATTAACATGATATTAATAGGATGTGTCCTATCTCCATTATCTTTTCAATCTGTACGAGGAACAGATCATATGGGAGGCTGGGCTCTATGAGAAGTGTGGCATTGGGATTGGAGGTAGACTCATCAACAATCTGTGTCATGCAGATGACACAACCCTGCTTGCTGAAAATGAGGACCTGAAGCGCTTGCTGCAGAAGATCAAAGACTGCAGCCTTCAATATGAATTGAAGCTTAACATCAAGAAGACAAAGATTCTCACCACTGGGCCAAGTGGCAGCATCATGGTAGATTGTGAAGAGATTGAGATTGTTGACAGCTTCAGTTTGCTTGGCTCTACAATCAATACTTTTGGTACCAGCATCCAAGAAATTAAAAGACAAATTGTACTGGGTAAGTCTCCTGTCAGAGACCTCTCCAAAATACTCAAGAGCAATGGTGTAACTCTGAAGACTAAGGTGCACCTGAGACAGGCCATTGTCTTTGCCATTACTTGCTATGAATCAGAGAGCTGCACAGTGACTAGGGATGATGGAGAGTTGATGCCTTTGAGCTGTGGTGTTGGAGAAGCGTATTGAATGTACAATGGACTGCTAGAACAAAGAAGTTTGTCCTGGAGAGCTTGAAATCAGGCTGCTCCTTGGAGGCAAGGATTCTGAGACTTTGTCTGATGTACTTTGGGCAGGTTGCAAGGTGGGATCAGTCCTTGGAGAGGGACGTCATGCTTGGTAGGGTGGAGGGACAGCACAGGAAGAGGAAGACCCTTGATGAGATGGACTGATTCAATCACTGGAGTAATGAGGATAGGTGTGTCAGAGACAATTGGCAAGGGATAAAGCAAGATTTAGGGCTGTTGTACATGGAGTCACTATGAGTCGCAGGCGACTTGACAGCACAGAACAACATCATTAATAATAATTAGTGGCTTATCATTTACTTGCTGACTGCTATGGCTATATCAACTGTAGCTATACAGAGAAGAAGTATGCGGTCTTGCCTGATCTTGGCCTTATCTAGTACACTATTATTCTAACTTGGAGATGCACCACTCCTTATGTTTATGTTGTTGTTATGTGTCGTCAAGTCGCTTGCGACTCATAGTGACCCTATGTACAACAGCCCTAAACCCTGCTGTCCTGTGTCAATCACACCATCTCCGACACACCCACCCTGATTACCCCCGTAACTGAATCAATCCACCTCATAAAGGGTCTTACCCTCCTGTGCTCTCCCTCCACCCTCCCAAGCATGACATCCCTCTCCAAGGACCGGTCCCTCCTTGCAACATACCCAAAGTATGTCAGACGAAGCCTCAGAATCCTTGCCTCCAAGAAGAAGCTTGGTTTAATCTTCTCCAGGCTGAACCTGTTCATTTATAAATACTATTTTTTTTAAAAAATTACTTTTACAACAGTTTTAAGTGAGAAGGATAAACTTTCAAGCAAAAAGATAATTTTGTTTCTAGTTGTACATGAATTTTTCTCATTTTCCTTATGGTCACAAGTCAAAGGACAAAACGTTAATTTTAATATGAAAATTATGTGGTTTACATTGAAATTGCTGTTCTCTCAGAAACATCTTTTACATATTTTTGACACTTACAGTGGATAAGAATTTTACAAAAATAACTGCCTAACAATCTGGTGTAAGTGACCTTAAGAGTCCAAATTGTCTTTATTGTCCAGCTCTGAACCTGTACCAGTCTCTGAGGTCTGGTAAAGCCAGAAAAGCAAACTCTGTACCAGGTTTTAAACCTAGACTAGCCTATCACTGAGGTAAGATTCTTCCCAAGCGCCTATAAATCTTTCCTCATTGATGCTGATTAGCAAAAGAAAGGCTGCACATTGATTCAAGTTATTTCTAACTTCATGCTAGGGAGGGCCCCATCAGCCAAGGTTGAACTTGTTGCGGATTTCAGCAGGAAAAGTCTTTTTAAAAAGAAAAATTTAAAAAAAGAAAGGACAACTTTGAAAAATAATGGCATAAACAAAATCCATAGCATAACTATTAACATTTATCTGAGAGACAATTAGTGGCATTTTTAATTTATAAAATTTTCTGAGTGTTTCACAAAGTCAATCTGTCCTTTAGTGGTCTCTGGGCATTTTGAATTTCTGAAAAAGGATAACCCATCATATTCTGAGAAGTTTCCTTGTCTTGGAAAAATTAACTGAGATATGCTCTTTTATAAAATTAAAAGGTCACCAATTGATCTTGGAGGAACATGTGAAGTCACCAGAAACCAAAACCTAGTTGCTTTAGTCAGAGTAACTGGGTTTGCAAGAACATAACATAGTGCCTAAGAGGAGCTGTGCTTCTGTGCAGCCACTTATGTTCAGATCCAGCTCTACTTTCCCCTACCCGGGTGGGTTTGCATTTTATTTTGTTATGCCCAACTTTCATCCACAAAATGAGATTAGTATCAGCCTTAGAAAGTTCCATGCAGAATGTACATGTTGCTGTTGTTACTAGGTGCTGTTGAGTCAACTCCAGCACTGTGGTGTTAGCCTAAAAGTTGGCTTTTTTTTAGCCATTACAATTAGCCCCCTCTGGTCTCCAGCCACTTTAACTGCAGACATATGGTCATGTAAATCAGCGTGGTCTTACAAATCATTAACAACTGTGGGACTAGGTAAGAGAGTTTCCTACACTGGGGAGCAAGACTTGAAGCAAGCAAGATTTATGACAGCAGCACTTAAGGGAGACCTGGTAGTGGAGAGATTGTGGCATTTTTGTGGCGAAACTGTGGCAAGGTATAAGCAGAGGAGCCGTTCTTGTCAATGCTTGAAGGAAAAGCTTACTTTTAACTGCTTTGAGGGAAACCTTGCTGGATGATCTGGAGTTGGCTGTTGAACTAACACCAGAAGCTGAAGTAATTGAGGAATTGTGCCTTGGAGCTTGGGCTAAAACTTGGACTTGTTTTTGGTGATATTCTTTGCTTCTCCCACTCTTCAAATTACTTTTCTAATAAACCCTTGTCTCAGTACCAACGACAAAGACACAAACCTTTTGCTGTTGGTGAGGCTCTAGAGGGTACAATGAGGCTGGACTACAGGTTGTCTGCTTTCTGTTCTGGGGCAGTGAGAGGCTGTGCTATTCTTGTTCCTTTTGGCCCTTTTAGGAGAAGCTCATGGCCCTATGCCTCTATGTCCCATTTTTAGCTCTTTAGACAAGCACATAGCACCCGTTGTACAACAGACCTAAATCGTGCCCATTCTTATATCATACTTAGTTTTCACCATGTCAGTTTTAAGTATAACAAATGTATTTAGCAATGTGCCTGATATAGATGACTTAATAAAAGGTAATTGCAATAGCTTCAATTGTCTAACTTCATCCATCCTAGTAACTTAATGTGGTTAACAGTTCATTTTGAGTTCCAGGGCAACTAGTTCCATGCTATAATTATCGTAGTTACAACAATGAATACATTTAAATACGTGTTTTATTAACTATATACAAAAGCATTCAACTGTGTGGATCATAACAAATTATGGGTAATATTGCAAAGAATAAAAAATCTAGAACACTTAATTGTGCTCAGACAGAAGCTGCACATAGACCAAGAAGCAATCATTTGAACAGAACAAGGGAAAACATTATGGTTAAAAATCAGTGGAAGTATTCCCTGGTCTATCTCTCTCTCCAGACTGAAGAATCTCACCCGGGAGCCCCATTAATAAAGCTGCTTTAAGCTTTAAAAAAAATCAGTAAAGTTGTGTGCTAAGGTTATGTCCATTCACCATACTTTCAACTGTATGCTAAACAAATAATAGAAGAAACTGGATTATATTAAGAATGGAGTATCAAGATTGGCAGAAAACGCCTAACAACCTGTGATGTGCAGAAAACATAAACTTGCTTGCTATAAGTGAACTTGAAGTATTATGAGAATCAAAGATTACACAGTGTGGATTACACCTTAACACAAAGGACACATAAATCCTTTCAAGTGGGATCAATAAGCAACATTACAATAGATGGAGAAAATACTGCAGTTATTAAGAATTTAATATCTTTTGAATACAGCCAAAGTGCATAGAAGTAGCAGGTAAGAAATCAAATGGTGTCTTATATCAGGGAAATATATTGCAAAACTCTTCAAAAATATTAAAAAACAAAGATGTTTCTTTGAGGACTTAGATGCATGTGAGGCAGCCCATATTTTCAATTGATTGATATGCATTTGAAAGCCAGGCAATGAATAAGGAAGACCAGAGGGGAGAAAAAAGTTATGTTTTGTAATTATGGTGGTGTAAAAAAATACTGAATATACAATAGGCTGTCAGGAGAATAAATAAATCTGTTTTGGAAGTGCAGCCACAATGCTCAAATATTTCAAACATGTTATCAGGATGAACTAGTCCCTGAAGGATATCAAATTTAGTAAAGCAAAAAAGATGCTGACCATCTGCACAAGTAACTTTTTTATAAGGTTCAGTACTAGGTCCTATACGTTGGTGGTGGTTCTTGTTAAGTGACATTGAGTCAACTGCAGCTCATACTGACCCTATGCACAATAGTTCTAGGCCCAGCTCTATCCTGAGTTGTCTCTGACATACTCACCCTCGTTATCTCAGTTTCTGTGTCTATCTTGCTCTGTTCAGAGGAACTTCTTCCTGATCTGATAGGTTTCCCATGTGCACAATCAAGTGTTCTGGGACTGCCATTCTCCTCATGTAGTCAATGAAACACATATAGACATTCCTCTGGTACTCTGCTTTCAAACAAGATCCATTTGACATTGACGATAATATCCCTAGTGCCACAACCTCTTCTAAGCCCAGCTTGTATTTCTGGTTGTTCTCTGTCAATGTACTATTGTAGTTGTTTTTGGAGGATCTTCCTGTAAGGTAGAGGTTAAAAATGCTCCAAAATATCCAGCTTCTCAAAACTGCCATACCACTCCATCACCTCTGATATATTTATTCTTGACTCTCTCACTTGTGTTGGGTTCTGTAACTCACTGGACAATCTCACAGAAACTAAAATCCTACCAAGGAATTGTTTGCAAGGTTTTATATGGTGTAGACAAATGCACATGGTGCAGAAGGTGGCAAGAGACAGGCCAGGTGACAACAGGCTGAGACTGTCTGTCGGTTGTTGACTGTCAGTGCCTTTGGATTAGGTTAGATGCAATGTCCAAAGCAAAGACTAAGCTTTCCAGGAGCACTCCTCTATACAGAATATCAGGGTTATAAACCACAGGAGAACTAAAAGGGGCGACTTGGCTAATAATACCTTCTAGTAGGATGGGGCTGCAAGATGTATCTAGATGTATCCTACTCATTAATACAACAAATTACTCATTACCAAAAGAGGTTCTAAAGAGATAGGCTAAGATCACAAAATAGAAGCCTATGGCTAGAGAACTGCTGGAAGTTTAAGATGAATTTAGCGGAGACTATAGTGCCAGGGGCATCATTGTAGATCCTGACTGAGAGTAAATACTACCATAATATCTAGTTGTGCTTTATTTACTATGAAAAGGCATTTGACTGTGTGGATCATAACAAATTATGGGTAACACTGAGAAGATCAAGAATCCTAAACACATCATGTTTGTGTTTATGTGACACCTGTATCTAGACCAAGAGTTTATTTATGCGAACAGAGCAAGAGAACACCACATGGTTTAAAATTAGGAAAGGTGTGCATGAGGGTTGTATACTTTCTCCATACCTATTTAATCTGTATGCTAAACAAGTTACTAAAGAAGCTGGACTCTATGAAGAATGTGGCATCAGGATTGGAGGAGGACTCATCACTATCCTGTTATGCAGATGCCACAATCTTGCTTGTTGAAAGTGAGGACTTGAAGCACTTGCTGAAGATCAAATACTATAGATATGGACTGCATCTCAATTTCAAGAAAACAAAAATCTACACTAGACCTATAGGCAGCATCATGATAGATGAAAGTTAGTTTGAAACTGTCAATCACTTCCTCTTACTTAGATCTACAATCAATACACTTGGTATCAGCAGTCAGGAGATCAGGAGACATACTGCACTGGGAAAGTCCACACTCAGGGTCCTCTAAACTACAGGGGAACAGCAATGCTAGTTTGAGGACTAAGTTGTATCCTGATTCAGGTCATGGTCTTTTTAGTCACTTGCTATGCATCTGAGAACTGGGCAATGAGTAAGAATGACAGACTTGATACCTTTTAACTGTGGTATTGGAGAAGAGTGCATGGACTGCCAAAAGAACAAACTGTTGTTTTGAAAAAGGTGCAGCCAGAATCTTCCTTGGAGGCAAGATGATAAAAGCTTCATCTTGTATACTTTGGGCAAGTTGCTAGGAGAGCTTATTCTTTGGAGAGGGTTATCATTATTGGAAAGGTAGAGTATGGTGAAGGAGAGGAAGACTCTCAATCAGGTGGTCTGACAGTGACTATAGCAATGGCTTGAGTGTGGCCAAGATTGTGAGAGATTGTGAGCAAGGCACAGGATAGGACAATGTTCAGATCTGTTGTTCGTAGAGTCACTGTGTGCTGTATTGACTTGACAGCCCTTAACAACATGGCTGGAAGGATCATATTACTTAGTTCACTGTACCACACCATCAATAAGATGGACTGAAACCATAGTTTTAACAATGTGGTCAAGCATGGTTAGCTTATTTTCCTAATATGCTTAATTGTTAAAGATTTAATAATTAATGATTGTGATTTCATCTAGCTTGGATTCACAATCAACACTCTTGACACTAACACTCACTGGGAAAATGTGCTGTCAAAGATCTCTCCAGCAGTAATGCCAGCCTAGAGACTAAGGTGTGATTGATCCAGGTCATGGTCCTCTCAATTGCTTGCTAAGCATCTGAGAGCAGGACAATGAATAAAGATGGCAGAACAATAATTAGTGCCTTTGAGTTGTGCTACTGCAGAAGAGCACTGAACATACCATGAATTGCCGAGACAAGAAAAGAGGTTTGTTCTGGAGAGGGTTAAACTAATATGTTCCTTTGAAGCAAGGATTTTGAAGCTGTCTCTCATACTTTAGACAAGTATCCAGGAAGGATCAGTTCTTGGAGAAGGCCTCATGCTTGAAAGGGTAGAGGGTCAGTGCAGAAAAGGAAAACTGGATGAGATGGATTGACAGTAAATGGGGTAATGGTGGTAGGTGTGTTGGTGATAGTGAGACAGGCTCAGCATAGAGCAGGGTTTAGGGTTATTGTACATAGGGTCACTGTACTTGTGGTGACTTGGTGGCACACAACAACATATGAGACACCACAAGTGGATCACTTTAACAAACTTACTCTTTCAAAGTTTAGAAGCTAGAAATCCAAATTCAGGGAGCCAGCTCAAGAGGAAAATCCTTATATTCCTCAGCATCTATAGGATTTAGGTTCCCTGGAGACCTCCACGTCTGGCTCTCTCAGGTATTGAAGAACTTGGTTGCACAGGGGTCCATGTGAAAAATGACCCCCTCCACTCCTGGAGATTATTTCATGGTTTTGTTGGATCTTCACTCTATGATACATTCTTATCATTAAGTAGCAATTGCTCATAGCAGCAATTTAATGTAGAAATGCATAGGGTATTCAAGCTTAATTCCTTTAAAATTTTAGTTCCATTTTCTGGGCATAACCACTTTTCCTTCCTCAACCAGCCTTATTAAATAAGTCAATGAAACATAAAAGAAGACGTTAACAAAACTAGGAGGAAGAGATTGAGGTTGTTAATTATAGCTTGCTCAGCTCCATCATCAACACTTTTGGCACCCACAGTCAGGAAATGCACTAGGTAAATCTGCTGTCAGGGGCCTTTCCAGAGTACTGAGAAGCAACGACGTCAGGCTGCACCTGATCCAGTCCATGGTTTTCACAATTACTTGCTATGTATCAGTGAGCTGGACAATGACTAAGGATGACAGAAGAATTGATGCCTTTGAGTTGTGACTGGAGAAGAGTCTTGAACATACTATGGACTGCCAACAAATAGGTCTGTCTTAGAAAGGGTGAAACCAAGTTTCTCCTTGGAGACTAGGATTTTGAAGCTCTGGGCACGTGTCCAAGAGGGACCAATGCTTGGAGAAGGACATCATGCTCAGAAGAGTGGAGGAACAACGCAGGATCGGATAGCTACAGTAACTGGGGCAACAGGTATGTTGGAGTGAGACTGACTCAGGATAACACAGTGTCACTATGAGTCACAGGGGCCTCGATGGCACATAGCAATAGTGGTGATTTTTGAGTGTAGAAAGTATACGTTTATTTTCTATATGGAATGACTGCCCTCACTATATCAAGTTGTTCCTAAAACCAGAGCCACAGTGGCCAAAAGCAGACATCTCCTGAGTGAAGGAATAAAACTAATGGCATTAAATTTTTTTAAAAAATCAACACAAATATACATTCCCATTATATATACATCTCCTTTCTCCATACCTGTTTAACCTCTGTGCTGAGCAAATCGAGAAGCAGGGCTTTATGAGGAAGAATGTATACACACACAAACACATATCAGAGGAGCCAAATACAGAGTCGTGGTGGCCTGGCTGGTAAGGATTTGTACTGCTAATCCAAAGGCATGAGGTTCGAATCCACCAGCTGCCCCTTGAAAGAAAGATGGGCACTCTCTTTCCACATGATCTACAGCCACTGACAACCTGCTGGAGGCAAGCTATGGGTCAATTCTGACTCAAAAGCACATAACTACTGGTTAAGCATTCAGTTGCTAACAGAAAGATTGGGGTTTGAAACCACTGGTGATCTTTAAGGATGACAGCCTCCATGGGGCAATTTCACCCCGTCCTAGAGTAGCTTTAAGAATTGACTTGACAGCATACACACTGTATTTCATCTCTTTTACCTTGAGCATGCTGCCGAGAGAGGCTATTCCTTGGAAAGGGACCTCATGTCTGGGATGGCTGAGAGTCAGCCAAAGAAGGGAAAAGACCCTTAAATGTATGGACTGACAGTCATTACAGCAATGGGCTCAAGTGTCCAGAGATGATGATGGTGCAGGATAGGACAGGGTTCAAATCTCATAGAGTCACTGTAAGTAGTACTCGACCTGATGGCACATAACATCAATGATGCTGCCCAGTAAGAAAGCCACAGCCTCCAATCATAATGAATACACTAAAGCGTAGAGAAATGGTTGATTTCAGAGCTGGAAATGGCAAGTACAAAAACAACAGGGAAAATCCAGTTATGCTAGCAAGTCAGAAAGTGCTTAAAGATCGATGGAGACATGTCAAAGGTCACAGGAGCCAACCTGAAAGGGCTCACTGGCTAAACCCAGAATGGTTTGAGGTATTAAAAAACAAAACACAACGCCTCCCTCCCCCACCCCAAAAAAAGAAAACCCCACAACTATTAAATCCTGCTGAAGATTATTCTTAAGACCAGCTTGTAGTGTACACTGACAGAGAACTTGCAGAGATTCAGATTGAATAGAGGCCATGGCACCAGCGCATCACTGTTGATGTCAGAGGGATCTTGGCTGATAGAAGAGAGTCCCAGAAAGAAGGGTATCTACTTGTGGTTTCTTGACTATGTAACGATATTTGACAGTGCTGCTGCTGCGATGTGCCGCTGAGTCAAAACTGACCCATAAATGACCCTCCCACAGATTTTCAGAAGCAGTAAATCGCATGAGAAGAGACTGCCCATCCTTCTCTTGTGGAGCAGCTAGTGGATCTGAACTGCGTGCCTTTGGGACTGCAGCACAGCTTCTTACCACTAGGCCACCAGATAATAACAAAACATGGCTAACATTGAGAATGGGAATCGCAGACCACTTAATTCTGTTCATACAAAATCTATACACCGAACAAGAAGCTGTTGTGTCCAATCAGGGAAAGGGAATATTCGGCAGCTTAAAACAATCAAGAAAGGTCAGGTCTGTATCCTTTCTCCATACCTGTTTAACCTCTGTGCTGAGCAAATCGAGAAGCAGGACTTTATGAGGAAGAATGTGCAACAGGAAAATGTATCAACAATCTGCATTATGCAGATGACACTACCTTTCTTGCTCAAAGTGTGGACGTGAAGCACTTGCTGCAGAAGATCATGGACTATAATCTTCAGTATGGATGACATCTCAACAACAAGATGACAAAAATCCTCAACACTGGGCCAAGAGGCTCATGATAGAACTAGTGAATGATTTCATTTTACCTGGATCCAAATTCAACCACCTTGGTACCAGCAGTAAGGAAATAAAAAGATGTATTGCACTGAAAAAGTCTTCAGTCAGAAACCTCTCCAAAGGGCTGAAGAGTAATGATGTCAGTTTAAAGAGTAAGGTGCACTTGACCCAAGCCATGGTCTTTCCAATTACTTGTTATGCATCTGAGAGCTGGACAATTAATAAAGATGTCAGAAGAATCGTTGCCTTTATGTTGTGCTTCTGGAGGAGAGGACTCAATATCCCATGGATTGTCAAAGAACAATCAAGTTATGTGTTGGAGAGGGCGCAGGCTGCTCCTTGGAGAGAAGGATGGTGGGACTTCTTGTTATAGTCTCTGGATATGTCCTTAGAAAAGGATATCATGCTTGGAAAAGTGGAGGGTCAGAGGAGGGAACATCCCTAAGAACTGACACAGTGACAACAGACTCTAGTGTGGCAGAGATAACAAGGATGGCACAGGATAGAACAGGGTTCAAGTCTATCATTCTCAGGGTCACTTGGAGTTGTGGTTAACTCAACAGCACCTAACAACAGCAGCAGTAAGCCCAAATCCACACTGATATTTGTGGTATACTGAAATTTTGATCAGAGATCATATGCATAGTCTTAAATTATCTTCCTATATAATTTATAATCAAAAAATGTTAACTTTACAGTGAGGAGACCTGACAGGCAATACCTAAAGCAAATGATCAATATGAGTATTATCATAAATAGAACAAACTGAAGTGGTAGACCATCTGATAGGATTCAATGAGAAAACAATCACTTTTGTAATATTCTTGATCTACAACCTCAATTTAGTCACAGGAGCAGAAAAATTTAAATTAGTAACTGTTTTTAGTCCTTTTAAGTAAGTATTGTTGGGACCTCTGGCCTGGTGGCCTAGTGGTAAGAAGTTGTGCTACAATTCCAAAGACATGAGGCTTGAATCCACCAGTTGCTCCATTGGAGCAGGATGGGCAATATCCTCCCATGCAATTAACTGTCTCTGAAAACCCACTGGAGGATCAGTTATGGGTCGGTTATGACTTGACAGCAACCACCATCACCACAGCCTTTTAAAAAGTGCTGTGAGAGTGAAGACTAATGAACTGTTCTACAGTGAAAGTGACTGCATGGGCCATGCAACCTAAGGAGAAGCATCATTTTGAACCGGAGTCTTATAAACACCGGAACAACTGGTAAAATTTAAATAGGATCTGAGGATTAGAAGTTTGCTCCCTATTTATTGTGTTGATTCTGATGGTTATAAAGAATATCTTTGTAAGAAATATGAAAAGTATATAAGGCACCATGACACAAAAACTTACTCTCAAAAGCAGAAGTATTTATTTGTGCATATTTCTCTCTTTCGGAAGACTTTTTTTCTTTAAAAAGTAAAATGCAGAAATACATTAGATTATGTTTTATCTCAAAATTCACAAAGGAACTAAATGACAGTTGCTGTTATGTACCCTGGAGTTTGAACTGACTCAGAGCTGACCCTTCAGTAGGTTTTCAGAGGCAGTAAACAGCACGAGGGGAGACTGCTCATCTTTCTCCTGTGAACCTAGTGGAAGATTCAAATTGCAAGCCTTTGGGTTGGCAGCACAATTCCATAACTCAAAAGAGGCATAATTTTATCAACTTATTGTAACTCTTATCGTTACTGTGCATATATAAGTTCTTTAAAACCATCTGCTATTAATTAATTCCTCCACAAATTTTTCTTATCAATTTTTCAGAATACAATTTATAAAAAACACATTCTCTACTTATTGGGATAGTGATATGTTCGCATGTCTTCTTAAGTAGAAAGAAGTTTTTGTGTTTGATATAAAAGTGACTTGTTTAATAATAACTTCTCCCCCTTGTGGCAAAAATTGAAAATACAGCCTACTGGGGAAGACCACAGTAAATCCCTAGAGCCAGCACTGGACAGACAGCCTTATTTTTCCAGGCTTGTCAAGTTTTGCACCTTGACCGAGTGCAGTCCTAACCTCTTTTCTATCTTTTAGTTTAGAGGAAAATACTTGCATTTTTGTTGGCAAGTTTCTGCTTCACACAGGTTCCAGTGTTAACAGGTAGTATTATTTCTAATAAAATATTTCCACGTACTTCCCCTCCCCTTGTTATTTTCTAAAATAACATACAGCATTTACAAACAGCATCATCAGATGTTGTTTCTGTTTTCTTTAGATCAGCACTGTCCAATTTCTATTGGATTACATTCTCTATATGAAGAAAGCCAGATTAGAATTGTCAGTCACAACAAAGAGCTAGAACTCAAAAGAAACAAAATTTACCCCCAGCATAAAGATTCAAATGATAGGCAGGCAAAAAGGGATCGTCTCACTCAAAGGCAAGATTATGGGATGTCAGAAATTCTTCCAATCCCTCAAAATTCAATCTGAAAAAATTAAAAGTACACCACTGGAGGGCCATTTTTTTTTGAGCTGGTTACATTCAATCTTCAGACTTAGTTTATTCTGAGTTAAACTGTTAGACGTTTTAATGCTTAATAGTCGTCACTCGATGAGCTATATATGAAACTTGAACTTACATTTCTACCTCCCTATTTTCAACTAGCCTCTGATCAATATCACCATGCAAAATTACCTTCGAGTTGATTCTGGCTCAGGAAGAGATCCTTCAGGTTATAAATCCTAGTGGAAGGAGACTGCTTATATTTCTTCCAGTAGCAATTAATGGATTCGAACTGTCAACCTTTTGGCTAGCAGCCCAATAAGTAACACATTCTATTATCAGGGCTTCTTAGTAAAGTCACTAGTTACTTATGCCTAAGGTTTACTGGCCTCCTACTGATTATAAAGTAAGTTAAGTGGTTTTTGAAGGTAAAATTAATTCATTTCACACTTTTAAATTAAAAGTGGCTCAGCTGGATACTGTCTCTTAAACACACTAATATAAATATTAGTACCTTGGCTAAAATGAATTGCTGACAATTTTAATATATGTTGCACAGTACATATTAATATAGAAAAATGCATGTTATAAGCACTGTTATGTTGACCATGCCTAATCCATTCCACCTGCTCAAATGTTAGTGCAAATAATTATATATTTGCAATGCATCACTGCTGCCTAGCACAAATCTATGCCTTTTGAATACATGACCCTCCTCAGGGGCTGTGTGCCATTAGGAGTATGATGTGATATATCCTTACTAAAACTGGCTTTGTATGGTGAGGCAGAATACAACCTCCTAAATTACTTTTTAAAATGAACAAGTATGTTTAATTTTTTTGTATCTTCCCCCAAAAGTAGATACTTAATTTTAAGAATCCAAGTTTGCTGGTCCTTCCAAGTAATAGTACTAATGCATTATGTGGCCTAGGGTGGGCAGGAGAAAAGTGCAACAATGAATGAGTGGAAACCCTAAGTCTCTGTAAACTTAAGTTGACATTAATTTTAAAAAAAAGTATGTGACCTAGCTTAGAACTAGAAATTTTGTTAAGACCAGGGTTACCAGACAAGTGGCTCCAAATCACTCCATATAATTCTTTCATATTTCTTTTCCACTTGAGGGTTTTACTCTCATAAATCTGGAAGAAGAAATATTTGCTCAATTGAGAAATAAAAGAACATTTTTTAAAAATTAACATGACATTTCTATTCCATCAAGATGAGTTCTCAGTGGCTGACCTGAGTACATCCCTACAATCTCACTTCAGCATGACCCACCTAACAGTTAACAGTGAACTAAATATTTATCAGGATTTGGAAACTTATGGAAGTTAAAATGACATTTTGGAAGGTACAAATACTGATTTCCTCATTTCTTCCATAGTATGAAATATGTACACTCTATTTTTTAAATTAGGAAGCAGAAATAGTGTAATGATATAAAGTAATACCCATTTTAAAAGAACTTGTTGATGGACAGGTTTCTATTTGGTACAAACTTATTATCCAGTTAAAATTTCATGGCCACGTATACAAATCTGAACACTAAATGTTAAAAAATATGATACATTTAGACAAGGGAAACTAAAGTATACTGAATGTCACAAAAGGAAAGTAGTATACTGATCACAAGTCAATTAGATTTAGGTTTCAAACTGGTTGTAGATCTTAAGCATGTCTCTCTCACTTTTGGTTCAAGTTTCTCATCTGCCAAGCGGAGATTTTAAAATACAACTCCTAAGATTGTACTGAAATAATGTATGCAAAGGGCTTGGTACAGTGTCTGGGACTAAAACGTTAAAACACAAACTCATGGCCGTGTCAGAACCAATTCATAGCTGAACTCCCAGCCTGTTTTCAGATGCTGTAAATCACACGGGAGAAGGCTGCCCTTCTTTCTCCCGTAGAGCAGCTGGTGAATCCAAACTGCTTTCAATTCCTTACCCACCAGAGCTATCATTATCTTCATTGTGCATTTACTTCATGTAGACATATTTTAACAATATGAATTGCTCTTTTCTTCAAAGAAGAAAAGTTTAAGGAACTCTGTGGTGGCATCTGTAACATGTTGTGCTACTAATCAAAGTACACAGCTATTACAAAACAGAATTTCTCAGGAAGAAAGATACTAGAATGAAACAATGTTAAACTAACCGATAAAAGCACAAATTATGCTCAGTATATCAAATTCTCCAACAGCTATAGGGATTCTAGTGGGCTGGTAGGGAACATACTTTTCAAAAATCAGTGTGTAAAGTATAGTAACATGTAGATTGTTTTCAAGAATCTTTAAAGAAACTTGATGTTTCTAGTAATGAGCAAATTTTACATCAAGTGAGCCTTGCTGGCTATCCCATACTGTCCCACTATGTCTAGATATGAATTTTTTTTAATTATTATTAATTTCAAAGAACATCTACAGAGATATTGGAATTCCATTCATTCATTGGTGCACTTTTCTCCCCGCCCACTCCTAGACATGAACTTTTAAACAAAACAATCATAAGGAGTTTCGCAGTATTTCAGAAACCAAATCCCTTTGCCCGTAATAACTAAATATATTCAGCATCATATATATAAAAATTGCTTTAAGGACAAAAAATTTTCCATCTAGAATCAAACTACTGATTTGGTAACTAAATTATTTAAATTTAGCTAAAAAGTTTACTATTTCAAAGTGAAAAGGGAAATAAAATGGTCTCAAATATATCAACCATATTTTAGAACTTTAAAAAAAAAAAAGAAACCCACACAAAGAAGATTCCAAGCACCTAGAACAATGGTGATTCTCAAAAACTCAACCTCACGATGCTGTCAAATCAGTTCTACTGCACAGGGACCCTCCGGAAGGTGTCTAAGAATGTCAGTCTTAACTAGAGGAGAGTGTTCCTCGTTTTCTGGCAGAGGGGTTGGTGCACAGGAGATGGGTGGCCTTTTTAGTAAGTAGCATAATCAGCGACCAACTACATCACCAGAGATCCATGGTCCTTAGAATAGCCAATAAGTATCTTAGAATGGTCAGATGGTATCTGGAGGTTTATTTAACTGTTATAATTATTTTTTTACTTTATTTTATTATTTTTATGTGTACCATCAAATCAGATCTCACTGGTACAGGAGGAGACTGCCTCTCCTTCTCCAGCAGAGCATCTGGTGGATTTGAACCGCGAACCTCTGGGATTGCAGTGCAGCTTCTTGCCACTAGGCCACCAGAAGTCCCTAAAGTTACTCATCTGCTTTGGGTATCATTTTCACTACTGTAGTCTCTAGATGATAGGAAACTTGACTTCCTTTTATGCTGTGTTTCATATTTCATGTTCTGTTCACAGGAAACACTTCATCCTACATGAATGTAATCTTCTCAAGTGTACGGGAAGAAAACAAAATTCATAATGTTTTAGAATACATTTTCAATGTTCAAGACATTACTGAATATTATACGTTAGCTCATTTGGAACTCTGGAATATTAAAGATTCTTCTATATAAATGCTGGTTACAGTTATCTCAAATTCCATTGCTATTCCCTAAAATTTTACTATGTACACACTGAAAAACAATTTACTGAGTGATCATCTTGAGGCATATTTTGGGCAAAGTTTTGTGAGAGCTATAAATACAAAAACAATTTTAAAAAGCAATACAAAGAATGCATATTATTTCAAAAAACACATTCCCCCCCTCGCTTAGAGAAAAATAATTTCAATTTCTAACTTTGGGTATCTATACAGCCAAGTATTTTTTCTTTTAAAAAAGGAAACAAAGACTATCTTAACAATTTAAATTAAAATTATTTCTACAATTCAGTAAAAAAAACAATTACAGGGGAATTTTTTATTGAGCAATAATGTTAACACTCCTAATTTAAGTATTTACTTAAGATTTTCTTTGTCACTGCCCTGTCAATGGACATAAGGAAAAATATTGCACAGAACTCAAGCATGGAGTAATTAACAAAATATTTAAGCAACAGTTTATGCTTTACATTTTTAAAATTAATCCAAACAAAACAATTTGAAGCACTTTTCTGTTTTGCAAGTCTTAAATGTTCTCTCATGTTTCGAGATTCCACCCCACCCCTACAAATTGACACTGTGTTTGTTACAAAGAGTTCAAATGGACAGTATAACTACTGCCTTAAAATTGTTGGCTTTAAATAACAGAGGTATAATTTGAATTCACATCAGAGCTTTGTAAAATGGCAATAGTAGAAGCATGACTTTCTGTAGCATCCCTGACCTGTTTTTGCTCTCCCTTATCTAAGGAACAGAAAATTAGACCGCCTAGTTCAAAATCTGCCATGATTTCCCAGAATGCTCTGATAAAAGTTGACATACTCCATTTCCCTTGCCAACCTTGATAACACTGGGCTAAACAGAAAATGAAGAAAACGTATTCAAAAGTAACTTAAAAGCAGCAACTAGCTCTAAACCTGAAAGTTTGGTAAAGTTGATCATTCACATGGTGAAAAAAGATCATTCATCTTCTTTCTCAGAAGAAAAGCAGTCTTCCAAAATTAGAGCATACAGTCCACCTTTGGGGGGGGAAGTCATGTAGGATTTGAACATTAAAGTATATGTATTCTAGAAGATTATGGACAAAGACACAATGGACGCTGAAATACTACATATGATTTAGAATGCATTCTTGCACAAGAAGTTTATGGCAGTTATGGGATCACAGTCTTTGTTTCCACTTGATAGTTAAAATCCTGTGATTTAGTCTGTCCCCATATTAAGCCAATTCAATTAACTAGATCCAGTAGGAATAACTCTAGAAATGCCTAGAGAAAGACAATGACAGAAACTATTGATACTGAAAGCAATTACTTTTGCAAAGCTCATCTCCAAACATAACATTATGAGTCAACTCTAAATTCCTCTTAAAATAGAAAACTACCTGCATGTTTAGCCATTAATGTTTATTCAAGTTTAGCATTAAGATAGTAATTTTAAAGGACTGGATTGTTGCTAAACATTGTCAATATTTCCCATCCCACTGAGACTATGACTCATCTTTACATTTCCCCTGCAATATTAAAATAATGAATAAATATGGAACTTTAATTAATGTCCTCCTCGTCTTAAGTGAAATATAAAATAAGGTAGCTTTACTTATTTCTTGTTAGAGCTGGCTTAAAAGCTATTTACCAAATAATGGCAAACTTTAGTAGTTCTACCCAGAAAGCAGCTGTATTCTGATTTACTCCTAATATCTACATAAAATATTTCATTATTTTAGTTTATAACATTCTTTTTCCTTAGAATACTATTATTGTTGCATCCCAGAAAAAATTCAACCAACCAACTACAGAATTTATGCAAAATTGTTAACCCTTTGAAAGAGGCAAAAAAATTCTTTAGGAAACCCTAAAATAAATTGGCTAACAAGAACCAGTACTGGAAAGGTTATTAAAAATTGACAAATAACAAATGCCGTTTTGTTGCTATAGTTTATCCATTATTAATGCAAAATCAGACAGTGGTATTTTCAAAAAGAACGTATTTAAGAAGAATCAAAACATTTGCCTTCTGACACAAACGTTTTCCACGACGAAAACAGTGGTATGCAATTTCAAAAAATCGGAAGTTTGTAAGTTCTAAAATACATTAAAACAAATTCAAAAGAAGGGGGAAAAGAAAAACAGTTAACGGTGTTCTAATTCCAAATAAAATCTGCAGGGTAAGTATGGCTGCTGTTTTCTTCCAAACAGTCATTACTCCATAAAATGTTGGCTGTGTCACAAGGAATCTCCTGTGCTTGCCTTCAACTGAGGCCTGCCAAAGTACAACACATTTCCCTTGTAAATTCAACCTCAGCTGAAATGGCCTTCAACTGAGGCCTGCCAAAGTACAACACATTTCCCTTGTAAATTCAACCTCAGCTGAAATGTCGAGCAAGGCGAGCAGATCTATAGTCAGCACGAAGTTGTACAAAGGAGTGAAGTATGTTCTTGTCCAGATTAGCAAGTTGTTCTCCTGAACAGACTTGCTTTAAATTATCTGGGGCAACTACCAGAAGATTGCACAGTGCATGCAGAGTATCAAAAAGCTGTAATACCAGTGGAATCTAAAGGAGAAAAAAAAAACCAAAAATCATTGATACTTTCATGGATAAAGATTAGTTACAACTAATAAAACACTTTTTTAAAAGAACTTAAATCTTAGCAGAAAATGACCAGAGAAAGATGTATAATAATGCATATGGCATTAGTCATAAACAAGATAATTTATGTAGATGCATGGAAATGGTGTCAAAAATAAAAGATGAAGCAAAAAAAGTTTTAATATTGAAAATATGAGAGGAATAGCACTTTTTCTAGTATGAATAGATAAGTCACCTCAGTACAATATCTAAAAGGGTAACAAACTTGACTAATTACATATGCCAATAAGGATTTATTTTTTTAATGGTCTTATGTTTGTGAGCCTATTTATAACCTTGCTATTTCTGTGTACATACCGTGAAGTCTTTGGCACATTTCCTGTATTCTGCTACATCACATATTGCTAACATGCCACCCATACAACTGTAGGAATATTGTTGAAGATGTTCATAAATAAGTCGATGAAAACGTACTCCAAGTTCCATCAAAACTGTATCCACATTCTTCCCATCCATGGAATTTTTAATCTTTTCCACTTGTTTTCTTACATAAGCACAGACTTTAACACAGGCCTGTAAAATTTTTCTCAATTTATTATGTAGCAATGTCTATCAGTCTAACTAAAGAAAAAATAAATCTAGTTTATAAGGCAGGCCTTAAGAGTATAGTAAGATACAATGAAAAAATGTTAACCAAAATATTAACAAGGCAGATAACCTGAGTAACAAATGCAGTAATTTTACTTACATTAGTATACTGAATCAAAACATTATTTTCATCTTCTGGTTTGAAATCTGTTTTCTTTTGTTCTGCAGCCAAGATATGTTTCATCTGGCCCATCATACAATTTAATGTTCTAGAATATTGAGAACATAATGTATTTATCCATTGAAGTTATTCTCTATTTATTTCTATCACGTTAAATGAACGTCATTTCATATCACTTTAAAATATTTTGCTATTTGTAGACTTCAATTTTAGAAAATTTCTTTATCTTGACATTATACAGCTCTTGGCTTTACTGTCCCTTTCAACTCAAAAAAGGGGGACAAAAATTAATTTGTCTAATATTTTATACTTAATGTAATAAAATGTTAGATTTTGTCACTAATTTATTTCCTTACCATCTAAGCTTGTTCAAAGGTAAAACTGTATGAAGACAAAGCTTAGGAAGGTGGCAAATGAAAGAAATGTGACTCTCTCTAAGGACATGCAAGAGAATGGACAAGAGGCACTGAAGACCCAGCTGAGAAATGATTTTGAATAGCACTTCCTGAACAACATGCCTCTGGTAACTCTATGAACTTTGAAAAATGTTGATAGTTGTACAGGGGCTTCAGGCCTTTTGTTCATAGGGTTACAATGCCTTGTACTCGACTTTAAGGCAATCAACAAGAACAACAATTTTTTCCCCATTTTATTCTATTATGCTTTTCTTATTACACTTTTTAAGGCAGTTCTCAACCTTAGTACTAAACTCAATTTGGAATATGAGTTGCAAGAAATGTATTACCAGTAAAGAAAGAATTATTTATGAAATACAATATGAAGGATAGTATAAAACACGGTGTATGTGAACTCTGTAAGCAAATGAATATAAAAGAAAAATTTTTAATTAAAAAATTGGAAAAGCATTTAAATACATTTTCTTAAACTGAAGAGAAAGGATAATTATAGAATTGATGCCTTTGAGTTGTGGTGCTGGAGAAGAGTGTTGAATATACCATGGACTGCTAGGTGAACAAACAGGTTTGTCCTGGAGAAGGTGAAGCCAGAATGTTCCCTGGAGTCAAGGATTCTGAAGCTTCATCTGACATACTTTGGACATGTTGCAAGAAGGGACTGGTCCTTGGAGAGGGACATGTTAGGGAGAGTGGAGAGACGGAGAAGGAGAGGAAGACCCTCGATAAGATGGATCGATTCTGTGAGTGGAGTGGTGAGAATGAATGTGTTTGAGATGGCGAGGTTGGCACAGGATAGAATGGCATTTAGGGCTGTTGTACATAGGGTCGCTATGAGTCGCAAACGACTCGACGGCACATAACAACAACAACAACAAAGCTTCCAAATATAAAACAGAATCCTGGGTTCCTACCTAATACATGAAATAATATAAAGGACTTTGCACTGTGTGCCCAATACAAAAAAATGCACAATAAGTATAGCTCATGATTAGGTGCTGCACGTTTGGCCACTCTGTCCGAAAAAAAAAGAGCTCCATACATAAAACAAAAACAAACATGAAATATTTTTAATATAGAATCTGTACCGACTTAAGAAAAGTTCTTTTTAGAGAATGAAAGGAATTATTTGAAATATACAAAAACCTAAAAATTCTAAATAAAAATTAAATCCTTTATGTCGCATGTCAATTTTTTAATGTATCTGGAGAGGTAGTATGAGAGAGAGAGAGAAAAGAGGCTTACAAAATGATTTTCAGTTGAATCTGACTTAAAAAAGGAAATCTAAAACATTTAAAAAGTAAACTCAAAAATCTAATAAAATATTCTAATAAGGAATGAAAACAATACAGATTATAGCAAGTTGCAGATTTAAATTTCCCCCCTGTAATAACTGCTTTAATGCTGTTATGAGTGTGTATCTAGAATAAAAAAAATCCAAGAGAAAACAAAAAACTAGCAACTTGCCTATCAATGCCAGTATCCAATTTCATCTCCATTTGTTCAATTATTTCTTTTTTCTTCTGAAGGCATTCAGATAATTTAGGAGAAGAGCTATTGAATATTTAAAAGGAAGAACCCACATTATTGACAGTTTTTTAATTTCTAAAAGTTTCTCAGGTATATATTATTACTACACATTTATAAATATCCCTACTCATCATTATTTCATTATTAAATTGTTTGCATTCACCACCACTGTAAAAAAAATCTACCAAGTGATAATTCTGTACATTAATGACACCCATCTGGCAGTGCAAGGCAAGTAATGCTGAATGTAATCGGTTAAAGCTGTATGTCAACCACCAGGCCATCAGAGCTCCCTAATTAATAAGTGGTAAGCAGCAGCATTCCAATTCCAAAAGCATGCAGTTAAAATCCATTAGCTGCTCCATAGGAGAAGGATGGACAATCAATCTCCTCTTGTGAGGTTTACTGCCTCTGAAAACCTGTTGGAGGTTCAGCTATGGGATGGTTCCTCAGGCAAACAACAATGTTAAATTCAACAAGCTAGTTGTGTTAAGAACAATTAACCCATTGAAAAAAAATATTATTCTCATTTCTGAGGAAATACACTTTCAGAATATAAATATTTTATTTTGAAATTCTAGAATTATTTGGTTTCCATTATAACTAAATTTCTCATGTTGCAGTTTAGGTGGGTCAAGTCAATTTCAACTTTTAATAATTACATGAGGCAAAGTACAGATTACAGTCTAGGAATTCCTAGATTATAGCCACGGAATGGTGTCAAATCATCCACCTTGTGGTTTCAGCTTAGCCTTTAACCATTGTGCAGCCAGGGCTCCTAAATAGCAGAAGTAACAGTACATTAATAGTAAAACATGAAGATTAAAATTAGGAGGCAAACAACCAAATCTGTTGTATTTCATTTATCCAAATGGAAGAAAAAAATACTATGATGATAATCATATATGCTTTCAAATACTCCTCCTCAATTTGCTCTAAGGGATTTGTAACTCTCCTAGTTACAGAAATTCCTTGCTATGTAACAAAGAGTTCTCTAAAAAGTATACTCTCAAAATTTCCTCTGAAAGCATACAATTTTGTAAAATATGTTCTTACACAGACTATCTTAATTTCTACATTTTACAAATCCACATACATTTATATGAAAATATATATTAAAGCTTAGTGCTTATGAAAATTTTGTCTTCTTTTATAACAAGTAAATAAAAGGATTTTAACTATTAATATTTGATCTTTTGAAGGGTATAAATGTGTTTGGTTTCAATGAGCTAGAGGCTTTCTTATATATCAGATTATGATTTACAACAGATTGTTTTTTAAAAGTAGATTAAAAACAAATATGCTAGAAAAAGAAGAGGAAAGCATGAAAGAAGGAAAATAATTTTGACACACACCTTCCTATACATTTTGCTTTTATAATTAACAAAAGTTATCTAGTGCTAATCTTATAATACCCACTGAAATATCAATGGAAATCAAAGAGTATAACTAACCTTATTAGTGGCATAAGGTGATCATTAAACTGCTTGTCAAAAAGATGAAAAATTGTATTGGCCTGCTGCACAACATCCAAAAAATAGAGATTTGCATTCTTAGAATCTGAAGAAGGAATTCCTAAAATTGGAAGAGTTAGATAAAATATACATACACATATAAATACAAATAAGTAAATGTTAGAATAGTAGTTAAGACATTTATTGTGCATTGAAACAGACAAGGGCTCTCCCTTGTCTGTATAAAACTGTATAAAATGAATTCACGATTAGGTATTATCGGCATGACAAGAGTCCAGCATAAGAGCTGCAAAGTAAAGTGGGACGGAGACACACACACACGCAGGGGACTATTTGACAATTAAAGAACTATTTTTCCAAAGGAAAAAAGTGAACTGGGTGGAAGAAGGATAGGGAGGAAAATGTGCAACAATTAATGAATGGAAATTCAAGTTCTTTGTAAACTTTCATTAAAATCTAAAAAAAAAAAAAATTATTGTGGCAGCAGATAAAGAATGTGGGTTTCATATCCCTAACATGGATAAAGTAATGTTTGTTATAATAAATCACCAATTACGTTTTTGTGAAAAGAGTGAAGTTAAGCTTCTAACTCTCTCAATAAAAATAGATCCAAAATTATTTTACATCTAAATTTTCACCAGCTACAGGCCACGGTCTTCGCAATCCCCTGTTATGCATCAGAGAGTTGGACAATGACCAAGGAGGATAGAAGGAGAATTGATGCCTTTGAGCTGTGGTGCTGGAGAAGAGTATTGAGAATACCGTGGACTGCTAGGAAAACAAACAGATTTGTCCTGGAGAGGGTTAAACTGGGTGGCTCCTTGGAGGCAAGGATTCTGAGGCTCCGTCTAACTTACTTTGGACATGTTGTGAGGAGAGACTGGTCCTTAGAGAGGGACATCATGCTTGGGAGGGTGGAGGGATGGCGCAGGAGAGGAAGGCCCTCTATGAGGTGGATTGATTCAGTGACTGGGATAATTGGGATGGGAGTGTCAGAGACAGTGCGACTGGCACAGGACAGAGCGGAGTTTAGGGCTGTTGTACATAGGGTCGCTATGAGTCGCAGGCGACTCGACGGCACATAACAACAACAACAACAACAACAACAACAACTCTTGTTTTCAGGATTTGCTTGTCTATAAGAAATTATCAATACATTTTAGACTCTAACTTCTTTGCCATTCTCATTCTCTAGTTCTCAATGACTGATTCATATAATTCACTGAACATATTTCCACCATTTTTTATAACCAGAACTCATTATTTCTAAAGATAGCTGATGTTCTAGTTCTGTCCCCTCGCTTTTCCAGTCCCTTACTTTGATTCCATACACTGCTACACACGTGCATGCGCACATGCTGGTGCTGCTCAATATCATCAAGTCTAAAGCCACTCACAGCTAACCCTCCAAAGAGTTTTCAGAGGCAGTCAATTACACAAGAGACTGCCCATCTTTTTTTCCATGGAGTAACCTAGTGGATTAGAACTACGTACCTTTGGGCTGGCTGGACAACTCTTTAGACACAAAAGTTCCCTTATTGTGCATATATTTAGCCTTAAATATTTCTACCAGTGTGCTTCTCTACACATTCAAAAATTTTAAAATTTTAACAATAGGAAAAATATTAAAAGCAAATGAGAAAATAAAAGCATAATAATTAGGATGTGGATATTGAGAAAGGAAAGGATTTTTTTTTCTCCTGTAAAAATCACTAAATGGAAATCCAGTTTCTGTAAACTTTTATGAAAATTAATAAAAAAGGGAAAAAGTAAAGATTCTAATAAACATAACTGACAAAAGAAAGTTAAAATATATGTAGGAAATACTAATTAGTTCTATTAAAGGATGAGACAAGAAAGCAATACTAGTATATTTTTAAGCAGTAAATTATTTCTTTATCAAAGAGTATTCAATGGCATGTAGAAAAACTGGTATACTCATACACATCAGCAGTAGTATAAAATGACGTAAAAACCTAATGAAATTTGTATGTATGAATTTTTTAAAACCTTTTAAACATAAATTAACCTGTTATTTTATTCAAAAGGAATAATTTTAAAAGTAAAGCATTTGAAGCTCTACAGTGTTCACTGCAGCATTACTTAAAAATCCCTGAAAGGAATCAAGATGTCTAATAATGTTGTGAGAAGAGGGTAAACATTGTATAAGGTAGAATCTTTTGGAATCTCTAGACATTATGACAGTGTATACTGACTAAATACTGACATGGAAAACGGTTATAAATATAAGAGCTCTATCCACTCTACAAAGAAAAATTAATGAACTCCTGAGTTTGGGACTTTTGCAAGTGAAAGATAGTAACGTCTTTTAATAAAATAGATAGAATGGGAGAGGAAAAAGTTTAGGTCAAATAGACTAATAAGACTGCTACCCAAGTCATTATTACCCAATTAATATAAATAAAGACAAAAGACCAAAAAGCAAAAGAAATTTGTTTAAACATAAACAATTCCTGTCCAGGTTTATTTTTTAGTATTTTCCTTTCTAAATGTTACATTACTCAAATTCGCCAATGAGAAATTGCTCTCTTTCATTTCTACTCCCTTGACATTTTAGACTTCATAGCTTTAAAATGCATTCTTTGACCCACTGTAGTAACCTATATAACCTACTAAGCCCTACTGGGTGTAAATAATATGAAGGAACCATGTTTTTTTTTAAGCTGTCAGTACCAGGCAAATTTTTGCATTATGGAAGCTTAAAATGCATTATTCATTATACTGATTGTAATTAAAATATATCAAAGTGATGATATAGAAAACATGTAGTTTAACCAAAAAAGACAGAATAAATTTAATACAAAGTTTAATACAAATATACTTACCAGCAAGTCCTGTCTCTAAAGCATATTCAATATGTTCAATACATAAAAATTCCACAAGAATGGTAAAAATTCTAAAGGCATTCCTTGGTAAATCAGAAGGATCAGAGAGCTTTGAAAAACAAAACAAAACAAAAAAACAACCCAAATGCATCATTCCTCAGGCTTACCTTTAAGAAAGGTCAATTTCACTTTAGCAATTTTACATAAGACATACTGTTTGGGTCTCAAAATGCCAATTTAACTTCATGTACCCTTTCAGGATAAAACGTAATTATCTATCATATAATGTTCAGAGTTGAAGAAGTTAATTATCGACTTTAAATCCTCACTGACTATATACAACTAATTGGTGTTCTTCAATTCCTTCCTGGTTTCCTTAGTAACTACACTAATCTTTAGACCTCATCAGTCACTACACCCCAACTGTTACCCTCCTCCTGTGCTCAGCAGATAACCTATACCTTCTTCACAAGTCTGTTGTTACTTACTGTCAAGTCTGAACCAAGTCAAAGCTGACTCCCTAGTGGATTTTCAGAGGCTGTTTATCATACTGGAGGAGACTGTTCCTCTTTCTCCCCGAGAGTGGCTGGTGCTTTTAAGTCGTGTACATTTGGGTTGGCAATGCAACCTCTTACTGCAAGGTCACTAGCTATTATTTTTATTTTTTGTTCTAAACACTCTACTGTTGGTAACTGTTTACAAATAGCTTTGTTTCAAGTGTGTTGTAAAGAAATTCTATAACTTAAGTTTAAAATATTTTCACTGTGAGTGGGTGACCATAATTGAATTTGTTCTCCCATCAATAATTTCCATACATTTTGTCACATGCCACTGACTGCAATCTCCAAAGTGTGACGTCACTCAGCCCCCTTTCTCTTTACCCGTTTCTTATTTCTAGCCCTCTCCTCCTTTCCTAACCCTTCCTACCTTCTGAACTTTGCCTCTGGGCAAATGCTGCTCTGTGGGTCTTGAAGGCTGATTGCCAGAAGGAGTGCTTACTTCCCCAGTGGTCTCATTTGCCCACCCTATTACATGGCTGAAAACTGAGCCACAGTTTTCAGTGGCAGGCAGGAAGAGTGCCTGAGAGTCCTACTCTTCAGGCGTTTCACCAATTTCTATCAGGTATGCCTGGTCTTTTGTAAGAATCTGAGTTTTGTTCTTTGCTTTTCTCCCACTTAACCCAGGATGAACACTAATGTAATCCTTTTCTAAAATAATCCCTTTAGTAGTAGCCAGGCATCAACTAGCTCTCATGAGCTCAGAGGTATGGAGACTGAGGTTCACATGGTCTGTTAGTAATTCAGATTCATTCTCTTCATAAGTGTTTGATTTTCTTCCATTTTCTTTGCTCTAGGTGAAGTGAGCTCAATAGCGGTGCCTCAGATGGGCACTCAATCTATTCAGTTATAGAGTCACAGAGCACTTTGATTTTGAGTTACATTGTGCCAACTGACCTCAATGTCTCCCAAGATAATAGTCCTGATAACCCAGGCTGAGTGGCTCATTTCAAGAAATTAGGTTATGGCTGAGAAGTTGTTATAACTTTGCACCCTGTATGTTCTATTATTGCTTAAAAAAGTAGAAGGACAGCAAGACAGGAAGACCCTCAATAAGATGGACTGACAAAGTGACTGCAACAATGGGCTTAAGTATGGCAGAAAGAGGTGCAGCTGGTGCAGGGCAGGGCAAAGTTTCAATCTGTTGTTCCTTCTGTCACTATGAGTTGCAACTGGCTCAACAGAACCTAATATGCTCTACTATGTTAATGACATATTTTTATGTCATTAGCATACAGAAGTACTGTCAAACCTATATAGATTCACAAGTATAGTGCATTCTCCCATCCACATCTGTGCGGGTCCCAAATCTTGTCTATGTAGCCACTTTGAGGATTATTGCTATTCCTATTATTGCTGGCATGGTAGGTAAGAATTCTTCTAAGAATTGACAGGTCTGTCAATTTGCTGTACAGAGGTAACTCATGGTTTCTGTGATGCTAAACACTGTGACACTAATGTGTCTAATGCAATAATGGCTACCCATGGTGGACAGTGTTTAGTGTAGCTCCCCGATTAAAAAGCTTGGCAGCAGGAGGGGCATCCACTTCTGAAACAGCCTGCCTCCAGAAACTCTATGAACTTAGAGAAACAATGAAATTGATACAAGTGTCAAGGTTTTTGTTCATAGGGTCACTACAAGTCTATGGCTTGACAGCACTTAACAACAAGAACAGTGGGTAAGGAGTTGCACTGCCAAATCAAAGACAGGCCATTCGAATCCTTCAGCTGCTGTGTAGGATGCAATTTACAGCCTTCAAAAAATTACTGGAAGGTCAGTTACTAATTTGTTCTAATAGCAATGAGTTTGAGCAAATAATTTTAAATTGTTTTCTACTTGAAAAATTTTATCTTTTTAAAATTAATTATTAAAAAACAATTGCTTCTAATAAAACAGTATATGTTTCTTAAATCAAGTAAATTAAAAATGTACAAAATTATACATACATTTTATAAATTTATAATCACCCTTACCCTATGGCATCTTTCAAAGGCTTGTTTGGTTTCTTGTAAAAGATTAACCACCACTTCTTGAGATAAGAAAGTTTCTCCATGAGTATCTATACTTGGCCCCAAGGGTAGGTTGGTACGCTGTCGAATTCTTTCTTTCAAATCCTGAATACTAGCACAACATACAGACAAATAAAAATGAAATACTTCATGATACACAGATTTCAATGTCAAGTAGTCTCAAACTTAGTATATATAAAGAAACAAAAATGAACCATCAGCCATGTAATATCTTGTTGTATAAAGTGAAGCAGTCCTGGACCTCTGAAGACTTTTTACTTGAAAAATGAGTAGATTTGGAGTAATATTCTCAAAAGTCCCTTGCAGCTTTACAATTCTGACTCTGCATATAATTAGTTAATACCTGAAGATAGATAATTTAACTCTCTTAACAACTGAGGGTTACTTTAAATGTTTATTACATGGTAGTATCTAAAGTTAGCACATTTCTTGCCCCTAACATATGTCACTCTAGACTACTGCCAGCTACTTAAGAACATTCTTAGGATTATTCTTTCGTTTTTCTAGTCCCTTTTTTGTTACTACTCTTATTCCTAATCATAATTTTTTTCACAATCATTATTTTTGACAACCTGGGAAACAAACACCTGATCAAGGTGAACAGGTATGCAGATTCTGGCCTATGTCATATGGCTCCACAGATGTCATTCTATCTCTAGAATCAATGACATTCCAGATCTCACAAACTAAGATGCCATCAATGCTCACAGTAAAACATTCTCTTCTAATATGTGAATAACCACAGGCCTTAAGACAATATGCCCGTGTACTCAAATCATCAACTCAGAATATCCAAACTGTGAACGGCTTGCTGCTTTGTTTTTACCATGTCTATTAAATATTTTTAAAAATTATGTACTACCTAGTCAATAATTTGGTATCATTTACTCTTTCTTAAAAAACAGAAAGATGACATTTGGTTATGTTAGATCGTTTCAGTAACTAGCTCAAATGCAGAATTTGGCCAAGGATATGAACCTGAGTTAAAGAGTTTTCCACTGAATAATCCAAGTGAGAGTTACTTGACAAGAGTGTTCAAATATAGCCCAATTTTAGTACTGTTACATTTAATTATACTATTTAACAAAATACTCACCCTCCTGTGCCAATGGATCTCTTTTGATGGTTTTTTGAATCATAATAGCGCTGAAGGATCATAGCACTTCTGCTTTTCAAATAACCAGTCTCCACCTCAATATAATTCTCCAAATAGGAAATGAAAATGGATTTGATAAGCTTAGACAAGAAAGTCTGTTTATCAGTACCTAAGTTAAATTCCATCAACTTGCTGGAAAGATTGGTGGTTCTTTTCATGGAAAAGGGGAAAAAAAGATTAATGTATATTTTAGTTATAATAACAATACTAAGGAATATATATTTTTACAATGTGACTTTAGTGACTTGCTAAACCACTGATTCCTAAATCTCAGGAGGGCATTTAGAATGCAGAGGGTAGTTCTAGAAGGTTATACACAATACAGAATGCTCTATTACAAAAACATCGCTTTGAGAACTGCCATTAAGACTTCTGGCGATAACATAGGAAAGGAAACTGGGGCAATAAACTTAGTGGGGAAATAGCAACATAGTGGTAAAATGGCTTCAGGTATGCTTTGGTGCCACTTTTCATGTGGTATCCCAGTCAGAGAAGCCTGTTTGTTCTCTGTTCACCCTCTTTTGCATGTCCATAGGGACTTTCCTTGTATTTCCTATTTCTGATAGTCCCATAAGCATTTCAATTGAGATAAACTTGCTGACTCTTAATTATTTTTTAAAAATTCTTTCAAATTGATGACACTGAGGAAAAGCAATCAGGTTACAAAAAATTAAAAAAATACACCATCTTTCTACAGAAACGTCTGCTCTCTCTAAAAGTACCAATGCCATTTATAAAACCAAATCAACCTCCATTCTAACTTACAGCAACCCTACAGGACAGAATAGAATTTCCCAGCAGGGTTTCCACAACTGTTAGTCTTCACAGAGTGGTTGGTGGGTTTCAACCACAAACCTTTCAACTTGGCAATCCAACTCTCAACTCATTGCACCTAGAGGACTCCTTGCCATTTATAAAAACCAAGGCAAATCTTCACATTAGATTTAAGGGTGAAATTATTAAAAGTGGTAATTTTTCTTTAAAAATTTTTAAATTTAATTACATATAAGTGTAAATGTACTACGTTTAAGAAAAGTTAAAGGCTAGTGAATTAGTTTCTCATTAAAACCAGAAGGAAAATTCTTGAGTCTTTTTTTAAACACGTATAAAATACATTTAATTCCACAATGCGCTAAAAATGCTGTTCTTGTACAGTATTAGTCTATAAAGTCACATTATTTAATGTAAAAAGTTATATTGTCATCTGATAAACTATTAGTCAAAATTACCCATATGTTTCCATTTTCCAATATTTTAAGTCTAAGATCAACTAATTTTTAATAATTAAAATATACCTGGCATATAGATCATAGAGATTTTTAAGGTATTGTTCTGCATCACATTTTCTACATTCTTCTAATTGGTCTTTCACAAAGCTCTAGAAAAAAAAATCAGCATTCTATTAAGAATAGTAAATTTCATAACTTCTCAAGGTATTTTTCTTATGAAATTACTTTCTTGACCTATTCGGATTTAAAATCCAATTTTAAAAAAGCAATACATTGAATATACTAATCATAAAGAGAGAAAACAGGTTTTTATTTCTATTGATCTAATAGTGAATTATAAAAGATCCCTGTCTTAACAATATGCATAAATAATTGAGCAACAACTTTTCTTTAGAAACCAACATAGTTAGGGGAGCTCTGGTGGCCTAGTGGCAAGAAGCTGCACTGCAATCCCAGAGGTATATGGTTCGAATCCACCAGATGCTCTGCCGGGGAAGGAGGGACAATCTCCTCCTGTACCAGTCAGATCTGATTTGACGGTACACGCACAAACACAAATAATAAAATAAATTAAAAAAAGAAACCAACATAGTCTACTAGTTAGCACTAGTTTCCTTTACACCATTATGAGGCATTACTCCAAAAAAGCATTCCTTGTCAGTAACTTGGAAAATATTAAACCTACACTCCTACTTAAGGAACATCACAATAAATATGTTGTTGTTAGGTGCCAGTGAGTTGAGGACAACTCATAGTGATCCCGATGAACAAAAGATCTGAATCTTTTCTATCCTACACCATCCTCATACTTCCTGGCACAGAGAGCTCAATGCAGCAATCACTGTGTCAATACACTTGGCTATGGGTCATACTCTCCTTCACCAACCTCCACTCTTCCCAGCATCATGTCCTTCTCTAAGAAATAGCACCTCCTAGCAAAACCCCAAAGTGTATGAGGCAAAGCCTCATCATTCTTGCCTCCAAAGAGTTCTCCAGTTGTACCCTCTCCAAGACATATGTTTGTTTTTTTGGCCACCCAATGCTCTTCTCCAATCCCACAGCTCAAGGAGTGTCAATTCTTTTTCTGTCATCCTTATTCATTCACAATACATATAGTACCCTAAAATACTACATCCATATCTCCTTTTACTGGGGTTCATGAAATTTCACCTTTTACAAAGTAAAGGTTTATGACAACCTTACGTCAAACAGGTCTAAAACTGTCATTTTCTGAACAACGCATGCCAATGTCAGGTCTCTGTGTCACAATTTGGTAATTCTCATAAGATTTCAAAGTTTTTCATAATGCTAGGGAGCTCCAATGGCCTAATCCTTAAGGAATTGTGCTGCTATCGCAAAGACAGCACCTCCCTGGAAGTTCGAATTCACCAGTAGTTTCACAGAAGAAGATGGGCAATCTCCTTCTGGGTAATTTACAATCTCAGAAAACTCACTAGAAGATCTACTATGAGTCAGTTCCAACTTCATGGCAATGAATGAGAGTATAAAAGTTCTCATCTAACCTGCTTTATTATGGTAATTTATTCACAGTGGCCTAGAATAGAATCTTCAAGATCTCCAAGGTATACCTATAGTTAAAGTCTGGGATTACGTTTAAAAAAAAACATATTTTAAAAAACTAATTTAATGTTGCTTAATACAATGGGGCCAATAGTTTAGAAAATGCTGCCTACAGTACTGTAGAAGTAAAGGATATAAATGAAATATCTGATTTAGTACTTTTCTCCCCATATTTAGTAGCATCTTAAAAAAAACCACTAAAGATGACAATTTTTGTTCCATTATACAAATGCCAATTATTATTGGTCATGTTGAAGAGAAAAAAAAATTCACCTGCTATTCATTTGGACAATAAAGGATTAACAGAATTTAATGCCTTTGAGTTGTGTTGGAGAAGAGTGCTGAATATCCCATAGACTGCCAAAAGAACAAACAGTATGTCATGGGGAAAAGTGCAGCCAGGATGCTCTTTGGAGGAAAAGTGACAAAGCTTTGTCTCTCATAGTTTGAAATGCTGCTAGGAGAAGCTATTCCCTGGAAAGGGACATGATGCTTGGAAGGGTGGAGGGGCAACAAGAACGAGGAAAACCCCAACAAGACCAAATGACACAGGGACTACAGCAACAGGCTCCAGTGCATCAGAAAGTATAAGACAACACATGACAGAGCAAGGTTCAAATCAAGTCTGTTGTTCTCTGGGTGGCGATGAGTCGTACTCAATTCAAACGCACTTAACAACTATACAGATTTGAAGTACATACCCTGATGACATTTAGTAATTAGACATTTAGGTAAATTGTGAAACTGTCCCTGTGAATGTTCATTGAAACTAATAAAATTTAATAATAATAAAAAAAACAGGAAAAAAAAAAACCAAAAACAACACAGTATCAGCATTGTTTTCTCCTTAACCAGAAACGTAGAAATACTGTCCTTAAAGTTAACGCATATGTAAACTACAGTTTAAGAAATGTTTAAATATAGGAGGAAAATACACACTCACACCCACACCCAGTCACTCACTTAACCACCCCCAACATACACATATTATCCTAAGAGAAACCTAATGTCATTGTTCAAAATTACCTGCAATTTTATCTCAAATACATTCTGAATAAGTTTAGCCAGTACTGTTTCTGGACTGCTAAAGATATCTCCAACTTGTTTGTTTACCCGTTGACAGAGTACTGCTGCATCTTCAAATATATCATTTCTCAAGTAAGCACCCTAGGGAGAAACGGCATTTTACATAGTAAATATACAGTTTATTAATGGGATTTTTAAAAAAAAATGTTACCAGTATTAAATAATTAAAAAAAAGTACTATTTCATTACCTCCTGGCACTGCTTTATATAAACATCGACACAATGTGAATAACCCTAGAAAAAAGAAACACTGTTATCACTGTCCAGGATTAATTTTCACAGTAAATACATAATGTCATATGTAATAAAGTTATGCCTATGTCCCAATGAACAGTCAATAGTAAAAACTGTTGAAGACAGTGGTAAAGAAGATACTTAATGAGACAGACTGTCACAGCATAGTAACGAAGAACTCAAGCACAGGACAGGACCAGGCTTTGTTTCCCTCTGTGGTACACGGGGTTACTAGAAATTTAAATAGGCCCAAGAGCACTAACAACAAGACTTGCTGAACATCAAGAAAACTGAAGGGAACAAATAACATGTTTCTTCACTTCATATGATGAAATGATAAGTTATATTATATCCTTGTTGGACTTTAGAATGAAAAAAGCTGAGATCCAGCTGAATAAAGTAATTTTAGCCGTATGAGCATGTTGGATTTTCCTTCAACTCCAACTTACACATATGTGCGTATATGTACATACACAAAGAATGTAGATATTAAGGAAAGGTGGTTTGTTTCTTTGGTGCTCTGTGTGTGTGTTTCCTTCTCTTTAAGTCAAAGTAATTGTCTCCTCTTGTTAGAATATGAGCAGAGCTACTGATAATCCTTAGGTCTGATAATTGTGAAACTTACTTTAGAATGAATTTTAACAAAATGTACATAATGCACAAAAATTTGTACTATTAAAATCACAGGAAAGAGACTTTTTTTGCCTATTAACAAACCATACTTAAAAATAAACAATACAAAGTGTTCTGTGTTCTCAAAGGCTATCTTCAAAATTCATTCAGATGATACTTAAATGAGGAGTCCAACAAACTGCTTTCATTTCTCTAATCTAAATTATATAAAGAACAGATAAAAGCAGCACAATTTTGTTAAGTAAAAGCTATGCAGAAATATTTTCACAAAGAAAATGTTTCCTTAGTTCAAATTCCAGCCATCCCATGATCATTCCTTCGTGGTACCACCTGATAGCTATCACTGAATTTAAGTCTGCCTAGTCACATTCCATTTATCTCTCTGGTTCCTATATTCCAAAACCCGAATCAAATACTTAATGTTATGTCTTCTTGCTTTTAAACTATTTTTAACATTATCTGATTGAAAAAGCAACATTAATTAAGAAAAAGGCAGGCAACATAATCTCTTATATCGAGCTACATAAACATTCATTGGTAAACATCATTAAAAAGATTTTTTTTAATACGTTTAACCACTATGCTATGGAAGGTTTTTTTTTCTATATTGTTATTGTTGTTAAATGCAACTTATAGCGACCCTATGAAGAAAAGATTCAAACCCAGTTCCTGTCCTGCACCATACTCACACCTCCTGACACACAAGAGTCCACTGAAGCAGTCATCATGTCAATCCACCTGTTTGAGGGTCTTCCGCTCCTTTGCTGATCCTCCACCCTTCCCAATATTCTAATGACTTCCAACCTGGGCTCTACCACTACACTACTATAACTATCCTCTTTGTTTAATGTCCATAAGGTTCTCAAAAGCCTTTTATTTAGGAAGTAGATGGCCCACCCTGCTTCCTAGTCTGTCTCAACCAGAGAGTTCCACAAAAACCCATTCACTATGGGAAACTAAAAGCCTACAGCACCCGGTATTCCCAAGTGGTCTCCCATCCCAAGAGTAACCAGGGCCGACCCTGCTTAGCTTCCAAGATCAGACAAGATCGGGCACATCACCAGTTAGTTATAGGGATTTCTAGTGGCATAGCTGTATTTCTTTACATGAAGTTTGTATCACAAACTATTTTGTCTGATGACATTTGCAAGATGAGAACTGATTACTGCAGTTTTAACAGTACCATGATGAGGTATGTGTTTTGAGTTGCTTCTCTTTATTTAAACATTAAATATGTAACACTTTAGATAATATATGGAGAAAAATATAGGATGTAAATGTAAATATTTCCAAATTATGAAAATTATTATTGTGATAATTAAGAGAGGAAAACTGGAGACTATAGAAGCCAGTATTTGTATAATCTTCACAGGCTTAAAGACTGGTCTTTACTTTTACTTTTTACTATTTACCTTAAAATGAAGTAAAACTGCCGCTACCTCTCTCATTCTGGAGATCTCACCTCTTCTTTGAGCACTGGTAAATTCCTGAATCAGTTGGCATTCTAAATCATGGTACTTACCTAAAATGAAAAAGTCAGTCCTATGGTTATCATGAAACAGAAAACATCTGAATTACTCATGAAATTCTGAATTCTTTATAAATATAATGATTACAAGTCTTTTAAAAGAATTATAAAAACATCCTTAGAATACAGGGAGTACTAGCCCCTATATCGTCTAGGATAGTTCTAAAATACAAAAACTTGTAAATTGTTAAAACAGGTGAACTGCCTATAATTCAATCTATTTACTATTATTATGTAAATTAAAAGCCGACTGAAATACATTCTCTAGATGCCATTCCTAAAGGTAACAAGCAGTACATCTTAGAACTGAAGCTGTGAAATGGGCAAGGACAACGGTGTAACTCTTCATTTGCCTTCAAACAAGCCCCTACTATGAAAAACATTTGACTGAAGCACCAAATTTCATTTTAAGTAACATATGGTATTTGATTCACTGTATTTGAATCTCAAATTCTAGAATAAATATCTGATATTTACAGTAATCTATAGTGACCAATACTATTCCAAAGAAGTTCAACTATCTTTATTATTCTTATTCTTAAACCACTAGCAGAAATAAGAGCCTCCCAGATAGTAACAGTGTTTTGGTTGCCATAGAGCCCTCAAACACAATGGTCTTTCTAAAAACCTAAAATGATGTAGCCTAAAATATAATTTAACAATTTTCAAAAACCAAGCTAGTTATATAAGGAGTTCAAGGGGCACTGAAATGCTCATATAATTTGAGCTTTGCAAAGAACCTCCTATATGTATGGATTAAAAAAATATAAAAAATAAATCATTAACTTAAAAATTTAAATACAAAGCTATTTTTAAAATTTTAATTTATTATTAATTTCAGGAAAAATTTACAGACTTTGGATTTCCATTTATTCATTGTTACACTTGAGACAGTTTTGATGCATAGCAACCCTCTACAGGTTTCTCAAGCTGTAAATCGTAATGGGACAAGGCTGCCTATCTTTCCCCTGAGAAGCTGACGGCAGATTCAAAGTACTGAAGACTTGCGGTTGTTGGATTAGCAGCTCAACTCGCTATGGAATACGTCACTAGAACTCCCATCATTTTTAAAGAAGTAGGGAGATAACATACATACATACATACATACATACATACATACATACATACATACATACATACATACATATATACGTTGCTGCTGGTAGGTGCCTTTGAGTTGAGAAACCTATGAACATCAGACCTGAATCCTGTCCTACCCAGTGCCATCTTCATCATCTCTGACTCACTGGAGCCCACTCCTGTAGTCCCTGTGTCATGCTCTGTGGGGGCCTTCTTTCTTCTGCTGACCCTCCACCTTTCCAAGCATAATGTTGCTTTCCAAGGAATAGCCTCTGCCAGCAAAAAGCTCAAAGTATGAGAGATGAAGATTCACCAACTTTGCCTCCAAGGAACACTCTGGCTGAATTTTTTTCTTACATATCTGTTTGTGTATCTTATAAGACTATTTAATTGTCTTCCGGAAACTTTTCATACACACACATACATAACACTGTTAGGTGCTGTGGTACTGAGCACAACTCACGGTAATCCTGTGAACCCTTGCCCTATCCTGGAACTTCTTCAACAAGCTACCATGCTCAAGCTCACCACTGCAGTCACTATGTCAATCCATCTCACTGGGGTCTTTCTTTCACCAACTCTGCTTTGTCCAGCAAGATAACTTTTCCCAAAAGAATGAAGTACAAGGCATAGAACTCTGGATCTCAAAACCTACTGCACAGCTGTAATAATCAAGAAAGCATGATACTAGTGCAATGACAAGCAGACACCAATGGAACAGACTCAAGAACCCCAAAATTAACTCATCTATCTATGGTTACTTGATGTACGACAAGGGAACAAAATCTATCAAATGAGAAAACAACCTCTTCAACAAATGGTGCTGGCAAAACTCGACTGCTACCTGCAGAAAGCTGAAGCAAGATCCACATCTCTTATCATATACAAAAATCAACTCACGGTGGACCAGAGACCTAAGCATAAAGCCCAAAACTACAAACATCCTAAGAGACAAATTGGGACCACACTTAGACAGCCTCATCCTTGATATAAAGAGATAGTCAAATACAGTCAGAAATATACAACCAGGAGAGGATAAAACTGATGAATGAGACCTTCTAAAAACTAAATCCCCATGCATATCAATACTTTTTTTCCAATAGGGGGAAAAGAGAATCTACTAACTTGGAAAAAGTATTTTTCAATACCATCTCACACAAGGGTCTCATAACAGAAGTTTACAGACCACTACAGGGCCTCCAGAAGAAAAAAGACTGATAACCCAATTACAAAATGGGCAAAAGACATGGAAAGGTTTTTCACAGAGGAAGACATTTGGTTGGTCAACAGACACATGAAGAAACACCCAAAATCAATGGGAGTAAGAGATGTAAATCAAAACCACAATGAGATACCATCTCACTCTGGTAGGAGTGGCAAAGTTTAATAGGTTAGGCAAGTAATAAATGTTGGAGAAGATGTGGAGAGATAGGAACTCTCACACACTGCTGGTGAGATTGTAAAATAGTACAACCACTCTGGAAGGGAGTTTGGAATTTCCTTAAAAAGCTGAACATAGGAATTCCATATGATCCAGCTATTCCACTACTAGAAATATTACCAAGGAAATTAGAACTGAGACACAAACAGAGATGTGTATACCAATGTTTATAGCCATGTTGTTCACAATTACAACAATGTGGAAACAGCCTAAGCAATCAAATAGAGAGAGACATTGTGATATATTCACATGATGGAATACTACAGAGTATTAATTATAATTAATTTCAAAAATTATTATATAACTTGGGAGAGAGTGGAGGGCATTATGCCAAGTGAACTAACTCGGTCTCATAAGGATAAATAATATATAAGATAATTATTGTAAAAACAGAAGGATATTTAATAAGACGTATATGGGGATCCAAGGGTGAAAGGGATGGGAAAAGAAGGGTGAGGGTGAGTTGCGGGGAAATCATAGGATTATACAATTTGGTGGGTGGGAGGGTTGGTAAAGGAAATAGAAAAGATCAGACAGGGATCTAGAAAGACAAGGTAATAATGCACATGGTTTAATGGTGATTGATTTTATTAAACATAATGAATGAGAATGATTGTATGAAACTCAATGCATATGAAGATGGTGGATAGTGTGAAACACAATATAGATGAACTTTGTACACAAACCACTGTAAAATTTTAAAATAAACCAAACAACTCACTCAACATAAAACAAAAAAAGAACTAACTTGACAGCACCTAAAAACTGCCACTCAGCTTTTAAAATGCAGTATCACTAATATTGTTCTGATCCCTACGCCCAATCTGGCCCCTCTTATTTTTCACCTTCAGAAATAATAAAAAATGTATACTGAAAAAAAGAAAATCTTTTTCCAAAGAGTGGCCTCTTCTGATTACATGCCCAAAACAGGTTAGATGACATTTCATCATTCTTGCCTCTAAGGAGCGCCTTGGCTGCATTTCCTCCAAGACAAATGTATTTGTTCTTTTGACAGTCCTTGGTATAGCCAATACTCTTTACCAACATCACAATAAAAGGTAGTGACTCTTCTCCAGTCTTCTTTATTCACTGTCCAAGTTTCAGATGGATTGAAAGAAAATGAAAATACCATACTCATTGTTAAGTGCTGCCACATAAGCTCCAATTCAGTGACCCTTTGTATAACATAATGAAACCTGCCCAATACTATATCATATTCTTAATCTGTTTTACATATTGTGTGTGTGTGTGGTTTCAGAGAAAGGAAAAAATTCAGAGAATGACATTATTCACATTATCTCCTTTTTTTAGTTGGCTTCTTTTTTCACACAAGTAATTTTATATATGTAAAAAGTTTAAATAAATAAAACTTACTTGCAATTTTGGATTTTACTTCTGAAAATCTGAAATATAAAGAGTCAATGATTAGGTTCATTAGTTCTGAGAAATATACAACTGATATATAACAATAAGAGAAAAACCAGTTGTCAGATAAATAGGAATGCTCCATAGTATGCTTGCAATTTTCTTATAAAAGTAGAACCAACATGGGGCAAGACTGAGAAAAACTAGATAAATTATGTATACTGCATTGAAACAGATGATGGAGAGAATAGTTTAAAAGCGATATAAGATAGGGTATTATGATTATCACAGGAATCCAGAATTAAGGTTGCAGAGTGGAGTATATTCAGGGCGGTGGTGGTGGGTGGGTGCGAGGGGATTGTATACCAATGAAAGAATTTTTCTTTTACTTTATAAAGAGAGGAGCAAACTGAGGGGGAGGGGTGGGCAGGGAAAAAATGCAACAATGAATGAATGGAAATTTTAAAAAAAATAAATAAATAAAACCAACAAACAACAATAATCACACAAAATGAGACCGCTCATCTTTCACTTGTTGCTGAGCAACTTGTAGTTTAGAACCATTGAACTTTGGGTTGATAGTGCAACTCCTTACTACTAAGCCACTCAAGCTCCCTGAAGAAACTGGTAGAAATCTATACTTTCTTCATCTTGGATTTTAATGGTTGGTGTGCAAATGCAAATTAAAATTTTTTTAACAAGTCATCCTTGTGCACGTATGGAAAAAACCCTAAGAATACTGTACTTAAAAACTGTCAAAGGTGGTATTTGTGTGTGATGAAAATTATGCCATCTGAAAAAAAAATCATAAAACCAACAATATTTTAAAAAATACATAGAAAGGTGGGGTTATTTTTAGGTTGGCTTCCCTCTCCCATTTCCAAAAAAAGGGCAAAACAGAGAAGTGAGATTGACAGAACGTATGCCAGGTGATAAAATGAAATATGGGCAATTTAAAGGGATAGGTGAAATAAAATAAAATGAAATTTAATAACCATTTCCTTTGCTAAGAAAAGTGATATAATTTGAGGAAAAGAGATATAATTTAAGGAATTCTCCATAAAGCACCCAATCATCTAGTCCATCTCAAAACTGACTCACTATCCTGATTCATATTCACTGGCATTTTAAATGCACTTGATGGTTGGTTTTCTCCCTCCCCTGAAATATTGAAAAATGAAGTTCTGTTATTACTATTTAAAAGAAAAACAATTATGAATAAGTACATGTTAGATGAATTGCTTTAAAACTGGGGGGGGGGAATGGAGGCATAAAAAAGAATGCAATGAATGTTAACAGAGGAACTAATTTTTAGAAATAAAAATCCAAAATGTAAGTGTACTACAAACTAGCAATCTTTCTAGGGAGTTCTGGTGGCTCAGTGGTAAGGCATTGCATTGAAAACCCAAAGGCACACAGTTCAAATCCATCAGGTGCTCTGTGGGAGAAAGACAGGCAATCTCTACTTATGCAATTAACAGCCTCTGAAAATCTGATGGAAAGTTGGCCATGAGTTGGTTCTGACTTGAAAGCACATAATAAACCAGCAACATCAACAGATCTTTTTCAAATCTCAAGTACCAAGACATTTACACTGCATGGAAAACTGATGTAAAATCCGATGCAGTCAGTTTGGAGGGAGAGAAGAACAGGTGACAATAGAAATGCAAAAGATAGATGGAGGAAATGAAAACTTCGAGAGTCACTAAAAAAGAGATGTGTTAGAGTAATAGTGGGCAAAGAGTGAATACAAAACCGTATTTATCAGCGTGAGGGAAAAAATCTGATTAGTATGTGTTCAACTATAAAGCATGGTAGACGTTTAAAAAACTGTAAGAGAAGTACATAATTGAGATTGGAAAGAGTTAAGTATTTGTGCAGTTGTTTAAGAGAGAAAGAATGAAATGTAGAAAAAAGGTACAAGCCAGATCTGACAGTTCTGAAGCACCTACTGTGAATCAGGACATATTTTCTCTCTGTCAATAAATGGTAAAATTCTTAATAGAAATGAGGTTACTTTAAAAATTATTTCCATATTAATTCTGGGCAAGTATGATTAGTAACAATAGCTAAATATTGACAAATGATCATTATTGCTTAACCTTTATGCTACGAACAGCTGGGAGTAAAATGAAGATATACAATTTATGCTATTAAATCATTCTCAATGTTCATAATTAAGATAATGATTATGTTTTAAATATAGCCAATTGTTGCCATTTAGACTCAGAATGACCCTTCAGGACAAAACAGAGATGGCTCATTGGGTTTCCATAGCTGTCATCTTCACAGACACGGAAACTGTCACATCTTTCTCCCACACTGTAGGTGGCAGATTCAAGTTACTAGCTATTCAGTTAGGAGTGAATACGTAACTCCTGTACTACCAGGGATCATTTTAAGTATACTATTTGACTGGAACAGCACATCAGCAGAGAACTGTCAGAAGTCCAGGCTGTGTTTAGAAGAGGTCTTGGTACTAGGGATATTGTAGCTAATGTTAGATGGATCTTGGCTGAAAACATGGAATACCAGGGGAATGTCTATCTTTGTTTCAATGATTATGCAAAAAGGCGTTTGACTGTGTGGACCATAACAAACTGTGGCTGACTCTGAGAAGAATGGGAATCCCAGAACACTTGATCATGCTAATGAGAAACCTATACTTGGACCAAGAGGCAGCTGTCAGAACAGAGCAAGTAAACACTGCATGGTTCAAAATTGTGAAGGGCATATGCCAGGGATGTGTCCTGTCTCCATACCATTTCAACCTGTATGCAGAAAAGATTATCCGGGAGGCTGTGCTCTATGAGAAGTGTGGCGTCAGGATTGGTGGAAGATCTATCAACAATCTGCGTTATGCTGATGACACAACTCTGCTTGCTGAAACTGAGGAGGACCTGAAGCGCTTGCTGCAGAGGGTCAAGGACTACAGCCTTCAATATCGATTGAGGCTCAATGTCAAGAAGACAAAGATTCTCACCACTGGACCAATTGGCAGCATCAGGATGGATGGTGAAGAGATTGAGATTGTTCACAGCTTTAGTTTGCTTGGCTCCACAATCAACACTCTTAGCACCAGTAGCCAGGAAATTAAAAGAGGTATTGAGATGGGACAGTCTGCTGTTAGGGACCTTTCCAAAGTTCTGAAGAGCAATGGTGTCTCTCTGGAGACTAAGGTGCATCTGATACAGGTCATGGTCTTTGCAATCACTTGTTATGCATCAGAGAGTTGGACAATGACTAAGGAGGATAGAAGGAGAACTGATGCCTTCGAGCTGTGGTGCTGGAGAAGAGTACTGAGGGTACCATGGACTGCTAGGAAAACAAACAGATTCATCCAGGAGAGAGTTAAAGCAGGTGGCTCCTTGGAGGCAAGGATTCTGAGGCTTCATCTAACATACTTTGGACATGTTGGGGACTGGTCCTTGGGACATCATGCTTGGGGAGGATGGAGGGACAGCACAGGAGGGGAAGGCCCTCTATGAGGTGGATAGATTCAGTGACTGGGGTCATTGGGATGGATGTACCAGAGACAATGTGATTGGCACAGGACAGAGAAGAGTTTAGGGCTGCTGTATATATGGTTGCAATGAGTTGCAAGCAACTCGACGGCACATAACAACATTTCCTATCTGTACCTACATATTGCCAGGTATCATCAAAACAGTAACAATTATGTCCAAAAGAAAAACTTTTTCAACTATTTACATGGGTGAACTATTATTACCAAATTCTATTTCAAGACTAACAATCTATCATCTAGAGGAAATAATGAAAAAAAAATCCTTCTTAGTGAAGAGTTTCTTTTAGCAAGAAAGTGTTAATACCTAATTTAGTAATGGCCCTGGGACATTGCATCTAAAACAGAGATTCTTAATCTGAAGTCCCTAGGAAAGGATTCAAAGATAAGCCATAGATCTAAAATTCCACGGTATACAGAAACATTTTGGAAGTAGCTTTCACTAGTGCCCATGACCTCAAACAGCTTAAGAACCACTATCTAAAGTTAGGTAAAAGAAGTAGAATGATCATATGCCTAAACTCTCAATGTCCCCTACCATCTTGGTTCTCTAAGTTGAAAGAATGAAAACACAATATTCTCTTTCATCTAATCATTTTCTTTCCCTTGTAGTTGAGGCTGTTTATGTGGATCCAAAAACCTCATGAGATCTAGTTCCTTTGTTTGAAGGTTTAGGGTCATGATTTCATGGGTTATCCCAAATAATTGGCCTAGAAACATGTTTTAACAGTGCTTCTGCTCTACCTCCTGGTTTGAAGTGCAGTTCCTGTTGTCTTAAAAACAACTATCAAAGGCATAACAATTGGTCTCCAGTCACTTGGAACTAAACGGGAGAGGGCAGTTAGAAATGGGAAGAGAAAATGAAATGTGTGAACAACAGACTCTATGAACAACTGCCTTTGTCATGGAACCAGAAGAACTAGTCACATTTTTTTAAATTTTATTATTTGTGTGTGTGTGTGCACTGTAAAATCAGATCTGACTGGTACAGGAGACTGTCTCTCCTTCTCCAGCAGAGCATCTGGTGGATTCTAACCGCACACCTCTTGGATTGCAGTGCAGCTTCTTGCCACTAGACCACCAGAGTTCCCTAAGAACTAGTTACATTTAATGAATATTTTGTTCAAATCTTCCACAGAAGACTCTTGATCAAAGCAGGGAAATGCAGAATTGAATTTCAAATGCTCATAAACCCCTAAAATGACAGTCCTGAGACAATCATTAAATCTTAAACCAATAATATCCCCTGAAATCTTCTTAAAATAAAACAACAGGTCAGCTTTCTCAGTTAAAATGGTCTACCTTGAGTATTGGTGCTCTCTTAAGATCTACATGGGATCAAACTGATAAGAATTCAAAAGACAAGACAAAATTTTAGAGGGTCATAATTTACCTTAATTGGCAGGAACAACATTAAAAAGGAGGATGAGATTAGTTGTACAAGTTCAATGTAATCAATGTAGAAATGAAAGCACATGTAGAAACATATTTTACTGTGTGCACATGCCACAACAAAATACCTAGGGGAAAAACTTTTTCTCTGAAGAAAAACATTTTACTAATGAACAAAAATAATCATAAAGAAAAAAATTTCTTTTGGCTGAGCAAATAATTTTTTTTAATCTTATACTGATTTATTTATGAAGTCTGAATACATTGTTTTTCACACAAGATCTTTCTCATTTTTTTTGACCCACACACACATCAAATTGTGCAAACCTAGATAAACACCCCCTTCCCACCCATCAAAATTTTTATTCTAGAAATGAGATCATACATTCAAATGAACTCTTGAGAAATAAACTTGCCTGTCAAAAGGTAGCTCCTGGGCAATTAGGTGCAACTTCTGAATGATGTCTGCTGCCTCCTTTATCTATCAAAAAAATAAAATAATTAAAATAAATATCCTATGCATGCCAAAATTAATTATTACACACATAACTGAAAATAGCAATATACCCCTTTGTAACCCCAGAATCCCTACTTTTGGTCAATTTTATTTTAAAAATGCACAACGCATCTAACCTTGTTTACAACAGGTATGCATCTGGGGTTTGATCAATCATGAGTCAACAAAGCATTTCTCCTTCTGCTTCTGAGAATTCATTATTTTACAATGCCATTATACCCTCCCAAGTGAAACCTGTAGTTCAAGTTTACTGTGAAGAAATTAAACTACTTCTTGCTGGAAATAAAAGTGTAAGTCTATTCTAAGTTTTATGAACCTACAAAGAATAAATATGATTCGCGGAAAATTATCTGGCTTATACAGCTACATATATCCCATTTTAAGCTAAGTGAATAAGACAAAACCAAAAAGAATCCTACCTATAAAATGTACTATAAATTTGTTTGTTTTAAAAACAAAGATAAAGTTTACTATAAAATCTCTTTTATATTAAATTAAATACAATTAAGTGTGTACTTACTTAAGGTATGGTACTAAAGGCAATAGTTCTAAAATTCTGAAAATGCTGCTATTTAATTGTTTCTACCCATAATATAGTGTTGGAGAGTTACATATTTACATTTCTTAATCACAGAGTTTTCATTCTGGCACAGTTTAAAACTATTTCTAGCTCAATAACTGATTTTATGATTATTCATTTTTTTCCACACTGAAAAAATAAAAACAATGATCTGGTGGCCTAGTGGCTTGGCAGTTCAAATTCACCAGTTACTCCATTGGGAGAAAGATGAGAAATCTCCTCTTGTGCACTTTACACCCTCTAAAAATCTGCTGGTAGGTCAGGTATGAGTTGAGTTTGAAAAACATTAATATAGCTTTTCCTATCTAAATACTCCCGTGAAACTTGTTCAACAATTGTGATTAGGAAGAGCAGAGACTGTAAATCACTTACAGCTTCAAGTGACAGTGAATATTAGCATAGCTACTTCTGTTACCTCTTCTCTCCTAGTCATCATATTACTGTCATTTTCCGTTATCAACAGCTGGTCTATCCTGCTGCACATGGACTGTAACGAAGGCATCACTATTTCCCATGTCATTTAGTTGTATTAGCTATGTACATGGTTTTCTCCTCACTTCTTTCAAAAAGAATCTGCTTAGCACACAGCCAGCTTTGTGTCCATCAACAGTCTGTTATTTTAATAAGAAATCAAAGTCCTTCAGTGTGCTATTTACCAACGGTTTAATACAGTAAGAAATACAACAGTAACATTTTTATTCAATTTCCTACAGTTAATTACTTTGTAAAGCTATTTAAAGCAGAAGTGATCCTTAATATGTTGTCAACTAGACTGAGAAAAACTGGATGAAATGTGTTTATGGCATTGAAGTCTATGGGGGAGAGAATAGTCTAAAAGTATTATATTTTAGGGCATTATGTTTATCGTAGGAGTACGCAATGAGGGTTGCAGAGTGGATTATATTTGGGGTTGGGGGTGGGGTTGGGGGAGGTGCGGGGGGGATTGTGTACCAATGAGGGAGTTTTTCTTTTGCTTTTCAAGGAGAGGAGCAAACGGGGGGGGAGGGGAGAAGGGTGCAACAATGAATGAATGGAATTAAAAAATCTCTGTAGATGTTCATTGAAATGAAAAATAAACTAAATTTAAAAAAAAAAAATACTGTAAACCGTCCCAGTCAGAAATCAGTTCCAACTCTGGGAGAAACCATGTGTTCAGAGTGGTTCCAATGCTCTGATTTTTCCAGAAACAGCTCAGCAGAACTGTCTTCTTAGGTGCTCTGGGTGGGTTTGAATCACCAACCTTCTGAAGGCTAGTTGTCACCCTTGACCATTTGTGCCACTTGTTTGCGTACATTTGTTAGTAAGTATTAGGATGACAGGACAGATGATACATTCTAGTCCCAGCATCAACCACGCACCTTCCCAATAGCATGGGTGATTTTCCTCTTCTTTCTACTAGGAATGCAGCTGGCAAGGAGTTCAGAAATTGATATCACTAGAAGTTTACCTGATAACTGACAATCTAGTATCCTCTATGAACTGTTAAATAGGGTTAACTGTGATATTACCAGGTAAAAAGAATGATTAATAATTAGCAAATAAATAGCAAATCACTGTAATACTGCTGATTCAGACTCCCGGCAAGCTTGATCAACTTTCAAGGCTACAATTTTTTTAAAAACAATTTTATTCTTTTTTTTGTGTGTGTACTGTCAAATTAGATCTGACTGGTACAGGAGGAGACTGCCACTCCTTCTCCTGTGCAATAACTGGTAGATTTGAACTACTAAACATCAAGCTAGCAATGCAACATATAATTCACTACACCAACACCACCAAGGCTTCATAATTAACAAATAGTAGTCCAAAATTTATGGAAGACATGAGTAAAAAACAAAGTAATAGGGAGAGGAGGATAAAATAAAACAAAACAAACAATACAGAAGGTAAAAACAAAACTTATAGGGAAGAGAGTGAAGCCAAGGAGAGAAAAATAATAGGAATTAGATGAAATACCATACTGGTCTACATGATTCCTCAAAACTTATAGCTAAATAATGAAGTGAATAAACTTCACTGAAAGAGGTATTTTTTTCTCTTAATTAAAATTTAAAAAATTAAGATACAGTAGGAACACCAAGAACTACACTGAACTATACTAAACTGAGGATTACTAAAAGGTTTAACGAAAAAGGAAAAGAACATAACTGCTTGATGAAAAACATTATAGATCAGTTAAATAATTTATAATCAGTCAATATAAAATTTAAAAAATAATTTTTCTCTAGATTCTAAATAACTGTCTTGAGCTGAGTGAAATCAGGTAACTCATACTGGGTAAAATATCTGCATTTCTGGTATACTAAAGCAATAATACACTGTCTATTCCAAAAGATGCAAAGTTTAAGTTATATATAGTAATTATACATACAAAACATATTTTATAATAAAGACATGATAAATTTGTAAATTTGTATTTAGGAAATTGATAAAAGAAAACTGAATCCTTCTGTAAGTGATCAAAAAAAGAGTTCAGTGTTCACACTTGTATATGTTGTTGTTGCTGTTGTTAATTGCCTTCGAGTTGAGCATGACTCATAGCGACCCTTGAACAAAAGGCTTGAAGCCCCTCTACAAACTATCAACATTAATCAAAGTTCATAGTTTCAGGAGGCAAGTTGTTTAGCAAGTAGATGACACTCCTACTTCCAAACCTGTCACAGAACGTTATTGGCTGAGTCGCCTGCAATGCATAGTGACCCTATGGATAGTAGCTCTGAACCCTTTCCTGTCCTGAGCCAGTCTCACTAATTCTGACACACCAAACCCCATATGTTAAAAATTCACACAAATGTGCAAAGCTAAATGCTCCCAATGTTTGGCAAGCTTAATTCAACTACAATATCCTTCTTGATATTAATCTTACCAGTTTTACTTCATACCACAAATTTCTCACACTCATCCTTTAAAATACTATTTTCTGTTCAAAAATTATAAATGTAAACATATTTTAATATCTAAAAATATTAAATTCTGTATCTCTGTATGTCTGAGTCAGAAAAGATGTGCTGCTTAATATTCCACTATCTCCTACTATATAGAGTAAACCTGGAATAATTCAGGGAGACTATACATTATTGTAATACATTATTGGACCATGTTATTATGTCAATTTATTTACTATATATAAGAATACCCTTTTTTTTTCATGCATTTAAATTTCTTTTTTCCCTGAGGGGAAGAAAGTGAGCTAAATTACCTTTTAAGATTGTAGCGCAGCGAATACCATGTACCCTTAGACCAGGATTAAGTGACTAGGGCTATGAAAAGGATTAACATAAACAATTAATTCATATTTTCAATTTTCCTTGGTCCAAACTATGCTTTAACTGTTTGCAAGATCTTTATTTCTTTTCTTTTTAAAGGAGCTCTGAATTTTTATAAGACAGACATTTTAGCTTATTAGTGGCTTAGGTCAGACTATCCCCACCCCTCTCCACCAAGCCTCAGTGGAATGTAATTATTCAAAATGAAAATTTTAAAAAAAAAATCCCATCATTGTTTGTTGATTATTAAAAAAGAAATACTTATAGAAATATTTCTTTGTAAACTGCATATAATTTCATAACCAAGAAATTCTAGTCAACCCAATTAAAATGGAACATCAGCACTTTATTAGAAATTTACAGACAAGTATGTTCATTAACATTTCAGAAAAAGAAAATATTTTCATGAGTCAGTTACTCAGTGATTTGAAGTCTGACTCTGGAAAGTAATAACTAGAGCTCATAATTAGGATATTGTCATTAATACTGTAATTTGCTTTGATCTTTCTGACAATGTTTGTGCTTACCTTTTCAGAATTTGTAAAAACATCAGATTTCAGTTCTCCATCAAGAAACTCATTAAAGTATTTCATTAGCTTCTGGGCCTCCACTGCCCGTTGTCTGGGTGTGTTTACCCCCTCCAACTGATCTCCAAGGTGACAGACCTTGGTTGCTACATAGCTGATATGCTCATCTAGTTCTTGGAAATGTTGGAAGGCAACCTAGGAAAAATGTGCATAGGCATAAAAAACAATGAGAGAAGCAATTTTTAAGTTGCTGCAAAAACTAAGCAACCAATAAACTAAATGCTAACACCACAGAAGTTAATAGGATAAGCTATACAGAAATAATTAATGATCTTTAGCACACCATCTGACAATTGTTTAACCAAGCTACAAACTTTTACATCTTTGATTAGGGAAATAATTTTATTACAAACACTTTCAATAAATAAAATAGTTGAGCTAATAAATATTATTTCCAGTTTAACACATTGCCAAGCACTTTTAAAATGATGACCGTGCTTAGAAACACATTTTGCCATCATTTGCGGCAACGTGTTAACAGAATACCAGGAACCACTTAGCCTTTAGGTAATAATTTAAGAGTCAAAGGGACAATATACCTGTTAATAGACAAAAAAGAGTAAGAAATATATTTAAAGTAAAAAACAAACACTGCTTAAAAATAATGTATTTAACAAAACTATCTTAAGAGAAATCCTGATAGTATATATTAAATAAAACTTCACACCCCTAGTTTGGAATGGTGGAGGGTCAGCAAGAGAGAGTTAAACCTTCAACAAGATAAATACACAATGACTACAACAATGGCTCGAGTATATTAGAAATTATAAGCATGATACAGGATAGGACAAGGTTCAGATCCATTGTTCACAGAGTCGCCATGAGCTTTAGTTGACTTCATAGCACTTAAGAATTTGAAAACCAGAAAACATTGCAGCAATTATTCTAAGGCACAGGTAAATTTATTTTTAGAATGTCCTTTCCTTTCTCCTAGGGTACACTGATTGTCCTATATTAGATTAAAATTATGTGTAACAAATTGCCTAGAACTGCTAATAACAAAATCACTGCTAACTCAGTATGGTACTTCTGCTCTAAGGAAAATGTGAAGGGTGTAGCTATCATTTATTGGGTGCTTTCTTTGTACTAAACACTGTTCAAAGCATACTACACGTATGAATTTATTCAACCCTCACAACTATGTAACATGAAAAAGGTATGACAGATGGGCCAGAAAGGCAAAGAGAAATTAAATTGTTTCAGATTACATAGCTAATAAGGGGCAGAACTCCAGTTCAAACTAAAGAATACAGGCTCCAGAGACTGTTAACACTATTTGTATAAAGTGGAAAGTGCATTAGAAATATTTGGAAACCATCACTCACTCTAATCTTCTTAAAACACATTTTTATTTAAATATGACTCCATTATGAAATATTTTCTCACAGCCACATATGCATAAATAAAGAAACCCAGTTAATAAATTTTTAAGAGACATCCGCTTACCAACTCCTTCAACAACTGGCCCCAGGGAGGCAGCAGAGCTAAATACTATTTGTCAACCTACCTGCACTTAGACAAGGCAATCAAGTTTCATCCTAAGCAGCAACGTGTTTCAGGAGTTCCATATTAAACTTGACCAACTTAACCCCCAGGTGTCCCTGCTGTTGTTAACTGCCATCAACTGGTTCTGCTTCACAGTGATCCTATTCACAACAAAATGAAAACACCCCTGGTCCTGTACCACATTTAAAATTGTTGCTATGTTTGAGCTCACTGTGGCAGTCATTGTGTCAATGCAACTTGTTGAGAGTTTTTCTCCTTTTTTGTTCCCTCTCTACTTTACCAGAGGAGCTCTAGTGACACAGTACATTACACATTGATACCAAAAGATTAGAGGTCTGAATCCACCAGTGGCTCCAAGAGAAAAAGATATGCAGTCTCTTTCCTTAAAGACTCACAGCCTAGGAAACCCAAGGTAGGGTCACCAAAAGTTGGGACTAATTCAGCAGCACTAAATTCTACTTTACCAAGTAGGAGTAGTCTTTGTCCAATAACTGGTCCCTCCTGATACAAATGTCCAATGTAAATGAGATGAAATGTCATCACCCTGAAGCTTATGGAATCCTTAGGTAGTGTAAACAAGTAATGCTCCTGATTGGAGAAGTGTGGCATCAGAATTGGTGGAAGATCTATTAACAATCTGCATTATGCAGATGACACAACCCTGATTGCTGAAACAAGGGAGGACCTCATGCACTTGCTGCAGAGGGTCAAGGACTGTAGCCTTCAATATGGACTGAGGCCCAACGTCAAGAAGACAAAGATTCTCACCACTGGACCAACTGGCAGCATCACAATGGATGGCGAAGAGACTGAGATTGTTCACAGCTTCAGTTTGCTTGGCTCCACAGTCAACACTCTTGCTACCAGCAGCCAGGTAGTCAAAAAACGTATTACCATGGGAAAGTCTGCTGTTAGGGACCTCTCTAAAGTACTTAAGAGCAATGGTGTGTCTCTGGAGACTAAGGTGCATCTGATTCAGGCCATGGTCTTTGCAATCACTTGTTATGCATCAGAGAGTTGGACAATGACTAGGGAGGATAAAAGGAGAATTGATGCCTTTGAGCTGTGGTGCTGGAGAAGAGTACTGAATGTACCCTGGACTGCCAAGAAAACAAACAGATTTATCCTGGAGAGGGTTAAAACAGGCTACTCCTTGGAGGCAAGGATTCTGGGGCTTCGTCTGCCATACTTTGGACATGTTGTAAGGAGGGACAGGTCCTTGGAGAGGGACATCATGCTTGGGAGGGTGGAAGGACAGCGCAGGAGGGGAAGACCCTCTATGAGGTGGATTGATTCAGTGTCTGGGATAATTGGGATGGGTGTGTCAGAGGCAGTGCGATTGGCACAGGATAGAGAAGGGTTTAGGGCTGTTGTACATAGGGTCGCTATGAGTCGCAAACGACTCAATGGCACATAACAACACCACAACAATTTCAGCCCACTCACAGGTATATAAAAAGTAAGAACTGGCGATCAACTTCTGAAAAATTAGCCAGTGACACACATAGGGTTCACACTGGTTCTCAATTCCCTGGACATTCTAGGGCTTGGTTTTACTCCAAAATTATTAAAGGGGAAGGGGAGAATATAAAACAAACAAAAAACACCCAACTTAATGGCTTTTGTGAAACTTCTGTGACCAGGTTTTCTATGGAGAAAAAATTTATCCAGTCAACAATCAGTCTAATAATAGTTAAAAGCAACTATTTTGCTTTATGATTAAAAGAGAATTAATGCATACGTAAGGATACAAGTTAACAAAAATCTTCTAAAAATGTGTCAACTAAAGTGTTATTCTTTAAAGTTTGGTTTGTATGAGAACCCTGAGAAGAAAGTACTTTTATTTGATTTTGATGCCAAACCAATATTCAGTAGCAAGCCAGTGCCAAGAGTGTTTGTTAACAGATAACGATGAACAATTAATTGCCTTAACATTATATGCCATGAAAGGGGGTACGAAAACTCAGTGGTTACTATAATTAGACTGGACTTTTTAAAAAAGTTACATATAGAAGGAAAGTCTAAACAAATCAGTAGGAAGCTCTGGGGGCCTAGTAGTAGGGAGCTGCGTTTCCAACCCAAAGGCACACAGTTTAAATCCATTAGCTGCTTTGTGGGAGAAAGACACCTCTGAAAGCCTGCCAAAGGGTCAGAGTTGGTTCCGACTCAACAGAACCTAAGAACATACAAACCAGTAGTTAAGTATTCAGCTACTAGGCAAAAAGTAGGTGTGTAGAAGCCATGAGCCACCCCAGGAAAGAAAGAAAGAAGTCACTGACTCTATAAAGATTTACAGCCTTGGAAACACCATAGAGCAGTTGCACTCTGTCTTAAAGAATCACCCTGAGTTAGAAATTGGGGGCGGGGGTTGGGAGGAAAGAGGAGTATGCAAATGAAGGAACCCTAGTATTTCAGTGGTTTAGCATTTGGATGCTAGCCAAAAGGCTGGCCATTCCAACCCACCAGCCACTTGGTTGCAGTTGACTTCTGTAAAAATTACAGCACTGGAAATTCAAAGGACAGCTCTACTTTCTACTCACAGAGTCCCTGTGAGTCAGAAATGACTCCAGAAAAACCGGCTTGGTTTATTTGTTTGAATACAAGCTATGGAGTCTTTGAATGGAACAAACAATTAAGCATTCAACTACTGGCCAAAAGACTGGCAGTTAAAATCCACTCAGAGCCTCTGTGAAAGACAGGCAATCAGCTTTCAAAAGACCACGGGCCTGAAAATTGTGTGGTGCAGTTCTACTCTGCACACAAGGTGAAGGGTTAGGAAAAGTCTTAGTTAGAAACAACATGACAATTCACAACAAGCAAATTACTGCACTTACTGTAATATATTTTAACTAAAAGATTAATTTGAGGATACTTATGTTTTAAACAATTTTACAAAATAATTAGTTGTGGAAATTCAATAAAAGCAAATGTTATTTATGTTAGGTCTGAAGATGGGGCCAAGGGGGAGAATAAAGAATTGAAAGAATACACACGTTGATAAGAAGAGTGAATGGCCTTGCCCACCTGGCTGAACTGATAAACCATAAATCACAATGGAATGTCCTTCCCTTTCCTCTCTAAAGACCTTGTTATAAAAACCCTACCCAATATGTTCAGAGTGCAACTTCCTCCTCTGCAACTTCAGAACAAGGAACCTCGCCCCAGAGCTCCCCTAATAAAGCTGCTTTTAAGCATTCTTTATTGTTCTCTGTTCTCAAGTTCATAATCTAACAATTTACCTTTTGGGTTGCCAAGTAAAGTTTGCAAACAGTGTATAATGAGGACTTCCATTTCTTACTACTAACCGCAGTAAGAACTATTTATTGTCTACCTAAATGTTCACCTGATTGCTTTTCTGGAGCTCCTGGACCTTCTTGGCAAATTCCTTGGCTTCTTTCTGACATTGTTGTTCTAGTTTCTCTACTTTTCTTTGGATCCTTTCATCCATTATTTGGAGTTCTTGAATATGATTTACAAATTCTTCTAATAATCTAGTAGAGGGGTGGAAAAGCATGAATCAATTAATCTAGAATTAGCCATTTGGAATCAACCAGTTCAATTAAAAATAAAGACTTAGTAAGAACTCCTTGAGGGAACTCTAGTGGAGAAATGCTGCCAACCAAAAGGCTGGATGTTCAAATCCATAAGCTGTTCAGAGGGAGAATGATGGGCAGTCTCCTCTTCTGCAACTTATAGAACCCTGAAAATCTGCTGACGTCAGCTATGAGCTGGTTCTGACTCAACAAGAATGAGAGAAAGAGAGTTCCTGAATTTACAGATGATCATGTTCATTTTCTCCACAGCATTTTGTTATGATAATTTCTTTAATCAATAAGATATTCTTGCTACTTCATGGCTTCAGAAATTTGTCCAGAACATACAGTTTTTTATAAAATGATTTTTAAAATTAACTAGTTTTACCTGTTTGGGTTCTTAGTATCTTATCTCTATGGTGAATAAAAATCTTACCTAGAATCCTCATTAAGCCCCAAAATATAAATCTATTTTACAGTCTATATGACAATCAAAAATGTAAATAAAAGTAACCATTTATTTTAAAATAATATTGTGCATTCTAGGATATACGGGTTCTCTTCACCTGATTTATAAATATTTAAAATAACATTCAGTATGTTTCCATTTTACAGCTTACGAGCCACTCTAATTCAAAAATAACTGGTGAAAAAAATTAAATTCCTATAGTCAGTAAAATTCCTTCCTCACAGTTAAAGAGAAATTAAAGTGCTTCTCTAAACTAAGCTGTTGTTATTGTGTGCCTTTGAGTTGGAACCAACTCGTAGCTGACCTTCCAGGTTTTTAAAGGCAAAAGATCACTCATCCTCCTGTGGAGCAGCTGGTGGATTCAAACTACATGCCTTTGGGATTTCAGCTTCTTACCACTAAGTCAACAGGACTCCTTAAACTTCTAACAGGAAATAAAAGAAAAAAATAATCCTAAACTTATAATGCTCAATTTCTATTGCTTATTGCTAGGTCTTTTATTGTCTAATCTAAATTAAAATTCCTTTTAAATGAATGTTAAAAATGAATATAAACAATTACTTCTATTACAAACATAAGCTATTATTTAATCTATTAAAAAAAAACCCAACCACCACAGTTTTACCTTTTGGGATCAAAAGCTTCTGCTCCTCCTCGAGAGCCCCCTCCTGGGGTTCTCCACACAAGACGTTCAATATACTCATCTGCCACAAAAGGCTCCTAGTTAAAAAAACAAACAAACAATAAAACACACTGCTTTAAGTTTCACAAAAGATAAACTAGAGGTACCACCTACAAAAGTACAACAGAGTTGGATTACGTGACAATTTAAAATGGAATCAAATTACTATTAACTCATGTTATAGTTTCAATTAAATCTTTAGTAAACAAAATACTTAATAAAATGAGAATATCAGAATAGCAGTAATTATCAGTTAGAAAACTCAAGAGCAACAATATGCAAACATCACAACTAGTTTAATAATAAATACAAATAGCAGGGGAAACATGCAACTTCATTAGTTCTCAATTAAGGTCAAATAAATATATTTTTTTCTTTTAAACAAAAATAATCCCACAACCCACAACCATGACAATATTTCAAACTTGCAAACTAGCAAAACTTTTTTTTGGTTGACTCCTCCCTCGTTTGCCCCCCCCCATTACAGAAGAGGGCAAGCTAAAATTTGAACTGTCATTTTTCTCAGAAATGTTAATACGTGTAATAATTTCAGAAGATAATTAGTAAAATTGTAACAATGTAAAAAATGTTCATTTACTAAGTAATTCTAAGGGAAAAATATGCACATTCTTCTAGAATATACACTGAAGCATTATGCATGTTTAACAAAGTTTATGATTGGTAAATGATGGTAAACTTTAGTTACCTATTAAAGCATTTGTATAAACATATTTAACATAACAGGTAAAAAATGTTCAGAATAATCAGACAAAAATTAGGTTACAAACCAAAAAAAGCAGCAACATTTATTTTTTAAAGGGATATATAAAGACCCAAATCAAGAAAATAAATATTATAATATTCACCATCAGCAAGTAGATTAACACGTTTTAAGACTAACAATGCCTTGCTGATAGTCTGAATACACCAGTGGCTCAAAGGAAGAAAGATGAGCAATCTTCTCCCATGTGATTTACAGCCTCTGAAAATCTGCTGCAGGGTTGATTCTGACTCAACCGAAAAATTGAAAACACATATTTACATACTGTGCATCGTATTATTTTTCCTGTTAAGGGGAAGCCAAATAATGTTATCAACTGAGCATGTAATTTATAGTATTGCAACTCCTGGTAATTCCTGTAAAATTTCCCACTTTTATTACTTTAAAACCTTATTTGTGCCGCTGTTTTCTTCACTGATTTCACTGATAGAAGTTCATTCAACAAAAATGTTTAGTACCAAGAACTCTGTTAAGTTCTGGAAGAAAAAGATGCATAAAATACAGACAGCATCTTAAAAATCCAATGTCTAAAAGGGGAAGGAGAAATAGAACTTATGTAATAATGTGTGAGAAGAAAAACTTAAAATGTGTTTATAAACTACAGTATTAATAACCAGGAATCAGCAGCCAAGAAATCGGACAACCTACTGTATTGAGCAAAACTGCAGAAAAAAGACCACTTTAAAGTATTAAAAAGCAAAATCAAGCTTACAGATCAATTACACTTACTGGTCACACAGAAATGAACAGTACCCAGGAAACTATAGCCCTGTAGCCACCCTTCAGGCATGGAAGTGAATACACCCTTGCAGCTCACTTTCAGTCAATCAAACTCAACTCTCAACCCATTGCTGTCTACTCAGAAGAGACTCATTCATCGCTAGCCCTCTAAAAGGTTTTCAGAAGCTATAAAATGCACCAAAGGAGACTGTCCATTTTTTCCCATTGGAACAGCTGCTGGATTTGAACTGCTTGCATTTAGACTGACATCATCCTTACCCACTCCTTAGGCCACTACACCTCCCCTAATTAAACTACAGACAAGTCTTTAAGACTACCACTACTAAGGAAGTACTTATTTTGTAAAATGGTAACTACTGGAGATCAAAAGAGCAGCATATGCCCAAGGATAATGTTCCAAGAGCAAGAGGGTTAGGAAAAAGGGAGGAAAGAAAACTAGAAACAAAGGGTAGTCCTGGAGGGAGTTAACGAGATGGGTGATGTCACACTGTTTGACTGCAATCAGTAGTATGAGACAAAATGTATATGAGCTGCTCAATTGTAAACTCATTTGTTCTAATTTTCAACCAAAATCTGTGTAAACTGTTGAGGGAAAAATCTGTTGTCAAAATTAATCGCAATAAAAATTTCTTATAAAAGATATTTAAAAGGAGCACTAGAGTAAGCCTGACCTCAGCCATGACAATTTCAAACTGCTTTACATGCATATAAAATTGGACAATGAATAAGGAAAAGTAAAGAAAACGGAAGTCTTTAAATTTTCCTGTTGGGGGAAAAAAAGATATTTTTAAGTCTTATGGTCAGGATGCTCCCTAGAGGGGAGGACAGAGAGACTTCATCTCAAGGACTTTAAACACGTTATCAGGGAGGACCAGACCATGGAGAAAGTCATCATGTTTGGTCACATGGAATTAGGAGATACTTTTGGTAGCACCTCAATGAGTGACTGCCAACAATGAACTCAAGCACAGAAATAGTAAAGACAGTGCAGAACCATGCAGCGTTTCCTCTTTTGCACATAAAGTCAGAACTGACTCACAGGCAGATAAAGATGATAATAATAACAATAACAACAACAACAATTATGTGAATTGTTAATACATGAGGTAGTTGGGAGACAGAAAAGACTAATTTATTAGTTGCTGTTGTTAGAAGTCACAGAGGTAATTACACTCATATGGACCCTATGAACAACAGATCGAAACCTTGTCCTACCATCATGGGCCATCCTATCTTCACCAAGCTCAGGCCCGTTCTTACACTCACTGTGCCAATCTACTTTACTGAGGGTCTTCTTTTTCTTCGACTCTTTACTTTCCCCAGTATGCTATATATTCCCAAGGACTAGCACTTCCTGACAACATGGCCAAAGTTTGTGAGACAGTTTATTTTTTTGGCAGTTCATGTACCTTCAGTATTCTTCCCCAACACAATTCAAAGGCTTGCATTCTTCTTTAGTCTTACTCATTGACAATTTTCACATGAATATGAAGCAAATGAAAACCAGCATAGCTTGGGTCAGAGATACCTTATTCTTTAAACTGACACCCTTGTTCTTTAGTACTTTAAAGAGGTCTCTGACAGCACAACAGATTTGTCCACTGTAACATATCTTTTTTTTTTTTTAAATAATGGATGGAATAAGTACCAGGAAGTATGTAAGAACTTGAAAAATGTTAACACAAACTTGAATTAATTGACATTATAAAACATTGCCCATAATGACAACACAATATACTTTCTTTATAAATATACTCAGCATATTAATGAAGATTGAGCATATTCTTTTTTTTTTCCCTACTGACTACTCCTAAAATGCATGTTGTTGTTGTTGTTATGGGCCGACGAATTGCCTGTGACTCACAGCGACCCTATGTACAACAGTCCTAAACCGTGCTCTATCCTGTGCCAACCTCACTGTCTCAGACACAATCACGCCGATTACCCCAGTCACTGAATCAATCCACTTCATAGAGGGTCTTCCTCTCCTGCACTGTCCTTCCACCCTCCCAAGCACAGTCTTTCTCTAAGGACTAGTATCTCCTTTCAACATGTCCAAAGTATGTCAAATGAAGCTTTAGAATCCTTGCCTTCAAGGAGCAGCCTGGTTTAACCCTCTCTATGTTGAACCTGTTCGTTTTCTTAGCAGTCCATGGTATATTCAATACTCTTCTCCAGCACCACAGCTCAAAGGCATCAATTCTCCTTTTATCCTCCCAAGTCATTGTCCACTCTCTGACGCATAGCAAGTGATTGCAAAGAGCACTGTCTGCATCAATCAAGCATACCTTACTCTCCAGAGTGACAACATTGTTGACTGTATATCCAAGTAAAAAGAAATTGTTCACAATTCAGTATGTCCCTCATCTAACTTGATGTTGCCTATTGGTCCAGTTGTGAAGATTTTCGTTTCCTTGATATTGAGGTATAATCCATATTGAAGAATATAGTCTTTGCTTCTACAAGTGCTTCAAATTCTCTTCACTCTGAAATCAAGGTTGTGTCATCTGCATAACATAGGCTGTTGATGACTCTTTCTCCAATTCTGGTGCCACATTCTTCTTTATGTAGTCCAACTTCTAGGATTATTTGCTCAGCATGAGAACTAAATAGGTATGAAGAAAGGATATAACCCTGATGTGCCCCTTTCTTGAATCTAAACCACATAGTATTTCCCTGTTCTGTTTGATTTACATACAGGTTCTGTATGAGCACAACAAAATGTTCAGGAATTCCCATTCTTCTCAATGTTATCCATGATTTATGAAGACCCACACATTTGTAGAGTCAGCAGAACTCTAAGTATCTTTCTGGTATTCTCTGCTTTCAGCCAAAACCCTTATCCTTAGTCTTTTTTTAATATAGCTTTTATTTCTGGCAGTTTTCTGTCACTGTCAGCATATCCAAGGCTGGATCTGTTGGCTGAAAACACCTCAACCAGTAGTCTAGCAATTCTTGGAACCTTAATTTTTCCAATGCCTGTACCACAGCTTGGACTTCTTCCTTCAGTACCAGTGGTTCTTGACAGTATGTTAACTTCCTACAAACAGTTTCGTGTCAACATTATTTTTTTTTATTGTAGTGACACTATATATTCCTTTCATCGTTTTTTGATACTTCCTGTATCATTAAGCATTTGCCCACTGAATCCTTCAGTGATGCAATTCAGGCCTAAATTTGTTCTTTTCAGTTCTTTCAGCTTGAGAAATGGTGAGTGTACTCTTTTGTACTGGCTTTATAACTTGAGGTTATTCAGTAATAGAGTATTTAAAGTCTCTTCCAAAGTCTCAAGGAATTATCTTCCAGGTAGAAAATATCAAGATTGAAGAAGCAATTACATAAACATTGTTAGCTGCCAGGAAGTCCATTCTGACTCACGGTGGCCAGAGTGTCCACAGTGTTTCAAAACTGTGATCTTTTCAGGAGTCGCCTCTGGATGAGTTTGAAACACCAGCCTCTTAGCTGGCAATTAACTGTGCCACCCAGAACTCCCAAACACATAAATGGCTAATTATAATGTGAAGGAAAGAGAAATCCTGGATACTGTAAAAGTATACAACAAAGGAAACAGCAATGATGAGAAGTGGGGACATATGGTATAAAAATGATAGGGAAGAAGGCTCAGCAACTAGTAAATTTTATGAGAAAGCAACACTTAAGACATCTCAGTTTAACAGGGCAGTAAGCAATAAATATGGGAGAAGATGTGGCGAGACTGGAACTCTCATACACTGCTGGTGGGATTGTAAAATGGTACAACCACTCTGGAAGGCAGTTTGGCATTTCTTCAAAAAGCTGAACAAAGAGAGATTCCATATACTCAACTATTATTCCACTAAGGAGCTCTGGTGGTCTAGTGGCAAGAAGCTGCACTGTAATCTCAATAGGAATATACCCCAAGGAAAGCAGAACTGTGCCACAAATGGAAATTTGCACACTGATGTTCATAGCAGGGTTATCTACAATAGCAAGAAAATGGAAACAGCCCAAATGTCCACAAACAAATAACTGCACTGAGAAATTGTGGCATTTTCACATGATGGAATACTATGAAACACTCAGGACCAAAGATTTAGAAAAATATTATATAACACAGGACAGACTAGAGTGCATTATGCTGAGTGAATTAACTCAGGTTCATAAGGACAGTACTATTATATGAGTATATAAATACCGCACAAGATCATTATTATAAAAACAAAAGAATAACTAGTAAGATGTGTACGGAAAGCCGAAGGGAGAAAGAAAAGTTGAGGATGGGGAGGACAAGTCATGGGGATGCAAAGTTTGGTACCTTGAGGGAGATGAAGGAATCAGGAAAAATTCAGCGGGGATATGAAAAGACGGAGTACTGGGGGGCACAGACCAATGGTGATTATTTTCTAAGACAAAATGTAATGTGTGTAAGAAACACAAA